>NC_139632.1:8879330-8966830 GCF_964638095.1 Poromitra crassiceps | reverse complement strand
GACACTGTGGATGAACGGGAGTGACTCAGGTGCAGTTGGATCTAGGATGTTTGTTTCATTCTCCTTTTGTTACCATTGTCATCTGGTGGTTTCTTCATTCCTCCCCTGCTTTGTTTTATCTGTAGGTGACATGGAAAGAACTTATGTAAATAAATAATAATAAAGAAACTGTAGATTATATAAGTTAAAGTATGAAAGAACTAGGGATGCACCGATATGAAAATTTTGGCCGATGCCGATAACCGATATTAACATTGCTGTTATGGCCGATAACCGATATTTACCGATGTCGATATGATCTGTATAAAAGCACATTTTTATGATCATCACATTTTGTACATACTGAAAAACACATGTTAACACTGAATTTGAAAAAGTTATGCATTTCTTTATTTGCAAAGCCTTTGGAAAAGCCCATAAATCATAGATTTATTGCATTATTTCATATCAATGTGAAGAATTTGGCTGATAATGATAACCGATATTAACATTGCAACATCTGACTGATACCGATATGACCGATATGTTAAGAAATGACCAACATCGGCCGATACCGATATGATTGCCGATATATCGTGCATCCCTAGAAAGAACGAGATACTGTACTGCCAACTGCTATAAGAGATATCCCCCAAAAAAACGACGTTGCAGCTACACGTCATCATGACCGGGTTGTGCATTTGTTTCCAGCGGTGAGCTACATCCCTGAGACGGTGGTGGTGCACCCTGGGGAGGAGGTGACGGTGTATTGTGTGTTCAACGACCGCAGCATCAACGCCAGCGACGCCAGCACCGCCGTCTGGAGGCGCAACTTTAACCAGCAGCTGCACCACAGCCAGTACAGGCCCGTCAACCAATGGGTAAGTCCTTCTTCCAGGTCTTTTCTCAGTTTCTCTCCGTGTGTTCCTCCCCTTAGACTTCTTAGGAACAGCACGGCACATGAGCGCACAGTTGCAGTACACCACACATGTGGATCTGACCAGGTTCTTTGAAACTCACCAGGTGAGCCAGGTGACGGTGCGTGCATCAGAGGAGAGGATGTATGATTTTCTGCAGTGCACGCAGGAGTGGAACATCCCCTACAGCCAGATCTATGTGGAAGGTGAGCTCTCTCTCTCTGATATATATCTAAGTATTAGGCGATGATATGCGATGCTATTTTTTTGTTTTGTTTTTAATCTAGCACATGCTTCCTCCAATACATGTGCAGTCGCCAGCCGCTTCTTTTCACCTGATAGCGAGGAGTTTCACTGGCAGGATGTAGCATGTGGGAGTCATGTCATGTTCTATTCAAATGGTTGGCAAACATCAGGGCTGGAGTTCTGATTCTCTTGCAGGAAGCAGCCTGGAGTCTACCTCCCTTTTTTTTTGTATTTGCATCCATTTTGAGCACATTCCAAGTGGAGAAACACAGGAAAGAGAGGAGATAGTGGCACAGCAACAGGCACATTGTGAACCAAAAATAAGCACAGCACAAGAAAACACAGGAACCCCCGTCTGGTGGTTGTGTTTTCCTGAACGTCCCTCTGTGTGTTTTCAGGAGCTGCCATTGATATAAGCTGCAAGACCAATGGTGACATGGACGCTATGACCTGTAGCTGGAGAAACAAGCAATGGACTACGCCCAATTTCTTATCCAGGTAAATCCCATCTTACAGAAACATTTTTACTTAGATTGCCTGTTTGGTACGGCTTATTTCATTTCACTCTCAACACATTGAATCAACTGAACACGGGCGGGCACGGTGGTAGAGCTGTCGCCTCACAGTCAGAAGGTCCTGAGTTCGATTCTCGCCTGGGACACTGTGGGCGCTGTGGTTGTGTTCCCCCCCATATCTTCAGTGCCCACTGCCCAGGTGGGGTATCTCGTCGTAAGGGCCTTTCTCTCTGTGTGGAGTTTGCATGTTCTCCCCGTGCTCCCCCAGGGGGTTCCTCCGTATATAACCCCCCCACTAAAAACATGCAGAAGATCAGATCGTCATCGTCATCCGACCAGTGACGACAACATCCGAAGTTGGTCCCCGGGCGCTGTACGAGAAAGCGACCACTGCTCCTGGCCTGCCCCCCGGAGGAAAGGACATGCCTGGATGGGTTAAATGCAGAGGACACTTTTCACCGGCCACCGTCAGCATGAGTGGGTTGTGGCCACATGCATGTGTTGTGGTGTTCGTGTGACAATAAAAAGACGGGGCTTGTCCCGTTACGAGAGTTTTTACGAGAGTATATACCAGTGGACATTCATTGGACACACCCAGGAAACTGTCATATAATGCAGCAGCATTGAAGTAATGCCAGAAAATGTCTAACCTAAGTTCAATTGAAGATTGAACTAAATGATATATAGTGACTCAGTAAGTGAATGACTGTATGTTTGTGATATTTTTTCTATAAGGATTTCACAAAGGACAGAATATGGCAGTGGAACTTGGAACTTATTTTTAGAAAACTCTTTTGCCGGTCTCTTAAATCATCTTTGAGGGGCATTACTTTTACTTTTCCAGGCCTCATTATCATTCTTTCCCTGTCTCTCTCTTTGCCAGGATGATATACTGTACGTCTTTCTGCTCCATACAATAGAAACCATACAACCCACGCTTGAAAATATTGAATTAAATAACACACTGATGACTGATGAAGCTCCAAAGTAAGCAGAGAAGGAATGAGATCATGCTTAGACATGTTTGATAGCTCATTTTTACTCAGTGACATGTAGGCGTGTACCGCTGACACTTCCTGTGCAACACCGTACCGTACTGTAGCTGCTACCATTACGTATGTCTAACGTTTAATTGTATGTTTAATAAGGAATATGCTATTTGCACCTGTATGTCAAATACGCCGAATTTAAAATGCCGAGTTTAACTGTATGTTTAATAAGGAATATGTTATTTGCACCTGTATGTCAAATACGCAGAATTTAAAATGTTTAAGCACGTCTAAAGTATGCACACGACATGTGCACCTACAGTATGTGCAGTGAATATGCCACTGTCTCTGACTTGTCTTATCACTATACTGCCTTATTGCTTGTTGTGTCTCTTGTTGTTTTTGCACTCATAAGCCCTGTTATATTTGTACTATGTTGTAAATGGAGTCCACAGCACAAGAATTTCACACGTGATACTTGTACCATGGAGTGACAATAAAAATCTTGAAATCTTGAATCTTGAAATCTTGAACACCCCACCCCCTTAGTGACATGTAGGCGTGTACCACTGAGGCTTCCTGTGCAACACCCCGCTGAGGCTTCCTGTGCAACACCCCGCCCCTTTAGTGACATGTAGGCGTGTACCACTGACACTTCCTGTGCAACACCCCGCCCCCTTAGTGACATGTAGGCGTGTACCACTGACACTTCCTGTGCAACACCCCGCCCCCTTAGTGACATGTAGGTGTGTACCACTGACACTTCCTGTGCAACACCCCGTCCCCTTAGTGACATGTAGGCGTGTACGGTTGAGGTTTCCTGTGCAACACCCCGCCCCCTTGATATTCTTTCACTCACTCTCCTTCTCTCCCACTCACCCCCCACCCCCCCCCCCCCCTCCCTCTTCAAATCTCCACCTCATGAATAGAGATGGAAAATTTGGCATTTCAACCATATCAATTAGACATTTCACATTTTCTCCTTATCACAGGTGGGCCGACCTGCCGTGCGATGTGATGGAGGCGCGGGAGAGAGCGGGGGAGGAGGTGGGGCAGATGGGGAAGGCGACGTGCCAGTGGTCGGTGGAGAGGGTCTGGACCTGCACCATCCAGCCGCTGAGAATGAACTGCTACAAGCTGTGGCTGGAGACGCCGGCCCACCTGGGCCCGGTCAGCTCCTCCAGACCCATCTACCTCTCGCCCACGCATCACGGTGAGCCTGGAGGAATGACTGTATGAAACAGAGAGAGGAAGTGACAGAGATTTGAATTTGCCGTGCTGATATCAGTCTGGGGGGACAGAGAGCTTGCTGAAATGTGGGAAGTTGGGATCTCTGTCTTTTGTCTCTCGCCTACATTTAGATCCATCCAACAATGGGATTTACAGGGCAGGGTGCAAGCATCAGATCTGAAATGTAGGCTACACCACAGAATGACCAGTATTTTGGGGGAAAGGCCACTCATTTATATGTAGGCAGGCACAATGACCGATGAAAAAAAAAAAGTTGTTATACCGTAGTTTTGAGCCCCTGTCATTCAGAGGCTGTTGGATCATCCTACCTGTCTGCCGCGCTGCGGGAGAAAATGATGCAATCATTCTGTCCAAACTTTCACTAATCTAATCTCATCATGACATCCAGGGATAGGCTATATTTTGCTAGCCGATGCGTTTAGAACATTATTCTCACTTTGATCAGACAGTCTTGCTATAGTGTAGCGTATTAATGCTTGCTGTATTTAAACTGCCGTGACATTTGTTTGAGGAGCATATCGAGACAGACGGGGATGAAAGTGGGCAGAGAGGGAGGGGAGGGGGGAGCTCAGAGCGCTTTGGTCGCTGCTGGAACCTCATTTGACGCTCCAAAATCGAAACGCTCTTGGTGCGGGTTCGGCCATTTAAAACAATGGGTGGACTTCAAAGCGCCAGCGTCTGACGCTCCCTATGCGTTTTGGGCTTAACTCTTTGGTTTTCTCTAATGCTGTTTTCCCTTTAGTGAAGCCCCACCCACCGACTCATGTGAAGGCGGTGAGCCAGAGCAACGGGGCCCTGCTGGTGACGTGGCAGCCTCCCGATCTGCCCATTGAAGGGGTCCAGTGTCAGTTCCGTTACCACTCGCCCTCCACCGTGAGAGCCCAGCCTGACTGGAAGGTACAGTCAGCTCATCTGCTCACAACCAGAGCTTTGATTGGAAGGCCAAGTGGAACTATGGATGTCATTTAGCTGACCCTGCTCCAAAAGCAAACATGATGACCTCCATAATATTGATGTTTTCCTCTGCCACTGATATTGGCATTTAAAAAAAAGGGAACAAACAAATAAGCTAGCAGGTCTCAGCTGCTATATTTCAAAGATTCTCCCATCTAAACAATACAAATCATAATTGAAAAAAAAAAAAAAAAAAGATTCTCCCATCTAAATGTACGGAGCAGTCTGACATGAGCTGCTATATGAAATTGCATTCCTGTCCTCTGATTAAATCTTTTTCTAGGACATTGGAAGCACACAATCTCCTTTTGGCCCCAAACGAGATTCTAAGAAAAATGTTCATGCTTGCAGGTCCAGAGTCCAACACGGGTTTCCTGGGCAGAGGTCGCGGTGCCGGACATGTGCCGTGTGTACGTGGTGCAAGTCCAGTGCATGAACACTGACGGCACTGGCTACTGGAGTGACTGGAGTGACTCTGTCTACTCCACACCCCAAAACAGCAGAGGTAGACAACCGCTCGTTTCAGTCCAGTACAACCCGTTTGCTTTTTCAAAGTAAAACGTTCTTGATTCTATGTGAAAACACTGAGGAGACGCTATCATATCTGTCTGTGTCATATATATCTATGTGAAAACACTGAGGAGATGCTATCATATCTGTCTATGTCATATATATCTATGTGAAAACACAGGCGATGCTATCATATCTGTTCTCCTCCTGGCTTTTGCTCTAATGGGAAATGGTACACACATGTATACATACGTTCTCATCCCATCACCTCCACCATCGTCTCTAAGGTCAGTTAACACAGAGGTACAAGCTGGTGTGTCATGTGATTGCACATTTCCCCCTCAGTTCCTGAGCGTGGTCCTGACTTTTGGAGAGTTCTTCAGGACGGTCCGTATAGAAACCAGACCAATGTCACTCTGCTGTTTGAGGTACACACAATGAAATGTGAAATACACAAATCTATCATTAGTTTCAGTCAATAATGTGAATGAAAATATTTTTAATCTTTCCCCCAAAGCGTCTCGCAGTAGTGGGACGTTCCTACTGTGTGGATGGATTTCTAGTTCAGCACCAGGCCACTGGTGGCACTGTGACCAGGGAGCGGATAGAGCTGGCAACCTCCTACAGCTTTGAGTGGAGCCAGGAAGTCCACACCGTGACCGTGGAAGCCTACAACAGTCTGGGCAGCTCCGCTAACAACATCAACATGACGTTGGAGAGGAGACCCAAACGTGAGTCAGCTCTTGTGGCATGGCTGGGGTGGGGGGAAATGGAAAAACCCATCAAAACAAACATGACCTTATCTCACTGCAGCAGCATCCAAACAATTTGTTGTCATTGGATGGGTGACCATGTGGTGCTAGGAGTGGTGTTGGAGGACCAGTAGGGGGTGCTCTGCTCTTCCCTCTGGTCTTATGAATAATCTCCCCAATTCCCCTGGGCAGAGACAGGGACTCTGTCCTGTGAGTGAGCACCGTCCTTCAGATGAGACGTTAAACCGATGTCCTGACTCTCTGTGTTCAATAAAGAGCCCGTTGTTACTAGATTCCCACTCAGGCCTTCCTTCCATCATGGCCACCTAATCATCCCTCAATCATCTAATTGTCCCCCTGCTCTCCACTGTGACAGCTGATGTGTGCTGAGCGTTCTATCACCCAGGTGGGTGCTACACATCGGTGCTGATATCAAGCGCTTTGGGTGCCTTGAAAGCATTATATAAATCTATTCAATTATTAGTATTAGTTGAGCAGATAGGTATGTAGGCTACTATAACATTAAATGGAAATGTAATTTCCAATGAAAAACATCACATTACTGAACCATGTATTCCGTTCTGTGGAGAGCGCCAAGGCATCAGAAACCAAGAGCTGAGAACCTCCAGGTCATGTGAAAGCCTTCTTTTCTATTCAATTCTGTTGTGTTGTGTCTTCTATTCATTCCACTCTATTCCTTTTCATCTGCACTGCAGGTCAGTGTGTGCGCTCGTTCCACGTGTCACTCATCAACGGTACCTGTGTGTCTCTGTCCTGGAGCCTGCTGGATGACCACTCCGTCCCTGTGGCCATGGTGGTCCAGTGGTCGGCTCAGAGGCAGCAGCACCCTGACCGACGACAGAGCCAAAGTGCGGGAACCTGGGCCAGGCTTCCCTACACCGACCACACCGTCTACCTGAGAGGTGAGTGCCTCTGCAGTGTCATTCACATCATGTCCTCTCTCTTTCTGTCTCTCCTGAAATGCCATAAAAATACAAGCTTTGTATCATCTCACAGGTGATTTCTTTGGCTCGGAGGAGTATGAGTTCTACTTGTACCCTGTGTTTGCTGATGGAGAAGGGGAGCCGGTGTACACTATGGGTATGTTTTCCAACAATGTTACAGCACTGTCTGTATATTACTATATTACCTCATATCAGTGGTGTAGTGGTCCCTGGAGAAGTGGGTAGACTGTCATTTACTTTTTTAATTGAATTATAGGCTACAATGTAACAATGAGAAGAATTAGGCTACCATAACCTGAACATTTCTGAATTTAGTTCATTGATACACAAATTTCAAATCAACTCACTAAGTTAATTTGAACCCAAGTAGCTGCCAAAATAATGGAAACATTTAAGTAATTGAGGGATGCATTATTATAGAAAGCAGACTAAATTGCCCCCCCCCCCCCCTCCAATGTGTGACTGTTTCTCTCTTGACACACAGTAACAGGTTTTATTTTGAAAATCGACAGGATGTTTTATTTTATTATTCTCGTGAATTCCTGCCCAGCTCGATCTGCTCTGTGCTGCTTGACACAACTCAAAGAGAGAAGCGAAAATACACAGGCCGATTTGTTTAGTGGAGCAGAGCGGAGAGCCACTTCGGGGACGCCTCTGGTGGACACAGGCGTTCACTAGACAGGCTGCGTTCGCCTCGCCTCACGGTCGTAATGCAACATTTCCTGGTGGAATCTCAATCGGCCCGGCTGCCCGGCAGAGACTTTAGGCAGAAAAGAGAAAAAACTTGAATGGATGCACATCAAAGGAGATTTAGAAGTGAGTAAAATCCGCAAATCCGTCTGAAAAATAAGTAAGTAGACACCGTCTACCTGCGTCTACCCTCCACTACACCACTGCCTCATATTACATTGGGAAAAGCCCAGCAGAAACATTGAATCTCCATCCCAATGGATTTTTTTCCCCCTGGTGGTACGGTTCTGAAAAATGCAAATATACCAGTAAACATTTCAAAGAAAACAATTTTGGTGCGATATTTACGCAGGATATGTGCATGCTGTTTGTTTTCAGGCACAATGTCATCATACATTTGCATGAATCAACAGAATTGGCTGAATTGGAGATCCAGTCTTTCTGCAGGACACTTGTTAATGCGTATTCTTCTCCTCCTTTAGCCACCAGAGGAGACCCTGCAGCCTACGTGCTGCTGATGATCATCACCTTTCTCTCCATCGTTCTGTTGGTCACTCTGGTCCTCTCCCAAAACCAGTAAGAGTATACACTAAGCAGAATGATGCTCATTCAAGTCATATCATGTGTTTGAATGGGTTTCACCAGCAGTAAGGTCAGAAAACAATGTAAACCTTCAATTCAGCTGAATATACAAATAGCCTATCTTAGTAACAGTAGTAATAAGGGTACTTACAAGGGATCCATTAGTTACTTCTGACATGCAGATGTGTAATATTATGTAGTGTTCTTTCAAATTCAAAAATGTCATCTGTCCCTGATAGAAATTCTGTCTATCAGTGTAAAAAAAAAACACACACACACCTGCAAGAGATGATAAATGATGTTAATCACTGAGGTGCATCGTGAGGATCTAATTAAGGGGACAGGGAGATATTGACCATGCACAATTAGGAGTGTGACATTTAAGAAGCCCACAAGGGTCTAACTCCACTTGACCTCGGCTGATGGAAGACAGGGAGATAAGATAAGAGGAGAAAGACAATGAAGACAAATCAAAGGGGAAAGAAGAGGGGCACGGAGGGATGCGAACTGAACTAGAGCTGCAACGATTAATCGATCGACAGAAAATTAATCGACAACTATTTTGATAATCGATTAATCGTTATGAGTACAATTTTAAGAGAAAAGGTCCAAATTCTCTGATTCCAGCTTCTTAAGTGTGAATATTGTCTGGTTTCTTTACTCCTGTATGACAGTAAACTGATATTATCTTTGAGTTGAGGACAAAACAAGACATTTGAGGGCGTCATCTTGGGCTTTGGGAAACACTGATCGTCATTTGCTACCATTTTCTGACATTTTATAGACCAAACAACTAATCGATTAATCGAGAAAATAATAGTCAGATTAATCGATTATGAAAATAATCGGTAGTTGCAGCCCTAAACTGATCATCTGCTGTGTTGTTTGGTTCCCAGGATGAAGAAGTTTGTGTGGAAGGATGTGCCCAACCCCAACAACTGCTCCTGGGCCAAAGGGCTGGACTTCAAAAAGGTACAACACAGTGACGCTACAGAGAGCCTTCTTACTTTGGATCAGAGACTGCATTTTGGATACGCCCTCGAGTTAGACTAAATTACAATATTCACTCAATTCATTCAGATGTGCTATTTCATGTTTGTGCTCATTATTGAGATGGGATTCTATTGCAAAACCTCTTCTCTGTGCCTGCACAACATGCTGTAGTTCAGCAAATAGGTCAATACTGTATGCCAATCTATAAAGCTCAGTTAGCAGTTAACAGTTAGCAATGCTGCCCTCAAGTGGTAATAGTATCAAATTGGCAGTTCATCGTTTGAGGGGGGAAAACGGCAGAATGTCTCCCTGCCAACCATTGCTAGGTTTCAGACAGTGATAATTACAGACATTACTGAAATCTGTCCTGTTGTTGATATCTTATTGAATCTTTCATTCGTGCACAGACTGTACTCTCCTGTTAGGACTTTGCCCTTCACATGTGTGTTTGTGTCTCCATCTATAGACCGACGCCTTCGACCGCCTGTTCAGGCTGCCGGAGGGCCTGCCACCCTGGCCGCTGCTGCTTCCTCCTGAGAACATCTCAGAAGCCGTCATAGTGGACAAGGCTGACCTCCTCCCAGCTCTGACCAGCGCCGTGTCCCAAGCTTCTGACCCGGCCACCATCTTAGCCGTCTCCCTAGCTCCAGGCTTGATCTCGTCGGGGGAAGTCCTGGGTGGTGGGGACACCTTGGCAGCCTCAGACCCGGAGCTAGGTGAGGCACGGCCGGTCGAGCCCCCGCCGCCCGGCACCGCCGACAGCTCTGCCCAGTCATCGGTCACCTACGCCACCGTGCTCCTCTGTGACCCAGAGCAGCACCATCAGCAGCCTGCGTGCCTCCGCTATAAGGACGGCAGTGGCAGCAGCAGCAGCTGCAGCGACGAGGGAAACTTCTCGGCCAACAACTCGGACATTTCCGGGTCTTTCCACGGAGGCCTGTGGGAGCTGGACAGTTGCCGGGGCGGGGAGGCGGATGACCCGCGGCGCTCCTGCTCCTACAACTCTGTGGAGGAGTTCTCTGAAACGTCCGAACCGGAGGAGGAGGACGAGGGGGTGAGAGAAGAGAAGGACTTGTGTTATCTGGGGATGGAGTATCCGGCTGAGGATGGGGAGAGCGATGGAGAGGAGGAGGAGGAGGAGGAGGAGGAGACAGAAGAGGAGACGACGACGACTGAGCTGCTTGAAAGTGTGGTTGTGAACAGAGAGGACTGTCCTGTGGAATCACATCGTTTACTTGGGCACGGGGACTTGAGCGAGCCACTGTCGGCATCAGTGTGTGGCTTCTCCCTGTTGTACATGCCTCAGTTCAGAACTGCTCCACCATGCACGAGGCAACTCACAGCTAAGCTACACGAAAGCGCCCCCCAGCTGTGAGCTTTGGCACTGCTGCACAAAGCAACATACAGTTCAATAAAAGTGCCGTGATTCAGAACGGGTTCCTTCAGTTTGAGGTGTCATGTCAAAAAAAAAAAAAAAAGATTTATATGACTCCCAACTGTAGGTATTTATTGAGGCTGCTATTTTGTTCTATGGGAAGGGGAGCGCACGGAAGACAGGAGGGCACAAGCCTATATCATGTATACCGGCTCGGTAGACATTTCTTTATTTCTTTATTCGGCTTTAAAGACCCAGGTTCTACTGTCCCTCACTGCTCCTCTGAAAACAGGTTGATAAGGTGTAAGTGTAACTGCTGACAGAGTGTGAGGGAAAATGAGCTTCAACACTTGTGTATATTTCAGTGGAGACTATGCTCATATGCTCTGTCAATACATTTAATATCCATAGAAAGCAGAAGGCGTACTCTGTATGCACGTGGTGTCATGGTGGGGAAGGAAGGAGGCAGCTATACTGTTTGTTTTCTTGTTTGTTTTTGTTCCCCCCCGTTCCTGCTCCACCCTCTGCTGATCTGGGGAGAGCCGAAACTGGCTCCATGCTTCCTCCGAGACATGGGCAGTTAGCCAGCCGCTTCTTTTCACCTGACAGGGGAAGCTTCACCGGTAGGACATAGCACGTGGGAGGATCACGCTATTCCAACGAGTTCCCCTCCCTCCGAACAGGCGCCCCGAACGACCAGAGGAGGCACCACTTCAGCGACGAGGATATTGCATGTTTTTGTGTGGGGTTCCTATATGAAGGAAACCCCCAGGGGGCACGGGGAGAACATGCAAACTCCACACAGAAAGGCCCTTTTGACGACCCCACCCGGGCGGTGGGCACCCGAAGACATGCGGACGGGCACGCACTCCTTCTAGCTGTGAGGCGACAGCATTACCACTGTGCCACCGTGCCCCCCCAAAGCCACCGTGCCCCCCCAAACAGCTATACTGTTGAGAAGAGCATCCATGTGACCTCAGACATCCTACACATTCTTTCAAAAGGACTGATAAGTGGGCGTGTCTTAGAGATACACAAAGCGTTTGGGATGCTCAGTATACAGTAGCTGCTTTTAGCCATCAACACCCTGCTGCTCCAACCTGGAGCTGAAAACAAGCCTCCATTAACGCCGATCTCTCCCAACGTGTTCGCCTGAACATGAACGTGTTCGCCTGGTGGGCGGCTGTGGCTCAGGAGGTAGAGCGCGTCCCCGGCTCCTCCAGTCCGCATGTCGAAGTGTCCTTAGGCAAGACACTGAACCCCAAATTGCTCCCGATGGCTGTGCCAGCACCCTGCATGGCAGCTGGCCGCCTTCGGTGTGTGAATGGGTGAATGTAGGCACATTGTAAAGCGCTTTGGATAAAAGCGCTATATAAATGCAGACCATTTACCATTTGTCTGAACATGAACGTGTTAGCCTGAAACTGAACATGAACGTGTTAGCCTGAACATGAACGTGTTAGCCTTAGCCTGAACATGAACGTGTTAGCCTGAACGTGAACGTGTTAGCCTGAACATGAGAGGTTTGAAAAGAATAAAGGAAAATGGAGGAGGAGCGAAAAGGGGTTGACTTCAAAGTGTGTGACTGACGGATTGAAACAGTACCATGTTGACAGCACATAGCCTAAACCGATGGACAAATGGCAAAATGGCAGGTGCATTTTGGACACTTGATTTACTGCATCTGTGGAGGAGAGTTTACACATTGGCATTTACATAGACAAACTAACCAACCAAACCCCAAAGAATGTTTTCTTTTCCATCGTGCTGTACTGTATTTGAAACTTTGTTACAATTTGTGAGAAATGTGCTAATCTATTTTTCTGTTTGCCATTTTAAATTGTCAATGGAAAGCTGTTGAACAGTGTAAACAAAAGACGGAAGAATGTACATTGAATGCAATGGATGACCGACATTAAAAGGTTGTGAGAAGAATATTGAAATATGGATTGACAAATTGTTATTGTATATTGAGATCTCGTCTATTTTTCACAGTGAAAATAAAGTATTTATTGTGAGTGGTTGTGATTTATAGTCATAGAGCAGAGACCAATGTTATCACTTATCAGTGAGCTGATTTAATGTGTAGTGTATTTAAAATTGACCGTGCGCACCAAAGCACAACACCAGACTTTTGTCAAAACTAATGGATGTGCAGATGTGTGTAAAGATGGTGGCCATCTTGTGTGATGTCAGTATATTTTTCATTTTTAGAATGACAACACTCCCAGAGGCTCTACCATCTTTGGTCAATTTTGAGTATCCAGGCATCACTTCATTTAAGTTCATAGTAGCTTTTCTTGACCAAGAAGTATGTTTGTTTATTTTTTTTTATTATTTTTTTAAACAGACTATGGAAAGAAGAGGAGTGAAAAGAAAATGTGCCTAGTGATTCTTGGTGTTATGAGAAAATAAGTATGGCTGATGAAAGTCTGACCAAAATGTCCTATTAAAAGTTTTGACTGCAAGTCTGAAGCAGTGTGCGGGAGTCTCTTCATTAAAAAAAATCCTGCATGCGATATATACTCTACAGTCGTTCTGCCTGCGTTTGTGTGTGAGAGAGAGAGAGAGAGAGAGAGAATACTATAGGCCTATCTGTGTGCCAGCCTGTCATCAAACTCCTGACATCACAAAAGTGATTTTTGAAATGCTTTAACATTGTCTTCATTAACATTCTTTTGATCATGTGTAAATCAGTGGAGGCTCGTCCATGTTCTCCAGGTGAGAGTTTGCAGGCAGTTTCATCTAGCTGGACACCTACACTGTATGCATGTACTATAGTAAATATAAAGGTAAACATGGCAACCCAAAGTCGATGATTATAAACCAATGTCAATATTTCAGAAAAATCTGACATTTCCCTCGTAGTCCCATAACTTACAGGTTTGATAGGCCTACCTGTACTCCTATGAATTTACATTGTTGGATAACACTGTAGGCTGCTATGCATGTGTGTAGTAATGTGCTGTTCAGATGTAGTAAGAAGGGTCTCAAAGAAAACTAGGGAAATTAGACCACATTACACACACTGGCTACCAGTCACTCAGAGAATTGATTTCAAAATCGTGCTGCTTGTCTACAAATCACTGTGGGCCCAATACTGCCCCAAGAGTTACCATACAGCACAATTCACTTTTTATTAGTATTAGGGGTTCAAGCGCCGAAGGGGCGGAACCCCTATTGAAATTGCTTTGTTTATTCTTTATTATTCCTGTTCTTCCGTAAACCCGTGTATACATCAGAAACCCCACAGTAACCAAACGTTGCACATAGGCTAGAAAACTCACCCACTACTCAGTAGTATTGGTAATTATACCAAATTCCAGCGATACAACCAACACATCAATATCAATATCTGGCCCATTGTGACATCATCATCATAACCATCAATATCATTGAGCCAATCAATATCTGGCCCAATGACAGATATTGGTGGTTACAAGATGACCTAACAATGTTAATGTAGGGCTGGAAACCCTCTCCGATCATAGTAGGACTGGCTACACAATGCTGATGGTATCAGTTTGAAACACAGTCACTGAAAAACAGTGTCAGTTGGCAGTTGGCATCCTCAATGCACAATACTGTATATGTCCTCTTTAGCATACAAGGTATATGACATCATCAGTGCTTTATGACATCACTAATGATGTCACAATGTCTGACATCACTGATGATGTCACAATGTCTGACATCATCAGTGATGTCATAAAGCACTGATGATGTCACAATGAGAGTTGTTAAATAGGGGTTCTGGTTTTCTTCAGCACACTCTCTCCAGGTGAATCCTGGTTTTAGGATGGCTAAAGGTAAAGCCAAGAGCAGCCCCGGCACGCCCACCAAGAGACGGAAGCTCGGAAGCCCTAATGGACAACAACGAGTCATCTCTGACTTCTTTGCCATGGCAGGAGCTGCCAGTTCCACCCCGTGGAGATCCCAGCCCTGCTCGTCCACACAAACACATAGACTCCAAGGAGAGCTCGCTTCCACGCAGGAGCTAACAGCGGAGCATGAGGAGGATGAAGATGACGATGTCAGCCTGTTAGCCACTCCGCTCTACACTCCGATAAAGGCAGAGGAAGAGGTGGACTACCTGGAGGGAGTCACAGCTGAGATGTTTGCGGGTGATGAGGAGTTTGAGCTCTTTCCCAGTGGACAGGAGGCACCCAATCCGCTCTACACTCCAGTAAAGGTGGAGCCAGAGGAAGAGGTGGACTACCTGGAGGGACTCACAGCAGAGATGTTTGGGGGTGATGAGGAGTTTGAGCTCTGTCCCAGTGGACAGGAGGCACCCAATCCGCTCTACACTCCAGTAAAGGTGGAGCCAGAGGAAGAGGTGGACTACCTGGAGGGAATCACAGCCGAGATGTTTGGGGGTGATGAGGAGTTTGAGCTCTGTCCCAGTGGACAGGAGGCGCTCAATCCGCTCTACACTCCAGTAAAGGTGGAGCCAGAGGAAGAGGTGGACTACCTGGAGGGAGTCACAGCTGAGATGTTTGGAGGTGATGAGGAGTTTGAGCTCTTTCCCAGTGGACAGGAGGCACCCGATCCGCTCTACACTCCAGTAAAGGTGGAGCCAGAGGAAGAGGTGGACTACCTGGAGGGACTCACAGCAGAGATGTTTGGGGGTGATGAGGAGTTTGAGCTCTGTCCCAGTGGACAGGAGGCACCCAATCCGCTCTACACTCCAGTAAAGGTGGAGCCAGAGGAAGAGGTGGACTACCTGGAGGGAATCACAGCCGAGATGTTTGGGGGTGATGAGGAGTTTGAGCTCTGTCCCAGTGGACAGGAGGCGCTCAATCCGCTCTACACTCCAGTAAAGGTGGAGCCAGAGGAAGAGGTGGACTACCTGGAGGGAATCACAGCCGAGATCTTCGGGGGTGATGAGGAGTTTGAGCTCTTTCCCAGTGGACAGGAGGCGCCCGATCCGCACTACACTCCAGTAAAGGTGGAGCCAGAGGAAGAGGTGGACTACCTGGAGGGACTCACAGCCGAGATGTTTAGGGGTGATGAGGAGTTTGAGCCCCTTGCCAGTGGACAGGAGGCACGAGAAGGTGCACACTACGGACTCCTGGGCGGCTCCTGGGGGCAGGGCCTCCTGCAGCCCCAGGACCTGACAGAGGAGGCGCAGAGGCAGGTGCTGAGCTATCAGCCTGCCCAGGATGCTTACCACAATGCCAGTCGGGACCAGGACCCCAGGTTTGTCCCTCTGAAGATGCAGTACTACCGTCGTTACATGATGAAGGAGAAGGCGACGGTTCAGGAGATCAACTCCATCCTGAAGCATGGGGGCATACTGGATCCAGACATGTCTCACCAGCACAGCCTGCGACACCTCATTGTCATGATGGCAGAGCACAAACTCAGTGCAGTGCAGCCTGAGGATGTCCTGCAGTGTGTGAAGGGACACCGTCTGTTTCCTCAGGCAGAGTCCTGCCTCAAACTCACCATCCCCAACATCCACAAGCACATCAACCTGGGCGTTGAGGCTCAAAACCCGTGCGCTGCCATGGCGGTGATCCTGATTCTGAGTGAAGGTGTGGGAGACGTGCAGGATCTGGTCTCCCTGCTCGGCGCCTGCCTCTCCCACACTAGCATCACGGATTTCCTCTGTCACATGGCCACCATGCTGCTCGCAATGCTGAGGCACAACATTAAGATCAGCAGGCGGACTCATTATAACATCTACTATGTGCTGCATCTGATGAACGCTCCTTCGTCTTCTGTTGGCTCCGGTCAGAGCGGGCGGCAGCAGGTGCAGATGACGCACGAGCAACAGCAAATCTTGAGACATGACATTCAGACCGACCACGTGGTCAAGATCATGGCGTTCGCAGGCACAGGGAAGACGACCACCCTGGTCAAGTATGCCGAGCAGCGGCCGCACCTCCGCTTCCTTTATGCCGCCTTCAACAAGTCTGTGGCCATTCAGGCGAAGCGCTGCTTCCCCAGCAATGTGTCCTGCATGACCGTCCACTCCATGGCCTTCAAGGATGTCGGCCGGAGGTTCTGTAAGAAGCTGGCCTTTAACTTGAAGCCCTTCAACATCGCCTTGGTGATGCCCAAAGGCCGCGGCGGCTACGTCCATGCCACGGTGGTGACCAAGACTCTCAACACTTTCATGGCCTCAGCAGATCCATGCATCACCGCGGACCATGTCCCACCCAAATACAAGAACAGCAAGGGCATCGAGATGACGCTGAACTACGACCAGCAACTGGAGTATGTGAGGAATGCACAGGACATCTGGGACAAGATGAAGGATCCCATTGCGACGCTTAAGCAAGGACACTACATGACGCATGACGGTTACCTGAAGCTCTGGCAGCTGGAAAACCAGAAGCCCTGCCTTTCCAAACACTACGACATCATTTTCATAGATGAGGCGCAGGATTGCACCCCAGCCATCCTGGATGTTCTCCTGTCTCAGCGTTGTGGGAAGATCCTGGTTGGAGATCCACACCAGCAGATCTACACCTTCAGAGGAGCCATCAATGCCCTGCACATGGTGCAGCACACACACGTCTACTGGCTCACACAGAGCTTCCGGTTCGGAGCGGAGATCGCCTTCATCGGCTCCACCATCCTTGAAGTGGGTAAAGGTGTCCAGAATTTTCTGGTGGGAGGAAACCAGAAAGGCAGCGTGTGTAGGGAGAGCATCGACGCAGCGTCAACAGCGAGGTCGGGTGCGAGCGGCGCTCGCGGGCAGACGGCCATCTTGTCGCGGACCAACGTCGGCGTGTTCAGCGAAGCCGTGCGGCTCACCGACGCCAACGCATGCTGCCGGATCCACTTTGTGGGAGGGGTTGAGAATGCGGGCCTGAGTAAGATCATGGACATCTGGCTGCTGATGCAGGGGGGATACAATCACACAAGACGCATCCAGGACGCCTTCATCCGGTCCTTCAAGTCCAGCCAGTGGGGCTACACCAGCCTGAAGGAGTACGCCATGCAAACGGAGGACCGAGAGCTGGAGGCCAAGCTGTCTGTGGTGGAGAAGTACCTCAGCCGCATCCCTGAGCTGGTGACGAGGCTGACCGCCTGCTCTGAGAACGACTACCACAACGCACACTTCATCCTAGGCACGGTGCACAAGGCCAAAGGACTGGAGTTCGACACGGTGATGATGACCGATGACTTTGTCAAGATTCCCTGTGCCAGACACAACCTGCACCGCCTCGATGACTTCTGTTTGGAGAACATTCCAGAGGATGAGTGGAACCTGCTGTACGTGGCTGTGACCCGCGCCAAAACCTCGCTGATGATCACCAGGAACCTCAGCAACATCCTCACTCTGGCCGGCGAATACTTCCTGAGGTCGGAGCTGACCAGCCCCCCGTTGACGGGCGGCCCGCCCCCCCGCTGCTGCATCCCGGACTGTCCCAACTCCGTCATCGCCGGCTCCGCCTTCGCCATGTTCAAACGGCGCATGAAATATATGGACGGCGTGTGTCCCGGCGGCCCGCTGTGTGAGATGTGCGTGTGGAAACGCATCGGGCCGACCGCCTTCCTCATGACGGACGATGTGCTCTCATTGGCTGACGTGGACGAGAGGCTGGAGCTGTCCCACAACTACCAGATGCTGACGCTGCGCTGCTGACGCGCCGCTGCGCAAGTACTTCAAAATAAAAGCCTCTTCGTTGAGGTCACAGAAAGGAGTTTCTTAGGTGAGCCTGACTGAGCATGCTGACCAGCTCAGAGACACTGGAACAATCCGTTTTTTGTTTCGTTCCACACATCACCTGCCAATCACAGTGTGGGGCGGAGCATTTATGACATCACTATATGTCTGACTGACTGACAGTGCCAAAAGGGTGCCCTTTTCAATAGAGAATAGCTCGTATTTCTCCAATCACCTGCCTTTAGGCGGCACATCCCCCCTATCATCACTCATTATTTTCCCAGAGTTTCCCTCCGCTTTGACCAAGTTTTCCTTGCTTGGTACAGATGTGTAGGCAGAAGCAAAATTGCGGGAGCCAACTCATCTGTTTTAAGAGTCTATGTGCAAAGCTCTGGATTTTCGTAAGATACGTATCTGAAATGAAAGACTTTTACATTTCAAAGCAGAACGTTTCTCAAGATCTGTATATCTTTATCTCATAAAACTTTGATATTTAGAGATATGTTTCAAAAGTACTTCAAAATAAAAGCCTCTTCGTTGATGTCACAGAAAGGAGTTTCTTAGGTGAGCCTGACTGAGCATGCTGTCCAGCTCAGAGACGCTGGAACAATCAGTTTTTTGTTTCGTTCCACACATCGCCTGCCAATCACAGTGTGGGGCGGAGCATTTATGACATCACTATATGACTGACTGACTGACAGTGCCAAAAGGGTGCCCTTTTCAATAGAGAATAGCTCGTATTTCTCCAATCACCTGCCTTTAGGCGGGACATCCCCCCTATCATCACTCATTATTTTCCCAGAGTTTCCCTCTCCGCTTTGACCAAGTTTTCCTTGCTTGGTACAGATATAGGCAGAAGCAAAATTGCGGGAGCCAACTCATCTGTTTTAAGAGTCTATGTGCAAAGCTCTGGATTTTCGTAAGATACGTATCTGAAATGAAAGACTTTTACATTTCAAAGCAGAACGTTTCTCAAGATCTGTATATCTTTATCTCATAAAACTTTGATATTTAGAGATATGTTTCAAAAGTTTGATATTTCGCTACTCTACCGACTAGTCTAGCCTTAAAGTGGATTATTAGTCATTTCAAAAACAGATATATGGAATAGTTTTATTATTTATTTGATTCGGTAGGTGAAGCTGAATATCTTTTGAACTGTAGTATTTGTACATTATTACATTACAATCTTAAAAAACGTGTGTTTGTTCAAGTGACTTTCATTGTTGAGGAGTGGCAGACTGGCCAGGAATTGTTCAAAGGTAATAAATAACATATATTGGGATGACTCAACAAACACAATTTACAAATGACATTTTAAGTGTCCAGTGTATCTTTTTACTTACATAAACTTAAAACAAGTATCTTTCAATCAATTTCTTCCACTTTGCTGTAGGCAAACCACACCCAGTGTTCATAAATAAACAAGCAAGCAAGCAAACAAACAAACAAAGGAAACAAAAAAACAGAACAGATCACATGCCACGTGATTCAAAAATACAATAGTCTAGTCTTTCATAACTACATGTTTTATGTACAGTATCACTTTGGTAAAGGCGTGTGATTGAAGGGTCTTCTGCACTCAGAGCAGGAGGAACCTACTGTACAGCAACCAATGTCTTGCTGTCTGTCCCCATCTGGTGGTCATTCAAATGTCAAATGTGTGAGAAGTAGACCTACATCATTTAATGTCTAAAAATAACCCATTTTAACAATGTTTTGTCATCTTAACAACAATTATTAATTGTCTCATCTCTCATCACAACCCTGCCTTGGAATAAAAACTAAAAAAGTCACATATCTGCTTCACAAGGAGAAAGTTCTAGCCAGCAGCCTCTTGTTGCCGAGTCGTTTGGGCTGCACGGTGTCCAGCAGCCTCCTCACCAGGTCCAGTCTGCCCGTCCTGATCAGCGTCTTGGATAGCTCTGTGACCTCCGCTGTGCGAGTCCTGCACAGGCTCCTCAGCTCGGCCTGCACTACGTGGCCCGGGTACTTCTCCTCTGCCCTCTGCACCCACACCTCCAGCTGGGTGATGGCCGGATGGGGGTCCGAGCCCCCCAGGGTGAACAGAGCCAGGAGGGCCTCCAGGAGGCAGCGCAGGGCGGTGGTGTCGCTGCCCCCAGGCCTCTCCAGCTCCAGGGCCCGTTTGAAGCAGTCTGCAGCGTTCTGCTCCTCGGCCTTCAGAATCAGAATCAGAATCGGCATTATTGGCCACGTATGTACTCGTAAAAACAATTTGACTCCGGTTTGCGTTGCTCTCAATGTACTCACACACACAACAAAAGGTATGCACATGGCTAAAACAAACAAAGGAGGACAGCGGTGCATTAACATTTAACTACTATAAGTGTGTGAAAAGTGTCTATTTTAAATACGTATATGAAATAAATGTATGGACACTATATGTATAAATAAGCCACAAAGGATTGTAAACAAAGACTCATACAGATATATTATCAGATATTGCACAGTTATTGCAGTTATTTACACCTTCAGCAGCAGGCAGCGCCCCCTCAGCACATGCAGGTCTGGCAGGCTGTCGCCCAGCTCACACTGCAGGGCCCGGGACAGGCTCACCAGGGCACAGTTCACCGCCGCCTCGTCCACCAGGAGGCTCTCCCGCAGTGCATCCACACCCATGTAGTAATACACCTAAAAAGCCATGTTTTGAGGAAATGGAGACGGGAGATTTTGCCAACAGGTATGACCATCATTATTTTTTTTCATCATTAAGTATTTCCTCCCCTCTATTGGTAACAAGATATGAAAACAAATAAACACTTTTTTTTGCGGTGCAAGATGACTGGGATGGATAGTAAAGAGAGAATCTTGGAACCAAAAAGTGTCCAGAATTTAAAAAAAAACAGTGCTCTTGTGTAAAAACCCTTTTTTCCTCATTGATATTGATCAATATCATGCTTTTACCTGTGCCATCTCCAGGTACGTGCTTTTACCTGTGCCATCTCCAGGTGCGTGCGTGCTTTTACCTGTGCCATCTCCAGGTACGTGCATGCTTTTACCTGTGCCATCTCCAGGCGCGTGCGTGCTTTTACCTGTGCCATCTCCAGGTACGTGCATGCTTTTACCTGTGCCATCTCCAGGTGCGTGCGTGCTTTTACCTGTGCCATCTCCAGGTGCGTGCGTGCTTTTACCTGTGCCATCTCCAGGTGCGTGCGTGCTTTTACCTGTGCCATCTCCAGGTGCGTGTGTGCTTTTACCTGTGCCATCTCCAGGTGCGTGCGTGCTTTTACCTGTGCCATCTCCAGGTGCGTGCGTGCTGTTACCTGTGCCATCTCCAGGTGTGTGCGTGCTTTTACCTGTGCCATCTCCAGGTGCGTGCATGCTTTTACCTGTGCCATCTCCAGGTGCATGCGTGCTTTTACCTGTGCCATCTCCAGGTGCGTGCATGCTTTTACCTGTGCCATCTCCAGGTGCGTGCTTTTACATGTGCCATCTCCAGGTGCGCGCGTGCTTTTACCTGTGCCATCTCCAGGTGCGTGCATGCTTTTACCTGTGCCATCTCCAGGTGCGTGCATGCTTTTACCTGTGCCATCTCCAGGTGCGTGCTTTTACCTGTGCCATCTCCAGGTGCGCGCATGCTTTTACCTGTGCCATCTCGAGGTGCGCGCGTGCTTTTACCTGTGCCATCTCCAGGTGTGTGCTTTTACCTGTGCCATCTCCAGGTGCGCGCATGCTTTTACCTGTGCCATCTCCAGGTGCGTGCTTTTACCTGTGCCATCTCCAGGTGCGTGTGTGCTTTTACCTGTGCCATCTCCAGGTGTGTGCGTGCTTTTACCTGTGCCATCTCCAGCGTGTGCGTGCTTTTACCTGTGCCATCTCCAGGTGCGTGCGTGCTTTTACCTGTGCCATCTCCAGGTGCGTGCGTGCTTTTACCTGTGCCATCTCCAGGTGTGTGCGTGCTTTTACCTGTGCCATCTCCAGGTGCGTGCGTAAACAGGGACGCACAGTCAGGACCTTGTCCAGGTCTTTTCTGGCCTCGGTCAGATTCTGTCTGTCAGGGATTCCACTGAGACCACATTTCGCCTTCTCCAGATCCCTGACATAGAGCATCATATTGATCTAAAATGGAAAAATTTACAATTATTTATACTGTGCACCTTAATGTATTATTTTATTGAATGTATACACAAATTAATATAACTTTATGTAACGGTTTTGGAGAATTAAAACACAATGTTACCACTTCCACTGCCAGGCATTATACTACTACAGGCTGTATTGCCACTATTATTAGTTGATACAGTTACAGTTATTTGTCGTTTTGTTTCAAATTTGATTGCAGAACTGAATTCCTCTTTGAAATGTATCTAATTAGTTTTATGGGAGTTTCGAACACAACAGAACTAATTGCCCAATGTATAAATCATACCCGTCTTTCTCTCAAGCCAAACGAATGCAAAATCTCAGGTATTAATGGGATTTCAAGGGGTACGTGACTCATTATCGGCTTGGTGTACTTGATGCTGCAGTACCTTGGCCCGGGTGCAGTAGGCCTGCCAGTTGAGCTCTGGGTCTGGCAGCACATTGAGGGCCATGTTGCAGATCCCTGTGGCCATGTCATGTTTGCCGAGCAGAAAGAACACCTTGGCCAGGAGGTTGAGGATGAAGGCATCATCGCTGGCCAGCTTTATGGCCTGGAGGAACAGTCATGACTAAATGGTTATGGTGTTGGATACACAGTGGCTTTATGGCCTGGAGGAGGAACAGTATTATGTATGTGTGTTCGGCGCAGAAGTTCTTGCATCTGGTGGCTGACTAATCAACATGGCTGGTGGCAATCATCTCATCACTCCTGGTCAAATACCCCGGTTCTCCAACTACCCGTCGCCAGTTTGTTCTGTCTACTATGTGGTAGCTACTGTATACCTCAGTAAGCTCTTGTCAGAGTAAAATAATTGATTGACTGCTTATTGATTGATTGTTGATCATTGTAGACTCTGTTTAATTATGATCTAACTGACATGCATGGCTCACATCTGAGGCACTCAATCTGAGTGTCTCTTCTGCTGGGAAGCAGTTTGTTATGTCGAAAAGGCAAACCCACCTGGAGTGGAGGGGATAACGTAGTATTTTGTCTTCCTGGCGTATAGAAGGTTTTGTTTTGGTTTGTTGTGAAGATCAGCGTCTTATTTTGTCTCCATGGGAAACATCCCATGGAATTGTACTAGTCACCAGTCATCTGAGGGAGGGGGCTGGGCTGACTATATTTGACATGTAATGTTTATCTTCTGCACACAATGACTTTGATATTGTGACACTCTGCAGAGTCCTGATGATTGAAATAAACAAATCCTTATTCATTACAAACGAGCAACTAATTTATTGGTGGATCAACAAGGCATTTCATTTTATTTTTCCACAACACTCTTTCCTCTTATTCAGAGTTTTTGCCTGCTTTGTGGTTTTCTGTGTTTCCAGTGTTTTGGACTCTTGTTGACTGTAGCTTTGCCTGTGTTCAGGTCCTGTGCCTCGTACATCTCGTACGCCAGCTGTGTTCAGCTTTCCTGGTTCGAGTCCATCTTGCCTGCCACCAAGATCTCCTCCGCCTGACTGCCTGTGCTCACTCCAGCCACCAACCAAACTCCATTCATTAAAACCTGTTCAACGTTTACGCCGTCTCCTTGTCTGCTTCTGGGTTCAGAACTCTTAATTGTGACGATATCAGCCTCAAACGCAAATGAATATCCTTATCCATCATCTGGAGGCCTTAGTTTCCAACTCTAGTTCCATCTATTGAGACAGTGGAAACGTGCATGAAAGTAGAAAAGTGCACGGAACGCAAGGAGGAACCTAGCTACTGTGTGTGTGTGTGTGTGTGTGTGTGTGTGTGTGTGTGTGTGTGTGTGTGTTAACTCACAGTTCCATAGCAGGACAGAGGATCTGAACCTGAGTAGCCACAGTCATGTATAGACATGGGCACAGTGGTGAACTCCTCCTTCCTCTCCAACAGGATGCCAATGTAACACCAGGCTAGAGCTGAGGGGAGAGGTGTTTTAGGTCATCTGCACATTATTGGTCCGTACCTCAACTATGAAAATGGTATTGATCAAAGTGTCTTCCAGCCGAAACACCATCAGAAGAAGCGCACATTCTACATGACATGAATACTGTAAAACAGATCCGATGCATTTATACAGAAGCAAACCACGACTACCTTTGTGTTGGGTTTTCTCCGACTTGAGTGTTTCTGTGAGGAGCATCAGTCCCTTATTGTAGTGAGAGAGTCTGGAGTATTCACAGTCCTCTTTGGTCTTTACTATGTCATCTAGTCTGCAGGGAGAGAACGACTGCTTGCTCATTGCACATAGGTGTGTATAAATGAAGAAATATATGAACTAGTGCAATGGTATTTGTCAAGTACCCGCAACATGACTTTTGTACCTTATATAGATTGTTGCCATTTTAAAATACCAGCTTCGTTTTTCCTCCATGGGTATCTGAAAAACAACATATATATATTTATATACCGTATGTAATCAGCATTCAAGAACAGCAATGGACGTAAACAAAGCCAGCAATGCAATAGAAAGGACACAGGTAAAGCTTAGGTCAGGGGTTCCCAACCTTGAGAATTCTGACTTTAATCTCAAAACTCAAACTTTTCTCTCAAAATTCTGACACTAACTCGGAATTCGGACTTTAATCTCAGAATTCGGACTTTATTCTCAGAATCCTGGTTTAAAGTTATAATCTCAAAGATTTTCATCTAAAAAAAATTAAACAAGAGTCACTCACAATGTTGATTGAGGCTATCGTCCATTGATGGAAGCCTTTGCAGTATATAGTGACATTATGTGACATTAATGCAACACTGTTTGGATGTCACCTGCAATTACCACTCATCGCCATAGGTGTCACCCAAGAGAACAAAGCTGAAATCTTAGAGATTATCACTTTAAACTCAGAACTAAAAAAACAAAAAATCAGAAGTGACCCTAATCATCTTCGGTAGTATTAAATTGGGTCTGGTGTAAAAAATAAAATAAAAAATAAGGCGACCCTATTTGAATTCCAGGCGACCCCACTTAGGGTCGTGACCCTAAGGTTGGGAACCACTGGCTTAGGTATTTCCCTCCTCACCAGCTGTCCCCCATAGTCCAGAGCTCTGTTGTACAGTGTGAGTGCTGCGGCCAGTCTCTCCCTCAGGTCGTCCTCTTTGTCCAGCTCCACATCGTAGGGGTGAGCGTAGGCCTGCTCGGCAAGGCACCGGGCCGCGAGCAGCCTGGACTCCTCCTGACAGGCCTCCCCACCCTCCAGGCCCATGAGCTGGGACACTTTCTCCACACACTCCCCTGCGTCCAGCTCCCTCCCCAGCTTGTCGTAGACATAGCCCAGGTTGGCCCATGCGTTGAGGTTCCCAGGATCCTCTTTACAAATACTTCTGAAAAGGCCAAGATTGCAGGCAGCACTTAATTTTTTTTACAGTAGTTACTGGGCGGGTTTGCCAACTAAAATAGATTGTCAGCAGAGTTTGAATCGTGTTATGCCATCCCTCAGTAATACAAGTATGCTATGTATTTGGGTTTTGACATTGACAGTGTCAGTGGCATAAGTAGTATTGTATCTAGCATAGAAGCAGCTTGTTTGCACTCAAATCATTTTTCAGTTAGGTATCCTATGTAATACTAGTGACATCGTCAGTGTTGTATTTTTACCCCATTCAGCCTGCTCTTTCCTGCGCTGTCAGTCTCGCCCCCTCCACCTCCCCCTCTCCACCCAGTCTTCACAGACCCATCAGTCATCTGATTCTTCAGTCTGAGGAGTCTCATCAGTCTCAGAAGGAGAGGCATCACCATCACCACCACCACCACCAGTATCTAGACTCTACAGGGGGATCTATCTGGCTGCTGCTCACGGCTGATGCAGCTCTATCTCAATATCTCCCTGTGGTATCTAAGCGCCAAAGACTATTAACAATACCTCATTCTCATCATATTTTCTGTAATTCATCATTCTTTCACTATTGTAATAAACATTATTTTATTCATTATCTGGTCTCTAGTCTCTCCTGATTGAACTATCTATGGTGATTCTGGGTTAACTGAAAGAGGTTGTTAGGCATAGGCTACATTCACGCAGTAGCCTGTGTTGCTACTCACAAGAATGCTATGAAATATTTTACTAGGCAAGATTTCCTCTGAAATTCCCCATTCACTATGCCTCAAAATACTACCTGAGAGATCTAGCTTGCTTGGTGATCACTGTACTCTTTACTGCCTATAAGAACACGTTGAATCACCTGAACACCTCCTCAGCTGTCTCCAGCTGGTCTAGGTGAAAGGCCAGGAAGCCCAGAAGGTTGCGGACGGCGTACTGCAGGTATCCCACCTCGGCCTCCAGCTCGCCACGCAGGCTGTGCTGCCTCAGGTGGGTGTCCCGGCGGCGCAGCTCCCCGGGGCCGGCCGGGTCACCGTTCAGGTTGAGGTCCAGGTGGAAGTATCCCGGGATGTAATCCATGTCCTCCATGAGAGCCTGGATGTCCTCTGTGCTGCTGCTGCCTCCTTCCTCCATGGCCTCCTCCCTTCTTCCTCGCCTTTTATTTTTTTTTAAAGAAAGAAAAAGATGGCAAAATCAGATCCTGTACTAATTCGCCTCTCTGTGTTTGAGTCGTTTGTATGTGTTTTAATCCAAACCCTTAGAAAAACACCTGCTCCCTGCTCAGCCTGGAGTCCAGCTTCACTGCGATCTAAGCCACGCCTCAGTGCACTGATCTGACAATGGTTGTTGTCATCCAGGTGTGCAGACAGGTAAAACAGGTTAGGCCTGCGAGCGACAAGGGAGTGGAATACAGTGTAACTGCAAGAGCGTGTAGGCAGCTACTGTATCTTTTTCTCTAACTCACATTTGTTCCTCATTGTTTCACCCCCCACACATTATTTCCCTGTTCTTCCTTTCATTCTGCCTCCCTCTTGATTCTCTTCCTCATCCTTAAATCTATTTGATTCGATGGGAAAGTACTGTAGGTTGCAGCATCTTTCTTGTTCTAATGTGCCTCTTGTGACAGGATAATCTAATAATCTAATAATCCATCGTGACAGGATAATATAATAATATGATGATCCTTGCAAAAGGGGGGTAATTTATTTTCGCTATAATTCCATTCATAAGTAACACAATGCCTATTTTGGTCATGGGTTTTATACACTTTCTGTAATAAAACATCTAAAAGCATCAATTTTATTATCATATGGGGGACCATGGGACAAAATCCTATCAAATGGGGGTCCGTGGTCTAATCTTTGTCAGTTTAGGGGTCCTTCATGTGTTAACCAGTAGGGTAACTGCTACTAATTCCATAAACAACCTTGCAAGGTTTCCCCAGTTTTTCTGTTTATACATAGTGAGTCTTTTCAGTACATCTTCAGTGCCACGCAAGTGTTGCGTGACATTGTCTGATCTCATCTTGATTAATATGGCCATATTTAACAATTTCCCGTCAACCCCCCATGCCAGTAGTTTGAAATAATTAGATTCTATTTCTTCGTAGCCTGTCTTTAAATGTGGCGTGGTCCTTGAATTACAAACCCACAATCCTCCACCAGAGGGTGAATGTGTACTGTGATAAACCAGACAGTTATACTCTACCATGGAACACAATGAAGAGGTTTATTTCACGAATTGCTAGGTGTATATATATATATATATATATATATATATATATATATATATATATATTTATTTATTTATTTATTTATTTATTTATATATATATCATGATATATCAGACAATATATGAGAATACGTTGGTGCTTCACAAAATCACAAAGGAGATTGAGACCGACGAGTTAGAAAACACTTCCGTAGACATAATATCCAACTGAACCCCCCTCCCCCACATACACAAGTAAGTAGGTAACTTTTACTCTGAGTACATTTTAAATTAGCTACTTTTTACTTCTGCTTTAAGTGTCAGCACATTTTTTCTGTCTGTGTGAAACATCAAACATATTGATTTGACTGGGTCTGATTTTTGTTCCAACCCTGTCTTACATATAATGAAATTCATCTTCATCCCTCAGTCATACTCTCAGACCTACCAAGTTTTGATCAATAATGTGTCTCCTATTTCCACTCCTGCGTAACTTAAAAACCCTAAAGTATAATGTGCCTACTACTCTTATTGATTGTGACAGACTTTAGGGACCATGGTTGGACGTTTCATTGCTTTCCATGCATGAATCTCTCTAACAAATAGCTTTGTTCACCTCAAGCAGAACACATAAGCCAGACGAGTGTGTTTTTCCTCCTTCTGTCTCATTCTTGCTGGTCGCTTTCATGCTAAATTAATTTAACAGGGGGAAACCACCATCCATTGCTGCTTGGCCATGTCAAAAGTCTGGCTGCCAGACTTTGGGACAATGGCGAGGGTGGAAAACTAAAGTGGTGCACGAGCTTTGGGGACGACGTGTGTGTACTGTGTGTGTGTGGTGAGCAGTGTTGGGGGTAACTCATTACAAAAGTAACATATTACATGTAATATATTACTTTTAGCAGTAACTCAGTAATATAACTTATTAATTATAGGATTTCAGTAATATTATACCAGTTACTTTGTCAAGTAACTCAAGTTACAAATTGTGTTAAAAAAATTTTTTTAAATCAAAGCACATATTTAAAAAGATACAATCATTTCCTAGTGAAACTGTGTGTTTTTATGCAAATAACCACTATAGATGACAATAACAAAGGAAAAGAATAACATTTAGAAATTTGGATTGTTTACACTGACTTCAAGGCGGTTGATGTCATTCTGCTGCTGCTGTTGTTTTGGCAAAAGTAATGCAAAAGTAGTGTAATAAGTAACAAGTTACTCTACACAGACAGTAATATTTAAAAGTAACGTATTACTTTCAAATAAAAGTAACTAGTAATAGTATATTACATTTTGAAAGTAACTTGCCCAACATTGGTGGTGAGATCAATGATTAAAGAATATAATTAATATTCTTTGCAGCGCCATATAATTCAATGCAAACTGGTGCTTTAATGCGTGTTCTGTCTATCTGATGGACTTGCTATATCAGAGTGGGTTGCAGAATGTTTATGAAGTACTGCTGCTTTGCCTCCCAGTGGACAGATGTTCCACTTGGTACAGTGTGGGTGTGCAGAAATCTGAAGTTGTTTCTTGCATGTACACTATCTCTCCATGGACAACCGTTGCCATGGTATTTATGCATCCCAGGTTAAATTCCCATTACATAATAAAGTAATGATTATAGATGCTTCCCTCTGAGCAATAGATGTACTGTATATAGACCTCATTTCAACATCGCCTCTGTGGTTTAGCTCTCATATAGACCACGATTAGCCGAGGATTTTAGGTCTACATGTAGCCGAGTTTTAGACCATGTTTTAAAGACTTCAATAGATATTTAAAAATGCATAAAAACCTGTAAATGTGTAACAAAAGCACTGTATACCCCCGTGCTTACACTATACTGAGGTCAATGAACAGCAAAATAATCATACTTCTACTTGAGTATGAAATTCCTGCGCTCATCAACAGCATGCGGAACCTGTCATACAGTACATCATGACCACAGTGACCAAGATCTTCGTGTCGGCATCACCTATTGTTGTTGTTGTTGTTGTTATACTGGCAGTTTGCTGAAAACATCGGAAGCCTCGTTATGAACGTCCCAGGTTTGCAATTCGGTCTTTGGTAAATAAAGCCGCAAATGCCATAAACTGACAGTCGTTCAAGTCAGTTTTGGTGGAGCACAAAGTCCTTCATCACTTGTGTTAGTGGTAGGGAGTGGACTTGGTTCAGGCGATGTGTTCCCAGGGCTTGGCCGATCCGGATCCGACACACGTCGGCCAGACTGCGAGGACATCTCTTGGCCTCCAGAAAGACCCTGATAACCTCGGGATCTGCCTTCTCCTCCAGCTGTGCCTGCTCCAATAAGGTCAGCAGGGCCGGGTCAGCGGCGCCATGGTCCAGGAGCAGCTGGACGAAGGCCACGTCGCACCTGTGCACCAGCACCTCATGCAACAGGTGAGGGGTCACGGGTCAGAACGCCAGTGGCCTGGAGCAGCAGGTGGAAGCATTCCAGGTGGTGTGGTAGGTGGTGCTGATGTCGAGAGGAGACACTGTGTGAGTGTGAGGTGATCGCTGTCCATGTGAAAAGGAACAGTGGGAAGGAACCCGCTGAGTTTTTGCAGTACATTTTTTGCAGTGTATGTCCAGCCTTCCTGCCGAGGCAGCCCAGTGGAATGGGGTAGAGGACATGAGGCGTGGCCCGGCTTCCAGGTGTCTCCGGACACAGTCCAGGTGACCGCGGACCAGGGCCAGTGTTGCCAGGTGGGAAATGTTGAATTATCACACCTGAGGGTCAATATGATCGTTTTTGGAGGAAAATGATCGTACACGCGAGCGGCGGCCATCTTCCACCCTCAGCCAGGAAGGATTTATGACATCACTGATGACATCACAATTTGCTCGAGTAACATCACTGATGACATCAGAATTGCTCAAGTGACATCGCTGATGACATCACAATTCACTGATTTATGACATCACTGATGAAGTCACAAATCGTGACACCGCCCCGCAAAATCATAACTAACACCACCTGCCCACTTTTAGGCAATTTAATCTCGTGCATCTCTAGACACTAAGTGGCATTGACAGGAACATTGCTAATGCTAGGACATTTGGGGCCCCTTACAAGATGTGACACAGAGTACAAAAGAACAAGGACCATAGGAAAGCCTTATTAATCCAGACTTTGTAGCCTACCTTCCCAGCCCCTCCCTCAAAACTCTGACTGGGCCTCCTCAGTTATTAATACTTTTATTACATCATGATCGCCACTATAGCTGTACCAAGTGTCACACAGCCATGAGCCATCTTACATTACAGTATGTATTTCATCTACCCTAAAAAGAGATCAGGATTGGTATGAATGGTTAGAGTTTACTTTTCCAATATACCGGTATGCAACAACCTAGAGGTTGGTACAGAGGTGAAAGAAAACTTTCTGTCTTCCTGAGCCACTTACAGTATTTCTATTTTCATCACAGCATCTCTTAGCAGGCAGTCAGCTTCTCCCTCTGGCATGCTGACTGAGTGACTGACTGAGTGCTTGCAGTGCCAAAGAGCCCTTCAGCGGTCCAGAGGCCCTCGCAGACTGACTGCCCATCACAGCGCTCAAAGTCACCTTTACTTAGTAGCCAACTGCATGGCTGCCTCTTTGTGAAGCCAACATGCCATGATACTCAAACAACATTTGTAGGGAATTGTAGCTGGACAATTATGCCACAAATGATCACCACTGGGACAGTATTCTTTCATTATCTCTTATATGTTTAGCACATTATCATTTAACAATTGGGATGTTTCTAACATGCATGCATTCCATTACAGATTGACTGTACTTATTAAATCTGTTCACTAACTATGGCTATTTTTCCATTGACCGTCTCCATAGCCTCAAAACATTGTCAACACATGACAACCCAGCAGTGTCATAGCCATAAGCTTAAGGTTTCATGGCAGTCACAGTTAGTGGTTCCATACATGAGAAGGACCAGGCCTAGTTGGCAAAGGGAAAAAACCTGATTGCCCGTGAAACGCTTAGACTGAGTCAGTGTAGGCTGGGAGGGCGTGTGTGTGCCACAGGGTGTGTGTGTGTGTGTGTGTGTGTGTGTGTGTGTGTGTGTGTGTGTGCGTGTGTGCGTGTGTGCGTGCGTGCGTGTGTGTGTGTGTGTGTGTGTGTGTGTGTGTGTGTGTGTGTGTGTGTGTGTGCGTGCGTGCGTGCGTGCGTGTGTGTGTGTGTGTGTGTCACTGAGAGGAATGTATACCAGTCTTGTAACACAGACCTGTCCTGCTTCATTAGACAGATTAGACACCCTATCCATCCCACCCCAGGGACTCTGCTGCATAGGAACTTCTTAGTGAACTGATCCGGAATCAATTGGACTCATAATGAAGCCATATTACGGTATTTGAGTTGGCATAGATATTGTAGCGTTTCAGGTAATCCAAGTATTACCTGTAATGTGATGTGCAACCTAAGTGTCTGGATTGTAGCTAGGAACTAATGTGTGTGGGTGTGTTCCTAGGGGGAAGGGGATATATGTGACCAGCGGCCGGGGCGGAAGCCAGTCAGTGCCATGTGGGCGAGCAGACCGGTTGTTGTGTCTAGAGCTAGCTGTGTGAAGCTAGCTGCTAGGAGCTAAAGAAGCCGGTGAATAAAGAACCTGTACCAACTACAACTCTCCGTTCCTTGGACAAATACCCACTTTGTTACATTGGTGTCAGGCAGTAAAGCGGTAACGCCTCTGATTCGGCCGGGAGAGGAGAGAGTGAGGAGGAACGACGGAGAAAGTTGGAGCCGACAGCTTTGGGCGCGAGCGAATAAAGTGCGGAACGGAGCCGCCAAAGATGAAGAGGGAGAGGGAAGAGGCTGTAACCTCGGAGTTCGCGAGGACGAATGCTGCGGTGGAGGGCTCGCTAGAGGACTACATGTGGATGGAGGAGGGCCGTGGGCAGAGGAAGAGCGAAGCCGAGCCGGGCCCCGCTGGCAGACAGGCGGGGAGTGACAAGGCTGAAGCACGGCCCGCGACAGCGAGGGATGGCGCCCGCAGAACCAGGAAGGACGTGCCCGTCCCGAAATACAACGGTAAAGGCGAGTGGGAGCCATATTGCACAATGTTTAACGTAGCAGCGGACATGAATGGCTGGTCGAGGGAAGAGAGAGCCAGTCACTTGGTGATGTCGCTCGAGGGCGAAGCAATAACATGTGTGGCAGCAATGGCAGACACAAAAGACTTAGACATTGTGATGGCGGCCCTGCGGAGACGCTTCGGACGATGTGAAGAGCAGGCCATCGTAGCCGCGGAACTGTGTAACAGACGCAGACGGCAGGGTGAGTCGCTGCGTGCGCTGGCAACAGACATTGAGACTCTCAGCCGGCGCGCATACAGCCAGCTACCGACGGAGGCGCTGGATGGGTTAGCCCTAAGCTACTTTGTCCAGGCCATCGAGCCACGGGGTCTAAGCCAGAAGGTAACGCTGGGACATCCAAAAACACTGGGAGCAGCGCTGGAGTTGGCGCTGGAGATAGAGACAGTAGAAGGCTGGGATAAGAGCAGCGGCATAATGGAGGCCGCCCCAGTGGTGAGAATGGCAGCGGAGAGCCAGCTACAAGAAGAGCCAGCGTGGAAGACGGCCTTGGCAGAGCAAGGCAACATGGTGAAAGAGCTATCTGAGTCGGTGCGCCAGTTAACAGAACAACTGCTCCGAAGAGCGACCCTGCAGCCCACCCCACGAGACAATACCGGGGCCAGGGGGCCCGGGGCCATGCGCTGCTGGACCTGTGGACGCCCCGGGCATCGGGCCAGAGAGTGCCGCGGAGGAGCGTGGAACCAGGGAAACGGCGCGGGGCCCGTCTAAGAGGGGCGAGACGGGCCCCCTACGTCCTATTCCCTATGGCCACGTCACCGTTGGAGGGGGCCCAGCGGTACAGACGGGGAGGTGGGGCGTCGCCTTCCCCCGAAGCAGACGACATCGCCGGCGCTGTCAACATGCAGAACGGGCCGCACACGATGAACGGCTGCCATGTTCAGGTCCGCCTGCAAGGGAAGCCCTGTGTCGCCCTGGTGGACACGGGGTGTACGGCAACGCTGGTGAACTACAACATGATGCCAGAGGGAGCGCTTCTGGAGCAGCCAGCGGACCAGCTGCTGAGGACAGTATCCGGTGAGTTGATGCCGATGAGGGGAAGGGGGTCCGTGATGATAACTGTGGGGGGACAGACAGTGAACTTTCCGGTATGGGTAGTAGAGATGGCGGGGCCCTGTATCTTGGGGGAGGACTACTTGACGCTAAACCAATGCACAGTAGACCTAGGGAAGAGCACACTGACGTTTGCAGGGGGGCCGGTAGTCCAGATGGGTCACCCTCCCACCGCTCCAGGGGAGCAACCAAACGTCAATAACATCACTGTATACCGCGTCACAGTTGAGCACGGGCCCCACGCGGAGCCGCAAAAGAGACTGTGTTGGACATGTGGAGAGCCGGGCCACGTGGCGAGGTGGTGCAGAAGCGGTCCCGGGAGACGGACCGGGTATGCGGGACAACGACATGGACAGCAGGGAGCCTGCTGGGCATGCGGCGAGATTGGACACCTGGCTAGAGAGTGTCAAAAGGCTGTCGGGGACCGGAGGGCAGCGGGAGAAGAGAGACGTGCAGGCGGCGGACAGGTGAGACTCTGCTGGACTTGCCGTTCGCCTGGGCACTTAGCCAGAAACTGCACTGCGCCCCCCACGGTTGCTGTGCGGAAAGCCGAGGTGGAGAGCGAGGCCGGTTGTGTTCCCCCTGTGGTCCTGAACACGCCGTCCCCTGGGGAAGGGGGGCGGGAGGACGACCGAGTGCAGGAGGTGGAGGAAGACGAGGAGGACTGTCCAGATGTGGATCTGGAGGACGACAGAGCGACCATCAAGGATGTCGACGTGAGTGAGTGGAGACGCAGGCAGGCGGAGGACGCGGAGATCGGTCCGGTGCTTGCGTGGGTGGCGGCCGGACGCCGGCCCCCTGTGGAGGAGACTCACATGTTTTCCGGTGCCACGAAGGGACTGTGGAACATGTTTTCCGACCTGCGGCTGGATGAAGACGGGCTGTTGGAGAGAACAGAGCACGGGGTAAAAGGGAGGCAGGCGGTTGTACCCGGTTGCCTGCGAGAGTTGGCGCTTAAGGGGGCACACAAGGGCCCTGGTTCCAGTCATTTTGGGCCCGAAGAGACACTCACCCGCATCCGTGGACATTTCTACTGGGGCAAACAGAAGGAGGATGTGCGAAGATACTGCGATGCGTGTGAGGACTGTGGGGCACAGAGGGGGGACCGTGCTGACTTACACTGCAGAGGATTAACCCCACTGGGGGTTGAGCGGGACTAGCGTGCTTCAGGGGGGACAGAAGCTGTAAAAGGGGGGATGGAAATGGAGTTTAAAAAGAAAAGTTAAGGAAAATGTGGGGGCTTGTGTTTAATTGAGATGTGGGGGTTATTGTTGAATGGGCTATTGTGTTGAATTTAAATGAATGTGTGAAAAAGAAGGAAATAATGAAAACTAGACATTATGGAGTGCCTAATGGGAAACTAGACATTATGGGGGTACCTAATGGAAAACTAGACATTACGGAGTACCTGATGCAAACTGGACATTATGACGGGGGTGTTGGGAAAAAAGAAGGGACTGTTGTGGGGAATTGAAATGTTGTGGGGTTTGTGGGAATTAGATTTTGATGTGGTGATGGGAAAAATATTGTGTTGGGTGTGTTTTGGTACAGGGGGATATGTGTGGGTTGTGGGTGTTAACGTGGGCGTTAACAAATGTTGGGTGAGGAGTGTGTAGCGTTTCAGGTAATCCAAGTATTACCTGTAATGTGATGTGCAACCTAAGTGTCTGGATTGTAGCTAGGAACTAATGTGTGTGGGTGTGTTCCTAGGGGGAAGGGGATATATGTGACCAGCGGCCGGGGCGGAAGCCAGTCAGTGCCATGTGGGCGAGCAGACCGGTTGTTGTGTCTAGAGCTAGCTGTGTGAAGCTAGCTGCTAGGAGCTAAAGAAGCCGGTGAATAAAGAACCTGTACCAACTACAACTCTCCGTTCCTTGGACAAATACCCACTTTGTTACAATATTGTCTAGCCTACACAAAAAATATTTGGGAAAGTATTTTCATTTTCTGCAGATTCCTCTGTAAACATCCTTTATTTCCATGTACTGTAGGCTATTTTTCTTCTTGCTGGCAGGGGTTTTATTTTGAAAGTCATGACCGGAAGCCCCTGTTGTGTTATTCTGGCTGACTTGACAGTAGCTCAGCTCCCGTTCTGCGGTTGCTGCTCGCTGTCATCATGCAGGTGGAATCTGCGCAATGTAGCAGTGTGTGTGTGTGTGGATAAAGCAACAAGAGACATCACATCAGCCTGCTGCTGGCCTACAGATCACATCATCAGATGCAACGCGCTGACTGGCCACCGGACCATAGACAGTATTTTTTTTTTTTCTTTGAAGGACAGGACAACACTTTCAAACGCAGATCAAACCACACGTCACGTGGAATAAACTATTTTTTTTATTTTTCTGCTTTCACTTGATGAGCGCATCAGAGTGACCCTTTACAATGAGAATCCAACTAAAACTAACCGAGCGTCTCCTGACAGGTAGATTTGTGGAATAAACAATCAGACGTGGGTGTGTGTGAGGTGTGTTGTTGATGCTGTCAAGTTGTTTTTCTCCGCTGATCTGGAGGCGCATAGGATGCCATACATTTCCATAGGAAGTGACAGACAAGGATTTCCAAGACACGAGAAGGACGTAGGCTAGTGTTTACCCCGTGTTTAGCCTCTCTGGAGGCTGCCTGGAGCTGACAGACAGACAGACAGACACACACAGCGGAGGAACGCGATGGATGAAGGCACCGCCAGCGAGACCATCCCAGATCTGAAAGACATAGAGATGAAAATCGGCCGGAAGACCCCCGAGGGTCTGCTCAGGTGGATGCGGGAAGAGGCGTCTTCTTCTCTCCGTGGAGACGCCAAGCTGGCCCCGGCGCACGACGCCAGCATGGAGACAGGGAAGAAGAGTTTGGATGAGAAGATTAGGAAATTAAAACTTGAGATGGTAAGATGGTGTGTGTGTGTGTGTGTGTGTGTGTGTGTGTGTGTGTGTGTGTGTGTGTGTGTGTGTGTGTGTGTGTGTGTGTGTGTGTGTGTGTGTGTGTGTGCGTGTGTGTGTGTGTGGGGGGGGGGGGGTCACTGCAAAATCAACAGAAAGTATTATGGACTTAATTTTAATATAGTCAACATGAATGAAGAAGGAGGTATCTGCAAACAAGTTAACTACATTTTGACTAATTATAGCCGATTGAATGATGGTAAAGAATCATTTGGTCATTAGTTCATTTTAGATATCTGTGATTAGAATATTAGGACTATATTACCATAGTTGAGGATTATAGCGAGTTAATAAGATGTTAATCATACATTCCTATTGGCTGGAGTGATTCAAATATTAAAACACCTTGCCATACTAACCCAGTCAATGATTCAAGCTGCACCTCACTACACTGTCATAAAAGATAGCCTACTCAATAAAATTAGGGCAACACATTACAAGCAATACATGTATTTTAATTAAATATAACTAATATATTTTTTTTACTCTACATGGCCACAGAGTCATTTATTACAGTGCTATGCCAACAGTGGCAGGTGGCTTTGGTTGCTAGGAAATGAGTTGACCATATTCTAGCTAGCCTATTCCTCCTACAATGGCTTATAATGTGTCTGTGGTATGCTGCTATTATATTGTCCTTATCATAGACCTATGGGTTTTTCATCACCCATGGTATATTATACCAGCAGCCTTTTGAAATGTAGTTTAGGTTCGCCATAGTTTGTTTTGTAAGGGTATTAAATGATTATCACAGCTTGACAGTTAGGCAAAGTGAAAACAAATGCATTCCCATTGGCCAGCGGAGGAGGACATGTCTCCCTGTCTCCTCTGTTGACATGGACCCCCCCCCCCCCTCCTCTCCCTGCTGTAACCCACCGCTCCACATTGTTTTTCCCTTCTGTGTTGTTCACATATGTCATGATGCATTCCTGCGGTACATGCAGGCGTCCACCCAGCCTGTGGTTGTGACAGAGAGCAGCACATGCAGTACCGCAAGCCGCCTCTCAAACAAAGCTCTCTGTCTTCGGAGAGAGACGCTCTAAAAAAACACATTTTCACTTTGGTTACATTCAAGCATCCAAAACACACGATCAGTTATGTTAGAAACTGGAGACAGATTTCCCCCAGGATTGTAGCACCACAAGCTGGGGGGAGTCTGCGATCCAACTGCATGATTCAGGAGGGTCCTTTCAATTGACACTATGAAATGCTGTGTCAAGGCCAGATCAGTCTGTGTGTTGAAACATTCATTGTGTGGCTTAAGATCATGTCATTGACAACACCGCCCCCCATGGGCCAATCAGTAGGCTAACACCTTCCGCCATGTTTCATCAAAATCGGACCGGGAGTGTAGTAGTTACAGCAATCCAGAATTTTACATTTTTACTTTACTTTTATTTATGGCGCCCCCATCAGGACGACACGAGTCGACCAAAGTTGGCTGCTTAATGTGGAGAAGCTAGCTAGCATTAGCTAGCTATGTTATGTTGTGTAATCTTTATGCCTCTAAGATCACATAATGACGAGACGGAGAGCAGAATATCAGTAATGTGCTTTACTCTTTACTTTACGTCAGACCAGGAAGTTACAGTACATGTCCGTGCGGCAACATCAACCTATGACTATAGGATCCACTTTATAGGACACGTTAGCTTTGGCCACAGCTGTTTCTGTTGTGCATGACTGACGACAGCGTTAGCCAATCGGCGTCCGTCATTGGATTTTCAACCGGAGAAAAGGCGTTTGCACGTGGCGATTCCAGACCAAGAAGAGGCAAATTCACAACTGTGGCGTGGGCGTGGCTTCGAAGGTCTGGAGCCAGCCTAGCAAAATGCATCATCCCTTGAAGAAGTTACATCAAAATCAGACCAGTGGTGTTAAGGATTTTGACCTTTTAATTATAGTGGCCCCATTAGGCCCCATTAAGCCAATCAGAGAAGTGGATTAGTGTAATGGTTAATTCATAGTGTAGGTCGTTATGGCCTTTCAGAGTTTGAAGTCTCGACCTTTAATCATAGAGTCCCCATCAGGACAAGCTGATGTCATCTTTTACAGCACAAAGATTTGTCCTCCCTCTAAGTATCATCAAAATCAGAGCAGACACAAGCCCTTCATTCTGCCAACAATTACCGGAATGTCAAAGGGAAAAATGGCAACATCAAAGAGAAATTCATCAAGATTCAAGATTCAAGATTTTTATTGTCACTCCGTAGTACAAGTATCACGTGTGAAATTCTTGTGCTGTGAACTCCGTTTACAACATAGTACAAATATAACAGGGCATATGAGTGCAAAAACAACAAGAGACACAACAAGCAATAAGGCAGTAGAGTGATAAGACAAGTCAGAGACAGTGGCATATTCACTGCACATAGGTGCACATGTCATGTGCATACTTTGGACGTACTTAAACATTTTGAATTCGACGTATTTGACGTACAGGTGCAAATAGCATATACCTAGTTAAACATACAATTAAACATTACACAAACACATACATAATGGTAGCATCTACAGTGCGGTACAGTACAGCTACTACACTATTTGTGTATGTTAAGGAGTCTCGTGGCCTGCGGGAAGAAACTGTCCCTCAAGCGATTTGTGCGTGCTTTTGGGACCCTGTATCTCCTCCCTGAGGGTAACAGGGAGAACAGACTGTTGTAGGGGTGGTTTGTGTCTTTGATGATCTTCAGGGACCTCCTGAGGCACCGCTGGTTATATAGTTCCTGCAGTTCTGGCAGCTCACATCCTGTTACGTGCTGGGCCGCGCGTCTCACTCTTCGTAGCGCCCTGCGGTCCATGGTGGTACAGTTCCCGTACCAGGTGGTGAAGCAGCCCGTCAGCAGGCTTTCAATGGTGCCTCTGTAGAAGTCCCTAAGGATTTCTGGCCTTAGCCCAAATTTCTTTAGGTGCCTGAGTCCGTGTAGTCGCTGTTGGGCCTTTTTGACAACAGTGGCGGTGTGACCGGCCCATGTCAGGTCCTGGTGGATGTTGGCTCCCAGGTACTTGAAGCTGTCCACCCTTTCCACCACTGTGCCGTTGATGGTGATTGGGGCGTGTGCGCCCCCCCCCCCTCCTGTAGTCTACAATGATCTCCTTGGTCTTGGAGACGTTCAGAGAGAGGTGGTTGTCCTGGCACCACTGTTCTAGGGCCTTCACCTCCTCTCTGTAGGCCGTCTCGTCGCCCCTGGAGATCAGCCCCACGACTGCTGTGTCGTCTGCAAACTTCACGATGGTGTTAGAGATTTGAGTCGCCACGCAGTCGTGGGTGTAGAGGTCGTACCAGAAAGGGCTGGAGACGCATCCCTGGGGAGCTCCTATGCTGATGGTCAGTGGGGAGGAGGTGAGGTTGCCCACTCTCACCACCCGGCGGCGGTCTGTCAGAAAGTCCAGGATCCAGTCACACATTGCTGTGTTTAGTCCCAGGACCTTGAGCTTGCTTACCAGCCTGGAGGGTACTATGGTGTTGAATGCTGAGCTGTAGTCCACGAACAGCATTCTCACATACGTGAGATTCATCATATCAGTAGGTATGAGCCGAGGTTTCTGCAGGACTCTATGGTGGTGTTGCCATCCTCTTCCCAGGTGGACAGCCCACTAAAGCCACTCAGTTTGGATCCACACAGTCTCCAGTGAGTCTCTATAAAGCTGTCAGGAGGAAAGGAGCAGCTGATTTGTTCACAGTCGTTCCCATTCCTCACGAGTGCTGCTGCTGCGATGGAGGAGCTAGAGCAGCCACAGTGATAAAAAGGCACTTCTCAGCTCGAAAGGAGGGGAATTGCCAGTTGTGCGTGTGTGTGTGTGTGTGTGTGTGTGTATCTCTGTGTGTGTGTGTGTGTGTGTGTGTGTGTGTGTGTGTGTGTGTGTGTGTGTGTGTGTGTGTGCGCGTGTGTGTGTGTGTGTCTGTGTGTGTGTGTGCGTGTGCGTGTGTTTCATCTATACGAGTGGTGTGGTGTAATGCGAGTGCAGAGGAGGACTTGTGAACATTGCACTCATCAGAATTCTGCTTAGTAAGATGTGCAGGAACACGTGCAGAATGCCTGCTGGGTGACAATGTAAATGGGCAAACACACGTGCACACATGTACACACACACACACACACACACACACACACACACACACACACACACACACACACACTGATTCACTGTCCTCTGTGTGTGTGTGTGTGTGTGTGTGTGTGTGTGTGTGTGTGTGTGCGTGTGCGTGCGTGTGTGTGTGTATGTGCGTGCATCCGTGTGTGTGTGTGTGTGTGTGTGTGTGTGGGTCTATACATGTGCCCTAGGGTTCAAGTGTGTGTGTGTGTGTGTGTGTGTGTGTGTGTGTGTCCCAGTCTTTGCATGTGTATGTGTGTTGGTGTGTCTGTCTGTCTGTCTGCCTGTCTGTGAACTTATGCCTTCGACTGCAGCATCTGTCTACTGTAAGATCCAACGTGTGTGTGGGCCATGTCCTCATTACCACCAGTCATTAAATGTTGCTATAAATGTTGCTATATGAACTATTTGCCATTTTACTTGTAGATTTCTCCTATTTGCTCAAATTAAATGTTGGTGTCACCCACAGTGACATATTGAAAATTGAGAGAAAAATCTAAACTGTGTCCTTCACAACAAAGAGCAGCGCTTTGTCCAAAGAAAGCTTAACTCACCAACATATATCTTTTTTCCTCTCTCATCCCTTTGCTAGAATATAATGCATCACAGATATGAGTCACATAATTCCCGGGCATTGAATTTGACATTTTTCATTTGACTTGTTGCTGCCATTTGCAGCTGCATGCAGCATGCAAAACTGCCTAGTGCAGCTGTAGTCAATTAGGCCAATTAAGAGGAAAAGTCTACTTAAAACAATAGCAAGGCAAGAAACTTATTTTTTCCCCATTGCCTGTTTGAATCCTGGCACCTTCTTCTTCTTCTTCTTCTTCTTCTTCTTCTTCTTCAGACACTAAACTCTACGGGGCGGGGACACACAGCACAGACACACAGGGATGAATGCGGGCGTGGGGGCTAAGAAAAGGCAGTAGAGAAGAGATGGGTCTTGAGGCGGGATAGGAAAATTGGAGGATTTGAGGGTCATGCCAAGGTGTCAATGGTGACGAGTGTCGTTTGGTTCTGCTGAGGGTGGACTTGGTTCCGATGAGAAGGCGTTCAGTGTTGTCGCTGTTGAGTTTGAGGAGTTCCAGAGCCTGGGAGCTGCCCTGGAGAGGATGGAGTGGCACACTACTGTGTCAAAGGCTGCACAGAGATCTACTGTAGTAGTACCAGGATGTTGAGGGCCCCTGATTCTGCAGAGATGAGTAGATAGATCGTTGATTTATCTTCTGTCCACACACACACACACACACACACACACACACCACACACACACACACACACACACACACACACACACACACACACACACACACACACACACACACACACACATCTCATCCCCCGTTTCTCTTTCTCTAGTGTATGTCTTGTGGCTCTGCGGTGCAGAATGGAACATTACATAACATTACAAGCTGAAGACAGATAAGCTGTTTTATTGCAGTAGTAGTGTTTCATCTCTGTGGGAGCAGGTTTAGCACAGAAGTCTCTCCAGCAGCAATCTAATGTTAGAAATGTTCTGCAGCTGCTCCAAACAGATTGACTGGACTCAGAGAGCAACACTCCTACAAAACCTAAGAAAACTGCCAGTCAGCCACACACATTTTGTAGGCCTATAGACGGTTTTAACTTGACAACAAAAACATTCTAAATTGAACCCCCGCTCACTTCCTGTTGCAGTGTTTGCTATGGACATAAAAGAAAAAATAACATTCAAGTGCAGGACTGACCATTCTGTGAAAACCGTCTATACAGCTGAGCAGCGAAAACAAAAGTAACGATGTCGAGTGAATATTTCTGCAGTTTGCCGAATGCTGAGAAAAAGGAAGTGCTGTGGGGTTGCGCTCTGGTGAAAACCGTCTATAGATAGTATTCTGTTACATCACCACACGGCCATCTTGGTAGGAAAATAGCAGGTGATTGTAATCAATTAACAGGTGATTACAATCAAGTGACACAACCAGCCAATGAGCTGTGTGTATTGTAGCGCCATATTGGTAGGAAAATGCTTGTGACGTCATGGGAATACTATGAATAGCTGTTTCATGTATGTAACCTATACCTTCATGAGTCATTCCTCTCTCTTTCCATGTGTCCCTCTCTCCGTACTGTATCCTCCTCCTGTCACCCCCTGTGTCTCTCTGTACTGTATCCTCCTCCTGTCTCCCCCGTGTCTCCTGGTCACCTCTGCACAGATGGAAGTCAGTGTTCAGGCAGTTGGAAGTGCCAAAGAGATGCTGTAGGTAGGGAATGAAGTCATTCACTTGTCTGTCACGTTCCTCTCTCTGCCTGGCTATGGGTAGGATGTTCTCTAATTAAACCATTGTCAAGTTCACTGAGGCAAAGGTAATTAATCCATTGTTCTAATAGCACCCGTGTTCTTCTGTCATGGGTTGTCACAGTATTTAATTATTGACATCTGCTTTTTTATGCTTAAGCTATCAGTCAACGTGAGGGGATTTCTCACATTTCATGATTTTTTTTATTAATTTCAGTGTGGCTTTAACTGATCACATTAAAAGAGCTGCAATGATTAATCGATTATTTGATCGACAGAAAACGAATCGTCAACTATTTTTATAATCGATCATCGTTTAAGACTAATTCTTAAGAAAAAAAAACCCAAATTCAAATGTAAATGTCAATATTTTTTTTGTTTCTTTAAGCTTCTATGACAGTAAACTGATTATCCTTGGTTAGTCAGGACAAAATGACCATGGCCAACAGCTGGGTCGGCTCCTACTTTAGGGGAAGGGAACGGAAGCAAAGTTAAATCAGTCAGTACATTTTATATGTATTTTAACACTCTTTCAAATAAATCAAATCAGTTATAATTCCCTAACTGCTCAAAAAAAAAGTGTTACGCCCGTGCCCTATAATAATATAGTGGGTTTGTGTTTGGTTGTTGAACATTTTATTCATGTAGTCTGGTTCACTGCAGTGTTGCAGACCTGCAGCCATGATGAGATGCCTACAGCGTTGGGGCTAATTCCTCATTCAGGCCTGGTGTGTGAAACAGAGGCGGAGGAGAGGGGTAGTGGAACATGCCAAGTGTGGTTGATTAAAGTGTATAATCTTGGTTTTGAGTGTCTTAGAAGGTTGATCAGGCCATTGCAGTAGAATATATTAGCTTGCTCATCCACTTCCAGTTATTCAGTGATGCTAATTAAGCAATATCACATGAGAGGTCGTGCTGTTGTTGGCTAATATCGTCACTGCTGTGATTCGGTCGTAGGCACGAGGCCGCAGGCCGAGTGCCGAAGATAATCACAGCCGTGACGATATTAGACAACAACAGCACGACCTCGAGTGTGATATTGCTTTTATACAACAGTTCTATTAAACAAAGCTGATTAAAAAAATGACAAAAAGCTGAGAAAATATATGATTTCTCTATTTATTCCTCCGCCAACAAAAATAGTCCCCTCAGCTTTCCGCTACGTTGCCAAATATGTAGCCTAATTAACTGCAGGCTGCCTACTTTTTATCATACACATTGATTTGCACACTTTCATTTATTGTACAGCCAGTGAAATAAGAGTCTGGTGATGGCACGTTAGTTATGTTAGGAAATAAATCCATCTTTGCGCTGTCGGTAGCTGTGTTACGCTTTGTGAATGACGTTCAATGTAACGTGGCTGGTGTTTGTTTTGTTGATTAGAGCAGCTGTGAAACATTTTAGACAACAGCCACTCCCTCTCGTGTGATATGGCTTGAAGCGTTTTGTTGATTAGAGCAGCTGTGAAACATTTTAGACAACAGCCACTCCCTCTCGTGTGATATGGCTTGAAGCGTTTTGTTGATTAGAGCAGCTGTGAAGCGTTTTGTTGACTAGAGCAGCTGTGGAGCGTTTTGTTGATTAGAGCAGCTGTGAAGCGGAGTGATATAGCCAACCCTACACACAGTGAAGCGCCAGTGCGTTATCATGAAATATCGGCACTGGTAGGATCCCTCTTGTCCAATCAAATTGCTCGGCCGGAACTACCTGTTGTATAATGTACCACATTTTTGTGTAGAATGTAACCCTCGATCTGTTTGTTCCTTAATTGACACTGATTGTCTGGCCTGTGTTTGTAGGAGGGGCTTGGGCTATTTAACAGCCAGGCACCAGGTGAAGGAGTTCACTTTGCCATGATCCAGCCAGGAAGAGACAGGTCTGCTGGCCTGAGAGCTAGGGCCCAAGTGTGCATGGGTTAGCCAAGGCTAAGGGGTCCACACATATGTTCTGCTGTTTTCATTCCCGTTCTTTTCTTGAGTTACTTTTGTCTTTTGTTTTTAACCCAATGTTGGGTGTTTCTCCATTTTGTATTTTGTTGCAACTTGACAAGTGGAAAACGCTTCAGTCGTGTGCCTTCTTCATCTCATGCTCGCCATCCTAACAGAAAGCACAAAGCAAATGATTGTAGCGAATTAACAACAGTAACAATTGAACAGTCGCTTCTCTTTAAACACTAGAATTTGTAGTCACACCTACATTTTCATGGGAAAATATGGCCAAGAGAGAGAAGGCCAAGATTGACAGATGGGACCAGAAGAAGAGCAGTGGGGAGCCGTTTTAATATGAATTCTTACTGTCATAATATATATATGATATTGTGAAAATCTTTTGGGTTGACATTTTACTTGGTCACCTCCAGCATGTTTCCATCCATCAAATGCTTACTGGGATTTTGAGAGAGATTATATATATATATATATATATATATATATATATATATATATATATATATATATATATAGGCTTTCTCTTTCTCTCTCTTTCTTAAAAAAAAAAAAAAAAAAAAAAAAAAACTACTAACCTAAACTAAACTTTTACCACTGTTCTTTCAGAATTTATAGTTGTCATAGACTGTGCTCCATAGTTGATTGCTCTATTGCTGACAAAAATGTGTTATTTTAAGTCGCTTTGGATAAAAGCGTCTGCCAAATGACGTAATGTAATGTAATATATATATATACAGTATATATATATATATATGATGCAGAGAGATAAATGGAGACAGAACCATGGCCAATCCAATACAGAAAGGATGAACAAGAGGGATGAGTGAGTGTCTTATTGTACCTGGCATTCTGAGCCGAATGCAGACAGACGGAGCAGCCGGAGTTGTATGGGGAGATGAGGCGACCAGATGGATGGAGAAGGTGAAATGATAGACACTGACACCAGGAGGACATGAGAGAGAGAGAGACACACACACACACACACACACACACACACACACACACACACACAGACAGACACACACACACTGTGTGTTGTGTACTATGCCTGCTGGCAGACAGTGATGCAGTAGTCTGGTGGTCACAGAGCCCTTTAGCTGTGTGACATTGAGAAAGTGTTTTCCCTCTATGTGAGAGTCTGTCTCTGCATCCTGGATCAGGCTGCAGTTATAAACACATGCTATATCACGATGTATCACAACAACACGCTCTGGCTTGACCACAGTTTGTATTTATCTTTCTCTCTGCGCCTGCTGCCTGTCTGTCTTTTTATGTTACATGGAGCGGGCTGCCGTTGTCATGGTGACGTCTGTGTGTAGACTCCATTCTTTTGCGGGCACAGTCACTCCAGAAAAGTACAGTGTGATAGTTCTGATCAGATTTTGGAGCACCTTGCTGGATAAATCTGCATATTAATGAGATAAAACGGATTTTGTTGAAACTGCTGTAACTCCTAGATACCAATTTTATATTAATACCACACATGTATGTGAAGACAAGTATATTGATGTAGAAATATGTGATAATGCATCATTAGTATTTCTCGTTCTATCTGTGTGTGTGTGCGTGTGTGTGTGTGTGTGTGTGTGTGTGTGTGTGTGTGTGTGTGTGTGTAACGAGCACGTTTTGGCCGTGCAATGTGTGTGTAGGGGCCCGTGCAAAATGCCTGTGTTAAATTCAGCATAGTGCAATGTGACATCAAACGTGAAAGTCATATTTTCTCCCAAGAGGTGATCATCATCTCCCTTTTTTTGCGATCAAACTTTTTTATTAATAGATTCAACAAACATCAATTTCCATAACAAAAAATAAAGAAGGAAAAAAAGGAAACGTACATAAAACAGAAAACTACAATTCAACAGCAAGACACATCCATAGCAGGGTATATGAAGGAATGCCAAAAGTAAATTCAGCATCCCTCCAAAACCACCTTAACGCCACTTTGTCACATGAGCGATAGAGGTGTAAAACACAAGTTTCATCACGATACAATGTTCTATAAATTATTTGGACATCGGAACAGTGTTTGCTGAAATCACAAAGTCCGCTGAGTTCAAAACGTTGAGAGAAGTGATCATCTCTCCAACCTTGCCTTCATCCCTGGCACTTCAGATAAAGCCTGAAGAAAATTCTTAACACAGATGTTTTATCATTTTGTCTTTTAATGTTGCAGGCTCAAATACTAGAAGGTGACATGCATGGCAGCACAGCATCAAAATGAGTCAGTGCACACACACACAGGCACACACACACACACACACACACACACACACGCACGCACACATACCGGTACGTCTCTGCTCTCCTTGCAAGAAGTAAACTCAACGCAAACGCAAAATAAATGAAATGAGAGAGCCGAGCCAGACTTTGAGTTCAAAATAAAAGTTGCATTATTTAAATTTGTGGGGAAAGAGTAAGCGTAAGGATATCGTTATGGGCGTTCAGGTAAACCCTGTCTCTGTCTGGGAGGAGAACCTGAGGAGAAGGGCTAACTCATGTCCCAAGCTGTGATCCAGCACAGTCAGTGCTAGCCAAACCACAAGTTCTTCTGTCAGGAAATCCACAATTCCAAAGATAAAATATAGTGTCCATGGTAAACTACAATCCGACAGTTGTCCAAGGTAAACCACAATCCGACAGTTGTCCAAGGTAAACTTAAGTCCAACAAAAAATCCACAAACCAACCGTATACCACTTTCCAACACTCAGTAATCATGGCTCCTGCTTCACGGCCTGAACAAAGCTGCTGAAGGCAGTTCTGACCTGTTGGGAGTTCTGGCCCGGTCTGAGTCTCCTCTGGCTCCTTCTGCCTAAAATGAGCCACAAGTAGGTCAGTGGAAATGAGAGAATATAACACACCTATGGTTGCATTCCCACATACCGAGTAGACCATTCAGACGTGCATTCATTCCGTGGAGACTTACCCGAGCCATAACCACTACTTGGGCTTAACCTAACCTAACCTAACCTAACCTAACCCTAACCCTAACCGCTGACCCCAAATTCAGCTTTTTACCAACTGGGGTTACCAACTGTCCCCAATTGCACAAGCTGTCCCCAATCACCTGGTCTTAAGTCGACACACAAATTGCCATCTTAACAAGGCATTCTTAGTTTCATATTCAGGCTTAAAATAATTTCTTTAAATTAAATTAAATTTCTTTTTAAATAAGTGAATAATCTACCGAATGGTTCCACTTGTTTCCAATGTTTCACTTTTTTCAGGCATTTTCAAGTGTCATTAATATGAAAGAAGGCAGATCACTTCAAGAAAATGTCATTTGATTAAAAAAAATCTTGAACCAAGTTGATTTGCATTGGAAACAATATTCTTTTCCCAGACTCTGTGTGTGTGTGTGTGTGTGTGTGTGTGTGTGTGTGTGTGTGTGTGTGTGTGTGTGTGTGTGTGTGTGTGTGTGTGTGTGTGTGTGTGTGTGTGTAGGTGTGTGTGTGTAGGTGTGTGTGTGTGTGTGTGTGTGTGTGTGTGTGTGTGTGTGTGTGTGTGTGTGTGTGTAGGTGTGTGTGTTTGTGTGTGTGTATGCATGCATGTACGCACACATATTCAGCTATATAGACTAGTATTGTATGAGTGTGAGTGAGTGTGCTACATGAATGTACCGGATGTAAAAAGCAGGCAAATGAGCTTTCCAGAATCCTATGGATTAGCCAGGAGGTGCTTGGTCTTATGCCCCACTGTGTGTGTGTGTGTGTGTGTGTGTGTGTGTGTGTGTGTGTGTGTGTGTGTGTGTGTTGTTGGCTTAAAACTGGGAAAAGATGATTAATGGTGTTTCAGTCCTCAAAGCCTCCCATGTCCCATCCCCCACTTCCATCCATCACTGTTGTTGCATGGAAACCTTGTGGCCCCAGTTTGGCCTTTGTGACTTGACATGGTCCTCTATTTCTTTCCACGATTTTCTATCCCATTTTTATCCCCCATTAGTGCTAATTTAATTTATTTATCCTGGTTGCTGCTCCACCCTCTGCCAATCTGGGGAGAGCCGAAACTGGCTCCATGCTTCCTCCGAGACGTGGGCAGTTAGCCAGCGGCTTCTTTTCACCTGACAGGGGAAGCTTCACCGGTAGGACATAGCACGTGGGAGGTTCACGCTATTCCAACGAGTTCCCCTCCCTCCGAACAGGCGCCCTTAACGACCAGAGGAGGAACCACATTAGCAACCAAGATATTGCATGTTTTGGTGAGGGGTTCCTATATGAAGGAAACCCCCAGGGGGCATGGGGAGAACATGCAAACTCCACACAGAAAGGCCCTTTTGACGACCCCACCCGGGCGGTGGGCACTCGAGGACATGCGGATGGGCACGCATTCCTTCAGCGCTCACAGCGTCCCAGATGAGAATCGAACCCAGGACCTTCTAGCTGTGAGGCGACAGCTCTACCACTGAGCCACCATGCCCCCCGACATGGTCCTCTATCATCATTACGTTTCAGTTTGGCCTTTGTGACTTGACATGGTCCTCTCTATAATAAGTATGTTTTACCCATTGTATAATTAGAGGATGCTGTCAATCTGGAAATAGCCTTGGTTTTAATTTAGAAGTGGTTGGTTGGCATGCATGCAAACTGGATTACACTGTTGGCACAAAGAAAGGGCATGGAGGCATTTGCAGGCTACTTGCACACATGTAGATATGAGATACATTCTACATGTACATATTTCTATACAGAAACACAATGGAATATCGTCTCTGAACGTCACTGTGTTGATTAGATGGATGTACACAATGAGTTATTGCTCATACTAAGGCCACAGGCATGATAGCGAGCCCAGAGTCAGGGTGTGTACTAGTGAGATAAATCGACATGTGTTTTCCCCAGTCATATTTTTGGGGAAAATATTGCTGCGGCTAATTCTGGTTTTGGTTCCCATTCTGCTCTTTTTTTATCCAGTTTTTATTCTATTGTAGGTTGCAGCACTTAAACTATTCTTACTTGCAAAGTTGCAAGAGCGATTAGAGCACCTATACTTGATTGTATTTCGGGTAGGAAATAAGCCTACATTTTATATTTCTTTCAAATAGTTGACTCTCAGTGGTGGAAATGAGTATAGGGAAGCCACAGTATGTGAAATATTACGAGCCAAACTAAATATTGCTCGCACATATTGCACTTTTAAGATGAATCCATGAAGATCCATGCGTTTCACGAAGTATAAAATGCATCGTCTCCACTAAGAAGACTGAGTAGAGTAGAAAACTACAATGGATCTGGTAGATCTATAACCTCTGACAGATCAGCAGCAGTGCACACAGACGAGTGGAGTGTGCAGCGTCGTCAGCATTGTGCCACCTCAGCGCTGACTGAGGCATGGAGCTACTTTTACTACCGTCCTCATTAAGCACTCAGTGTCTGCCAGCCGAAAACCTCAAACCTCAACCGGCCTGAACCATCCTCATTAAGCACTCTCGTGTCTGCCAGCCGAAAACCTCAACCCTGAACCTAATGCCTACGCCCCAGGACGCCTGGCAATTTCGGACACACACAAACAATTAGCCGCGCCTGTTGTTCTTCACTCCCTGCTTGCCTTGATCACATTGTTTTGTTTTTGTGTTTTTCATGTGTGACAGAATGAATGTGAGTCCTCGTGAGTCCCGTAAGTAGGTTCAACTCACTCCCCCAGTATAAAGGCCCGTTATAACCAGCTCCGCCAACGGTGCTAGCTTGGGCATAGTGGTTAGTGTGTTAGGCATGTTAGGTAAGCAGTGTTGGGCAAGTTACTTTCAAAATGTAATATACTACATATTACTAGTTACTTTCATTTGAAAGTAATACGTTACTTTACAACATTACTGTCTGTGTAGAGTAACTTGTTACTTATTACACTACTTTTGCATTATTTTAAGTCAGTGTAAACAATCCAAAATTCTAAATGTTATTCTTTTCCTTTGTTATTGTCATCTATAGTGGTGGTTATTTTGTAGCATAAAAACACAGTTTGATTAGGAAATGATTGTATCTTTCTTTTTTTATATGTGCTTTGATTAAAAAAAATAACTCAATTTGTAACTTGAGTTACTTGACAAAGTAACGTATAATATTACTGAAATCCTATAAGTAATAAGTTATATTACTGAGTTACTGCTAAAAGTAATGTATGACATGTAATATGTTACTTTTGTAATGAGTTACCCCCAACACTGGTTGTAAGTACAGTAGAGGATGGATAGGCAGATATAGCGACGAAAAAGGCTCCGTCTAATACCTTTACAGCCATCAACCGAAAGTACCACACAGGCTGGCTTCATTGCATAATCCACATCAGTCGTTTTCAGCGCGTAGCAACGAGCTAGCGGCTAGCGCTGCTGTTGATGAAGGGTGAGGGTGAGCCCAGGGTGAGGCTGAGAGTGAAACAGATGAAGGGGACACTCACACTGGATGGGAGAGCAGAGGAGCAGAGCTGACATGCTAAAGCAGTATCTCGCCTTGTTGCTGGTATAGATGCTTTATTAGCTTCACTGGATGGTGACTGGTTCACAAAAAGGCCAGCCGCCACCCACGCATAGAGATGATGTATGATTTTTCCCCCCTTTTTTTTTTATGACTGCAATATGCCGGCTAGTATAATGCTCTCCTGAACATGTGTCTTCTCTGCTACATCAACACTGTTTTCCTCATAGATCATAATAAGAATGAGGTTCCCTAACATGCATGGAGATGCTGTTTTTAAATCCACCATGATGCATCTATGTGTCGCGTCGACAGGCAACTGCTAATGCTAACGTATGCTAACGTATGCAGCGAGCAGCAGCAGATGAGTAGCCTGCTGGGATGCGAGAATCAATCATTTCCTCTCCACTGTTTTATTGACATGATGACCTGGATGCTCATAAGGAGCCCATCCAGGAAGTAAGAGAGGTACACAGAGTCTGGAAGGTCAGAGAGCAAGTGTCATTGTGGCCTGAGGCCCCTGCTATTCTTAAAATGCTATTTGTGCAGTTAAGCAATATTTCCACTAATGTATCGCTACAAAATGACTCCATATGATTCACTTTTCCTGTTCAAGTAGTTCAGTTTGGGAGTTCTCCGGCTGGATTCCTTAATTTAGGGAGTATAGAAAGAATAGAAAAGTAGATATCTTAATAGAAATCCGGCCTATGTGATGAAGTGTATTGCCCATAGAGACACTGCGGGGCGCGTCATCATTCAGAAAGCACGCCCAAAACAGGGGGAAACAAAAACTCCCCTCCCAATCCTGGCGTTCTCCTATGTCACATGTTGCAAACAAAGATCATATATACGGAAGATGAACACTCCAACTTACTTCCTTGACAGCTATATCCAAATTCTTCTTCTCGCCGATTCTCAATGGCTTCCTTGTTTTGCTCGGGAGTACAAAAAAACTTTAATTGGTGATTTTTTTTACATTTTGTTGTCTGCGCAGCCCCACCACACAACAGCTTTTAGCTATGTTTAACTCAAGGAAAATGACGCTGGTGTGTGGAAGTGAATGGAGAGCTTTTCCCCCGTGATGGGAGTGGCCTATTTCATGCAGTGTCTCTATGGCCCTTGCCACATCTCATTTGATCATTACTTACCTTCCACTGTACATGTTGCAGCAAATTGGCACTTTACAAAACCCATCATGAAGATCATTGAATTTGCGTGCAGCTTATCCAGTTGGCAGCTGGTGCCGTGCCTTTGGGCCCGGGCCAGAAAACACAGCCAGGCCACTTTGTTTGCCAGAGAAAGATAAAGAGATTGATTTGATTTATTGGCGATTGCAGATAATACATGGGGGGCAAAGTGAGAGACAGAGAAGGTAAGAAAGTAAAGGAGAGATGATGTGAGTCAGAGATTGAGAGAGAGAAAGAGAGAGAGAGAGACTGGTTATCTGCAGAGAGGGATGGATACCATGAGGCCAAGCTTTGAATGTCAGGCCCATATATCACCTCGTGGCCCTGCTCTTCGCCGCAGACCTCTGCTAATGTATTCTGGGGAGGGATTTTCCATGACCGCAGGCGCGTTTTTCTTCCCTTTTTATTTGTCGTTCAGCTTTTTCAACCTCCTCCTCCTCCTCCTCCCTCCTCCTCCTCCCGTTAGAAAGCAGAGGCGGCAGTTATTTTTTGATTAATCATTACTTTTATTTATTTCTGCCAGATGACTCATAAATAAACACAACTTTAAGTAGTTTGCACCATCTGGAGAACGATTAGGAATCTAAAGTGTGAAAGTGTGTTTTTTTATCCCCCCCCATTTTTTTTCTTTTCTTTTTCCCAAATGTGTGCTATACTTTCCACGAAGCCAGTCTCCCATCTCTCAACTGCTTCTCCTTAGTTGTGGTTATATATTCCATTCTTGTTAACATGGAGGCATAATTGCCATTTTTCTACTTCACCCTTCCAAAATGCTACTTCATATTTCCCCCCTCATATTTCATGCCCCCGTCTCCTCTACTTCACACCTCCCTATATTTTTTCCTTTCCTATTCATAGTATTCCCATGATGTCACAAGCATTTTCCTACCAATATGGTGCTATAATACACACAGCTCATTGGCTGTTTGTGTCACTTCATTGTAATCACCTGTTAATTGATTACAATCACCTGTTATTTTCCTACCAAGATGGCCGTGTGGTGATGTAACAGAATACTATCAATAGAGAGCCAAAGTGAACATCACTTCCTGCTTCAGCACTGTACCAGAGATTTTCATCCGCCATTTATTTTCCCATAGACATTTAGTAAAATGCTTATAAAAATAGTTTTACTTGGTCAAACCAAACGGTTCAGCTATATTTAGAATCGGGAGAGACCATAGAACATTTCACTCAGACCAAAACTAAAAAAAACAACATAGAAAAAAACATTTTCTTTAAATCCGCAATTCTTTTTACGTTTTGGTCTGAGTGAAATGTTATGCGATCTCTCCTGCTTCTAAATATATATGAACCATTTGGTTTGAACAAGTAAAACTATTTTTATAAGCATTTTACGAAATGTCTATGGGAAAATAAATGGCGGATGAAAATCTCTGGTACAGTGCTGAAGCAGGAAGTGACGTTCACTTTGGCTCTCTATTACTTACCTTTTTCTATCTTATTCCCTTACTTACTTGTACAGTACCTCAGTCTTCCTCATTGCTTGCACTGTACTCACCCCTTCAACTGCTTTTCTGTGATGTGAGTGACTTGCACTGATGGTAATCCATTCTTCTGTTTAATTAGACCAGGATGATTTGGCACTGATTGTATGTCACTCTGGATGACTGCCTCAGCTAAATGCTTGAAATCAAATATAAATATATGTGGTGTTCTGGTGGCTCCCAAGGCTGAGACACAGCTTGAGTCTGGTTCTTCCATTTGACCCTGTTAGTCTCAACTGCAAAATATAAATGCAATAAAAGTCATCTTAAAATTCCAAAATGCATACGCCGTCGATGTATCCCAGACATGGGGACTTGGACTGGAGTCACACTTAAGTCTTGCACACAGTGACTTGACACTCGTCCTAAAAAGACTTGAGACTCGACTCGGACTCGAGTTTTGGGACTCGTGAACAATCTTTCTTTCTTTTCTTCTTTTGTGTGTAGTAACATTAAGGAAATGTCTATTAACAATGTCAACTAATCCATGCTGATGAATTCCTTAGTTTTAACTATGCCGTGTTCTAAGCAGACCGGAAAGACTTGAGACTTGACTTGGACTTGCCCCTCAAAGACTTGAGACTTGACTTGAACTTGCCCCTCAAAGACTTGAGACTTGACTTGAACTTGCCCCTCAAAGACTTGAGACTTGACTTGGACTTGCCCCTCAAAGACTTGAGACTTGACTTGAACTTGCCCCTCAAAGACTTGAGACTTGACTTGAACTTGCCCCTCAAAGACTTGAGACTTGACTTGGATCACTGGTGAGCATCTCTGCTGTCCCCTCCGTCTAACCTCCTCCACCTCTCCTTGTTCCTCTCTCCTCAGGCCCACTTGCGCTCGGTGGACGTGAAGATCCTGCAGCAGCTGCTGGCCGTGCACGAGGGCGTGGAGGCGGTCAGGTGGCTGCTGGAAGAGCGCAGCACGCTGACCAGCCGCTGCAGCAGCCTGACCAGCAGCCAGTACAGCCTGGGCGAGGGCCCCGACACGTCCTGGAGGGGCTCCTGGAGCAGCCTGCAGGACCCCACCGACAAGCTGGACAACATCTCCGTGGGCAGCTACCTGGACACCTTGGCCGACGACATGGACGAGTACTGCCCCTCCAGCTCCGAGTCCGTCATCTGTGCCTCCGCCCCGCTGGCCTCGGTGGCAGCAGGCGGAGGCCGGACAGGGGGAGGCGCTGGGGCCACAGTCCCACCCGGAGCTGCCGTGAGATCTGGAACAATCGGTGCCGGGGCCGGAGTCGGAATAGGGATTCGGGCCACAGCTAACGGGACCGGGGCTGGAAGTGGCACGGAGGTGAAAGCCGGACTTGGGAATGGGGCCGTCAGTGCAGTCACCGGGACTGGGAATGTTGGGTCTGGAACAGCAGCGGCTGTGAAGTTAACGGGGCCTGGCAGCTCTCCTCCCCAAGCCAAGACTGAGGGCCCCAAGCAAGACGCTCCCATCTGGACCAAGGCCCAAGAGGCGAGTAAGGGAAGCCTGCTTTCTAAGGGCAGCATCCAGACACAAGCCAAGACCAACGGTGTCGTGGAGAAACCAACCAAGCAAACGGGCGCTCCCGACTCGCCCCAGCGCTGCCCGAATGAGAAGCTGGGCATGAGCCAGAGCCCCAAACTCAAACCCTACAAGAACGCAAAGATCGACCTGGAGACTTGCAAAATGAACGGCAAAATGCACCTGGAGTACGACGCACACTGGCGGTGGGTGCAGTCGCAAGAGGATGTGACGTTTTTGTAGGAAGGATATATACCGTTATACCGTTATTATTGACCACTCCCTCTATCATGTCAAAGACCAGATAGCTGAGAGGTTTAAGACAGAACCCAACTGCTGTTGTGAAACGCACATAGTAAGGTTTGCCATTGTGAGAGACACTGGGTTCAGATGAGCGAGAGAGAAGATAACATATGTTTTGTTTTGTTGTTGCCTCCTGTGACTGCACTAACTTTCTACAATACATTGATGTCAGTATTATAAGATGGAGGCACATGACAGGATTTAGACAAACTGGGCTGCCTCACACAAACCTAGGAAAATCCATTTTAAAATCCTGTGTTATGGTTTTTCTCAGGGTCTTTCTTGGCATTCCCTGGTTGGTTTTTTTATGTTGATTTTATTTGACAATATTTGTGCTAAATTAGTTGAAGGAATCAACACTCAGAGATAAAGCACAGTACAAAGATCTGTTTCTGCACGATTTCTGAGAGCTGAAACATGTTTTACGATTTTCTTTTTTGAACAATATCAATTTGAATCATAATTTGACCTTTTCCTATCCATCCAGAATCAATCAATAGAACCCATTGTAGTTTATGACCAAAGTTTTTCTCTATTAGCCTCAATGATGAGTCATAAAGCTGATTGTATAAATTCCTATTCATTGACAATATAACCAAACAATAACAATTACTGTGGGCATAGAGAGTATTACTCGATAAAGTGTTAGGGGGGAAAAAGTGCAATACAAATATTAACCACCAGAGTATTATGATAGGAATCTGTGAGCTGTCATGTCCTCAGTGTTTCTCCCCCAAGTGTTCAGAGTCACCTGAAGTTGATTTGACTCTGAAAACTTGGGGGAGAAACAGCAGGTCCTAAACAACGGGTAGATGATAAGACACAGTAGACAAAGCATCGAGGTTAGTCAAAGCAAGTCTCCCTCATTGAGAACTGACCCCACTGTTCGCATTGTGTCTTTGTGGAGCTAAATACCTACAGTGCTTAACCCACCAACTGCAATATTGTATATTCAGTGAATCGCAATACAGCTGCTCTGTGCATCAGGTACTAGTTGTGAATGGTTATAGGCCAAACCTGAATATGGCTCAGTATTATATTATTGTTGTTTTCTGATTATGGTAACCCTTCAGTTTGAACGCAGATGTTGTGCCTGATTGGTGTCATATGTGATTATGCCTGTACTTTCCCTCCCAAGATGACTGCACTGCTGTTAACGATCATCTCGGTTTTCTGACTGAAATGTTAGTTTTTGTTTGCCTCCTCGCTCCTCCTGGCCTCTCTGCTTGTGCGTATAAAATGGCTAGACCCGCAGTCACCATGTTGTGAGTGTTGAGTGGTAAATGTTACTTTGGCTGGGTGGACATTGCATGCCCTGTGCCGCTGGGAGCTGTATCCGTCGAAGACCTGTTTATAATACAATCAGAGAAGAACAGCAATATATTCTTGGAAGCCTTTTTTGTTCTGGCTTATATAAACAAGTCTCTTCTCACACAGAACAGCAAATAAAATCTAATAATATCGCCTGCGCTTCAGGAGTTGCCAAGACTACTGACTAGGGAGAGTGTGTGTGCGTGTGTGTGTATGTGCGTGTGTGTGTGTGTGTGTGTGTGTGTGTGTGTGTGCGTGTGTGTGTGTGCGCGCACACGTGAGAGAGAGAGACAGAGAGTGGACAGACTGCCTGCCATGTGCACAGCTGGTCTGTCTGACTCGAGGATAGACGGGTCCCAAAGGTTTTCGAGTCTTTCCAGCTCAATCATCGTGGCGTTGCTCACACCTCGTACCAACTTGCCATTAGTCATGTTTATGCAGTGTGAATAGTGCCGTGCATTTGATAAACAGAGGAGAGCTCGTTATATATAATCAGCACATAGTGTCAGAGAAAAAGAACGAATAAACAGAGGGGGACATATTTCTCACACACACACACACACACACACACGCACACACACACACACACACCTTCAGTCAGAGCTCCTTGTTATTTTTTTACATTCCCTCCTGCCTTTTACGACCGTTAGAAAAAGCTGACATGTAAAGTGATTTTCTTCCTAAGTGCTCTCTGTGTGATACCGCAGTGTAGTTCAGCTTCTGTGCCACTCAGCGTGAAATCCTCCTCACACTGCTGTTATATGTGCTATAATGAAACCCTCACACTGATCCTTATGTGCTATAAGCCATTGGCCTGTTTTTTTTCTTCCCATTCAAGCATTTTAACAGAAATATATCAGTCGGTAATGTGGGGAGAATGACTTTGTATCTGAATGGAGCACCCCCACTTTTGAATCGCCCAATTATGTTTGTTGATCTGATTTGGCCATTTCACTCCTGGACCAATAGAGAGGCAAAGTGACCGCCTACTTCCTGCTTCAGCACTGTACCAGAGATTTTTTTTATCCGCCATTTATTTTCCCATAGACATTTCGTAAAATACTTAGAAAAATGATTTCACTTTGTCAAACCAAACGGTTCAGCTATATTTAGAATCGGGAGAGACCATAGAACATTTCACTCGGACCAAAACTTAAAAAACTACATCAAAAAAATATTTTCTTTAAATCTGCATTTTTTTTTTTACGTTTTGGTCTGATTGAAATGTTATGTGGTCTCTCCTCTTTCTAAATATATCTAAACCGTTTGGTTTGAACAAGTAAAACTTATTTTTTATACACATTTTACGAAATGTCTATGGGAAAATAAATGGCGGATGAAAATCTCTGGTACAGTGCTGAAGCAGGAAGTAGGCGGTCACTTTGCCTCTCGGGAGAGATTGCTTGCTGCTAGATGTGACAATAAAGAGTTCTATTCTATCTCTCTGAGCAGCTACAGGAAGGTGCATTGTGGTTCCTCCACATCTAATGTGCACTCTGAGCCGCTGCAGTGTCCATCCTCTCCTCCTGCCCTTCTGTTTTTCCACCACCATGCTGGCCTGATGGAAAGCAGCAGTCTGTGCCAACACACACATCATGCAAACACAATGCCAGCACCATCAAACAGCCCACACCACACCACACACACTGTGACTAGAAGTTAGTCCTGGAGACAGGCGAGGAAAACTGTGCTAAAAGTGGAATTTGAACTCTCTCTCTCTCTCCCTCTCTCTGTCTCTGACTCTCTCGCTCCCTCTCTCTGTCTCTGATTCTCTCTCTGTCTCTGAGTCTCCCTCTCTCTCTCTCTCTCTCTCTCTCCATCTGACTCTCTCCCTCTGTATCTGACTCTCTCCCTCTCTCTCTCTGACTCTCTGTCTCTGAGTCTCTCTGTCTCTAAGTCGCCCTCTCTCTCTCCCTCTGTCTCTGACTCTCTCCCCCTCTCTGTCTCTGACTCTCTCCCTCTCTCTTTCTGACTCTCTCCCTCTCTCTCTATCTCTCTCTCTCCCTCTCTCTCACTGTCTCTGACTCTCTCCCCCTCTCTCTGTCTCTGACTCTCTCTCCCCCTTTCTCTCTGTCTCTGAGTCTCCCTCTCTCTCTGTGTCTCTGACTCTCTCTCTCTCTCTCTCTCTCTCTCTCTGACTGTCTCTCTCTCTCTGTGTGTGAATACAACCAGGAGAGCATCCCTCCCTCACTGGATGACTGTTCCAGGCCATGAGTATAGACATGAAGTCATGAGAAACCTCCTTCCCCCCTTTAACATATGTGTTGGCTGTAAAACAAGATTACACGCCAAAGAGCCTGTCTGCTCCACTAGTTTGTGGTTTTCTTTCCAAACTGGCGTAGCCATATTGGGGGGGAAGGGACTACATTTGAGTGCAGGGAAGGAAGCTGTGAAACAGATTAGATCAAGCTATATTATGTGCAGATATAAGCCAAGATGCTGCCATGCATTTTCACTGGGCGAATCCATGTCTTCATAGAGTGAACCTCCCTAGCCTGGGACTGGTATATGAGTTTTTAACCGCTTAACTCCTTAGCACAGAATCGCTGCATTGTGTTTGAAAGAGAGATACATGTAGGTACATGTAGATACATGTATCTACATGTAGATACATGTATCTACATGTAGACATACATGTAGATGCATGTAGATAGTAATTGCTGTGTGCATGATCAAGGATGTTGCTATCTGGCAAGCCTGTGGGAAATGCCTTTCAGTCCAGACTCATCCCTTTGCAGAATCTGCCTTGGGGCTTGCCGTAGGTAATCTAGGTATGGAGGTGCCAGTAAACCAAACCCAGTAGGTTAGCTCCTCAAATCCATAATATACCATCCGTGCCCAGGATTGATCAGATGCCCGGTGCGTGACATGTTTGCCTCGGCTGCAGGTGCCAGGCGGTGCGTGACTTCAACCAGGAGAGAGACACATTTCTAGATTAACAATGATGTATTAAACGATTGATACACGAGCTTTAGGCAACATTAAATATCTTTGGTGATTAGACTCCATCATGACGTCAGCTTGATAATGACGTCATGATCAGCAAGGGTAGTGCAGCCAGGAGTAGGATTGAATATCCCCCCCCCCTGGTGGAGTCTAGACCTGGTGGTGGTGAAGGTGAGGTCTTGGTCTTGCTGGCGAAGGCTTCTGAATCTGAAGACCTCGAGAGGACTGGAGGAGAATGGGGTGGAGGAGGGTCGCAGGAACGCAATGAAAAAGCAGCAGACCACACAGAGAGAAAAGGCGGCTTTTAGCTTTGACAGCTAGATGATGATAGGCTGAATGGGAAGATGTGTCTTACTCTGATTGGTTTAATCTAAACGTTACCGCCCATGAACAGTGACGCTAGATAGAAGTGGGAAAAGGGGTGATTGATGACAGAGTGTTATGAATGAGTGGGCGTGACTATTAAAGGGTTTCTCCTAAAAGCGGGAAAGAGGTGAATGAAGACGGAGGGGATGAATGAGTGCCTGTGACAACTAGGTGGTTTCTCCTTAGGGGAGAGTGAACAACCATCAGGTCTTCCTTTCAGAACTTTCGCTGAGCTCCATATGTTTGCCTCGGCTGCAGGTGCCAGGCGGCGTGTCACATGGTTGCCTCGGCTGGAGGTGCCAGGCGGTGTGTCACATGGTTGCCTCGGCTGCAGGTGCCAGGCGGTGTGTCACATGGTTGCCTCGGCTGCAGGTGCCAGGCGGTGTGTCACATGGTTGCCTCGGCTGCAGGTGCCAGGCGCCCAGCTATTCTGGGCACTGGACACAAACAGCATGATTACACACAGACGAGCGGATATATCCACTCAGTTGCCATGACAATAAGAGCAAGCAGGCTTCAGCACTGGTGGCCTGCATTAAACACAGTAGTACTGGCTGCAGTGGTGGGTAGCCTACTAGTAGCTGTAGCTGAAGTGTTTGGACGATGACAAAGAGATGATGATATCAAATAGTTCTAATCAGTCTTGGAGATACATTTGAACAAGTGTGTCATCTGATTTCTGTCAGAATAGTCACTGCTAGACTAATCAGTCCCTTTTTGTTGCTAATTTGCAATCAGCTTAGATTACAAATGTGGCAAGGTGTTCATATTGACATATTAATTAAGTTGCCCCTAGATCTTATTCATTTAGGGCTTCGGGTGACTTTTTGCTTGTATTTCTCCACAGTAACTCACTGTACATGATGTCAGGGAGTAGCTATTGTGCTGATCTGGCTACCTTCTCCCTCACACACTGCCTGCTGCTGTCCCATTCAGCATGAAAGCTCGTTACCCTCTGTCTGTAGACGCTGTGGAGATGCGTTTGCCTGCTGGTGGCAAAAGGCTCTGGCCGTGTTTGAGTGGCTCGAGGAGGCCGGGCGCCTAATTGCGTCTCCCTGGATTGGAGAGGCAGATAAACAGAGAGCTGAGCGGTGTGGCACGCAGCACAGAGGTGAAAGGAAGCTTCCGCTGCCGGTGTCCTGCTGATTTCCCGTCTTCCTCCCACACACACGCACATGCACGCACACGCACACGCACACACACACACACACACACACACACACACACACACACACACACACACACCATTAAGACCAACTTTGACTCTTATTTATGCCATTCCCCCTGTGTGTGTGTGTGTGTGTGTGTGTGTGTGCGTGTGCGTGCGTGCGTGCGTGTGTGTGTGTGTTTTGTTCACATCCCAAACTCACTTTGCTCAAAGAAATGGAAGTGAATTGAAATGGAGCCACCGTGTGCACACTGTGCGCTGAATCAGCTCCAAAACGGAACTTAGGCTACACAAAGGGAAGAGGAATAGACCCTTTTCACGGGGGCCATTTTGTGTCGAAAAGGCCCCCGTGAAAAGGGTCTATCGGAGATAAGCCATTGAGACTGACTGAAATGCACTGGATCAGCTGACCTAGCTATCAATATCTTGCATGTGTGTGTGTGAGTGGAATGGATGTTGTTATTTCAACGGGTATAGGCTACAACGCATTTTTATGAGTTTGTTATGCAATGTGTCCAGAGAGAAATGTTATTTTTCTTTGTAAAGTGGAGATGTCTTCATATAGCCTATGTGATGTGGAGAATTATATGATGTATGCAAAATATACAAGCTTATCCAATGATTAAAGATATTTTAAATGTTGTGCTTGAGTCTTTGTTCCCTGGGAGATCACACAGCGCTGTAAGTTATTCATGAAAACATCCCATTCAATGTGTTCAGTGGTTCGACCTTTCCGGCCCCTTGAGGTTAGTTTGGGGATAGTCTGGCGCTGTATCAAATACTTCTTCCCACCAGAGAAAGCAAAGAAGGAATTCGAAACCAATATCCCCTCCCTTGCCTTGCTTAGCAGCTGTGTTTCTCTCCTTCTGACTTGAAGGCTACTTTAGAGTACTTCACTGAACCTCATGTAGACGCACTGATCAATACTTGGCCCCATTCTTAATCTTCGCACACACCTTTTACAGTCCAGATCCATTAGCACTCAATATGATATCATCGCTGCCACTTAGCAAACATCTTCAAAGACAGTCTGCTAATACACCGAGCCTCACTGCCCAAGAGTTTTCTGATGGAGAAAACACAAATACCAGTCTGCTCCGTGTGTATATCGTCCCATCTATACACATATGGTTCTTCTACTACTTTTTAAAATCAAGTGAAAGAGAATACAAAAACGATATAAATAATACATAATAGAACAAACACATTATAATAAATAATAAATGTGCATTTCTTTTATAGTTCACCATTTTTTCATCGCTCACCACTGTGCTTTCACACTTGCAGGGTAAGCAAATACTTTTTTGTAAAAAAAAGTTGGAGTGATTTTCCAATATAATAAATGCTGAAGAATAAGTGCACAGTATATGTTTTCTATGATTTAATCTAGTGATCAAATTAGAGTTACGGCATGACAATTTATTTTGGCCCCCGGCAACAATCTGGGTTTATGTGCCCCAAACGACAATGAAACTGTCAACAATAATTATGATATGACTATTTTTTAGCTGGCTTTGTCCCTGAAAAATAAATTTTGTCCCCGTGTAATCTTGAATTCAAATATTATCTTAAAAGTGCCAAGACACTGATGTGTGGTTTCCTCTCTCTACCGAGGTCTGTGGAGTTTTTCTCTGCAGGACTCACACTATTTGAAATAGTTGTCATGACATTGAGGGCTGCTGCCTTGAGGAGATTAGCGGTACTGCGTGTGGCTGGTCTCCTATAATCATTATCCATAACCTGACTGGACAGCTGACAGAGGGAAGAAACCAGGAAGCACATCTGGACGCTGATGAAAGCCTAATGGTATGTGCATACATGTAGGTGTGTGTGTGTGTGTGTGTGTGTGTGTGTGTGTGTGTGTGTGTGTGTGTGTGTGTGTGTGTGTGTGTGTGTGTGTGTGTGTGACACAGCAAAAGTTCACATATGGAGGATCTCTTCAGAGGGTTATTTTTGTACTCTTATTATTATTTGACAGCTGTCATTGTCTCCCACATGAACAAAATGTTTCATAATCCAGTTCTGCTAGCAGGAACCACTTATATTTTACGTGACTTTTTGCAGGAGGTTATCTCCAAAAAGTAATTTGAAAATATACCGTGGTTTAACTCTGAGGTTACTGCATGAGACGAGTAGCGTTATGAAGTGCAAACGCTGACTTTTTCTTCATCTGTTGTTAATTTGTGCTAATTTGCTGAGATTTGGACGTGTTTTGAATGTGTTTTTTTCTCCGTCAGCCCTGCTGTTCTGTGTCTCTCTCAGCTCCTCCTGTCTTCTCGCTGCTGTCTCCCCCACCATCCTCCTCCCCACTGTTTCACTGTGCTTTTACAGCCTCCCCACATGCGTCATGAATACTTACCACCCACAGTGGAACAGACTATTATGCTCAAGTGAAAAGTCAAAATACCCTCATTAAGGCCGTGAATAGAACACTGGTAGAAGAAGCAGTGACATAAATGTAATCAGTCAAGTAAGTTAGAATTACCTCAAAACTGTTCATTTAGCTATTTTGTTGCTTTCCACCCAGCTTATACCATCAGCGGGTCTGATGGCTTCTTGTGGTTGCACTGTAAAAAGGAGACTTTGCTGACGCAGGCGTCGACACAATCCGCAAACACTTAGGCCTGCCCAATTAGTGAAGCTGTATGCATTACCAGACAAAACCACTGTCTCCTCTCCTGCACAGTGAAAATCAATTAGTGAAGCTGTATGCATTGCCAGACAAAACCACTGTCTCCTGCACAGTGAAAATCAATGGCTGACACTGACACCAGGTGGCATCAAACACGTCACTCCATCATCTCAACACTTCTGCGCTTTGGCTTTGGATTGAGGTCTTCCACTCATTAGGTCATCTCCAAGATCTTCCTCTTTTTATCCCAAACAAACCTCTCTTACTGCTGATGAATGAAAACATACAAAATGCATCACTTCCAGTACAACAACCAGGAAAGCTTTAATGAACTGGATACAGGTTGAATCATATCGTCTATATCAATCAGCGACATATAATTGCAAAACAGACATTTATCGATATGAAAGCGTTCCACAGTTGCTGTCAAGCACAACACATAACATCACACATCACAACCTTTCACCCGTTATGAAAATGAATTGTATCCCTAATCCTACTCGGCCCAGACAAGCCACACTTAACTGTCCTCCTCATGGACAGTTGCCCTGGATGATGCCCTGGTGATCACCCCAGCTTGCCAGCTGGATGCCCTGGTGATCACCCCAGCTTGTTGTGTCTGCCCAGGTCCTCCTCACACCCACCTTATTGCCCCCACCCCCCCACCATTAGTTCATTTTCAAATCCACAGAAAACATGACTGCACCACATCCTCCATCTCCAGTGCTACTGCTGAGCTGTAAAAACAACAACAACAACAACAACAACAACAACAACAACAACAACAACAACAACAACAACAACAACAACAACAACAACAACAACAACAACAACAACAACACTGTTTTTCTTCATTACTGAAAAGTTGACACTGTGGTGATACAGGTTTTCTGTTATACAATATGTATGCAGAGATATAGTCGAATGAAGAGGCCAAATCTGACTTTGAATGAAGCTTTATGGCCCACAACTTCCAGAGGCAGCAGAGACTGGACAGATGATTTACTTTGAAAACAGCCATTCCTTCTGCAAGATAAGAGAAGTAATTTCACGTTTTTGCCTCATTTTTGTATTGTTGTTGTAAATTGTTCAGCAAACGCTGTCGAGACTAAAGCACTGTACATCATTCAGCCAAGGTCCAAACATGCTTATAGTCACAATCGTGTACTTCAGAGCATAGCACAACCCACACACTGCACGTACAATCTCTCTCTCTCTCTCGTTCTCTCTCTCTCTCTCTCTCTCTCGCTCTCGTTCTCTCTCTCTCTCTCTCTCTCGTTCTCTCTCTCTCTCTCTCTCTCTCTCTCTCTCTCTCAGTGTCATTATCACAACATTTACCACTGCACTGACCCACTGGCAGCTTGTGAGGACGTTCCCAGCTGCAATGGAATGCGTGTAGTCGTCCCAAGAGCCTGTTGCTACTGTTGAGTGTTTAGACTGTGGGGTCCCCCTGCCCTGGCTCCGCGGGGTCCCCCTGGCTCTATGGGACACCGAGAGGGAAAAGGACAAAGGGGCAGAACGAGGCCACGGAGTTCCCACCGAATGACGTCACCTAACGTGTCAAGGTCGGCAGAGGGCAGTCTTTTGGGGAGTTGTTATGCAATCTCCAATGGCTACCCATCGACTCTCTCTGTGTGTGTGTGTGTGTGTGTGTGTGTGTGTGTGTGTGTGTGTGTGTGTGCTATTTATTGCTGAGGACTCTTATGGCCTGACGAAAGAAGCTATTCCTCAGCCTGTTGGTGCAGCTGAGTTGGGTCCTTGATGATCCTCAGCGACCTCCTGAGGCCACTGCTGGATGTACAGTTCCTGCAGACTCGGCAGCTCACACCCCGTGATGTGCTGGGCCGCGTGTACCACCGTCCACAGGGCCTTGCGGTCCTTGTCGGTACATTTCCCAGTTACCAGGTGGCGAAGCAGCCTGTCAGCAGGCTCATGGTGCCACGGTATTGATAGTATTCTGTTACATCACCACACGGCCATTTTGGTAGGAAAACAACAGGTGATTGTGATCAATTAACAGGTGATTACAATCAAGTGACACTTACAGCCAATGGGCTGTCTGTATTGTAGCGCCATATTGGTAGGAAAAAGGCTTGTGACATCATCAGAATACTATGAATAAGTCCCTTGAGGATTTGCGGCCTCAGGCCAAACTTCCATACAGATGCTTTATTTTATGTTGTGCAACAGTGGTGGAGTGGTTGGCCCACGTCAGGTCATGGTGGATGTTGACTCCCAGGTACTTGAAGCTGTCCATCCTCACCCCCACTGTGCCGTTGATGGTGACTGGGGGGAGTGATTTCCCCTCCCCTTCCTCTAATCCACAATTACCTCCTTGGTCATACCAAAGGGGGCTGGAGACACAGCCCTGCGGCACTCCTATGCTGATAGTCAGTGGGGAGGAGATGCGGTCGTCCACTCTCACCCCCTGGTGGCGGTCCGTTCCAGGATCCAGTCACGCAGTGCTGTGTTGTTCAGGCCCAGAACCTTGAGCTTACTGTCCAGCCTGGAGAGCAATAAAGGTATTCAACGATCAACTGTAGTCCACAAACAGCGTCAGTGTTTAAGCAGCAAACAGAGAGCTGGAGGGGAGAACGTATTAAAGTAAGAGAAGAAGCGGATCGGGTATGAGACTGACAAGACTCTCAAAGGTTATCTCACATCCATTTGGTTTGAGGACTGAATGGAGTATTGATCATATGAGCCTGGCTGCAGACTGAGGCTCCCAGATTCATCCCTCATCCTAAGGTCTCTTGGAAGGTCGATATTTCTCTGAGGTCCTTGGATCATCAGATCAAACGTGTCTGTTAGAAAATAGTGTGGAAGGGGCTGGAGGAACGGTTCATTTCTCTTTGAAGCTCCTGCCATATTCAAACTTTCTCAAGCTGCACTTTCTCCAAACAGCACAGTAATCATCTTTATCCCAATGCTCGTGGGTTAGGGGTTAGTATTAAAGAGAGGCTTGGCGCTCAGATCAGTCATTGTCAGTTTTTGATACTGAGACAGACTTGTGAAATAAAACCATATTCCAAGGCTCATAAAACCAAATCACTCATAGGTGAAAAATGTCAAACAAAGCTATTTATTATCATCATCATCTGATGTCATATAAATAATTGAACGTGAAACGGGTTAATTTATGAGGTTATGAGGGGAAAGGGGATTTTCCTTGAAACTTGGTATGATGGCATACAACTTTCATAAAGGTAATGATACTCAACTTGTGGCCTGGGGGCCAGATGTGGCCCGCAATAGGGTGCCAAGTGGCCCCCCGACCATTTTCTAATTCACATTGAAAACTAACGTTACATTTTTTGAATTTTGACTGAGTTCCAGCTAAATTGTCAAATATTAACTGCCACCTACTCACCACCCAGGCACTAACTATCCATGAGTGCACAAAATTGTCAGACTAAACTCCGACTGACACCCCCAAAACCTACAATCCGCTACAGAAAGAAATATATTATTAATGTTTGTTTATTAACTGGCCCCCTGGCCTCCTGTGATTTTGCAAAAGCGGCCCCCGGGCAAAGCAAGTCGGGTATCCCACAATATAGACCATATCTTCTCATAGTTAAGTGCATTTAAGATAGTTTATGATTGATTATGATCATTTGGAATTAATTTATTAATTAGCTAAACTGTCCCTCACACGACTAGACAGTCCTATAATATGCAAGTGAGTTTTGGGATGCGACATTATGACAGTGGTGATGATAAGGTTGTCATATGGCTGTACTGTAACGGGCCTCCAGAGAGCAGTGCAGTGATGGAGCCTTCCATAATGCATTGAAGGAGTGCAACACTCCATAAAGAGATGACCCTCTGCACTGCTGACACAGCTTGTGGAGTCACACACACACACACACACACACACACACACACACACACACACACACACACACACACACACACACTCTCTCTCTCTCTCTCTCTCTCTCTCCTCTCTTTCCCTCTTACACACACACACACACACACACACACACACACACACACACACTCTCTCTCTCTCTCTCTCTCTCTCTCTCCTCTCTTTCCCTCTTACACACACACACACACACACACACACACACACACACACTCTCTCCCTCTCTCTCTCTCTCTCTCTCTCTCTCTCTCTCTCTCCTCTCTTTCCCTTTGCTCTTACACATGCACATTCCACACTCCACACACATGGATCTAAAAACTAAACCATACGTCATGCTGTGCTGTGCCATGCCTGCTGTACCTGTGCTCAAAAACAAATACTCAAATTTGGGGCAGGCTCTCTGAATCTACTGCACATGTTCCAAAGATAACCAAAGAAGAAGAGACAGGAAGGCCCAAAAACAGTTTCAGTTGTTTACTGGTTCCAATCAAAGGAAGACATTTTTGCAGAGGGGAATTCAGAAAATACAGTGGGAAATGCGTGCAAAGAAGCCTTGGATGTTGCCCAGCCACATGCCTGAAGCCCTCGGACCAATTAGGCCTTAATTGAGTGTGGGAGTGAATGGGGGGCATTCAGCGGCACCTCTTTCACCCTGTTAGCCAGAGACAAGCATGCTTTGTGACACATGCTCTTACTGATCTGTCTGCATTTCATTTCAACTGACCCACTTCCAACAGACATGGCCAGGCAAAAAGGCCTGGCTGCCCCCGGTCATTTTCAAAGCCCCAGCATGGCGTGTCCATCTCCCCCACAAACAAGTGGACTCGTGCTTTTCACCAGGCAAATGATGATGATGGTTCTGGTTGAATCATAGAGAGGCAAAGTGAGCACCTACTTTCTGCTTCAGCACTGTACCAGAGATTTTCATCCGCCTCTTATTTTCCCATAGACATTTCGTAAAATGCTTATAAAAATCGTTTTACTTGTTCAAACCAAACAGTTCAGATATATTTAAAAACAGGAGAGACCGCATAACATTTCACTCAGACTAAAACGTAAAAAGAATTGCGGATTTAAAGAAAAAAAAATCGATGTAATTGTTTTTAAAGTTTTCGTCCGAGTGAAATGTTCTATGGTCTCTCCCGATTCCAAATATAGCTGGACCGTTTGGTTTGATGAAGTAAAACTATTTTATAAGCATTTTACGAAATGTCTATGGGAAAATAAATGGCGGATACAAATCTCTGGTACAGTGCTGAAGCAGGAAGTAGGTAGTCACTTTGCCTCTCTATAGCTTGTGCCCTATAAATAATATATTGCTTTTCCCCCCTCAATCAGGCAAGTTAATGGATGGAGCTCTTTGATGGCCTGTTTGTTTTAATACTGGTATGGAGATGTGCACCATCGTGCCCGGGTGACCTAGTTGTCCTATCCTGCAATCTACATGAAACAACAGTGGAGAGGAGTTGAGGGGAGGTGAGGTGAAGGACTTGCATTACTGGGTTGAACATAGTTCTGTAGAGTCTGGCTTATTTCATCGCATTGAGATTATTCTTGTGGGGTTTGTTTGGGTCTATGCATGAGAGAAGGAATAGGTTAAGAGAGAGGGTGTGGCCTCTGTGTGCCCACTGAGATTGTCCAAATAATAGTCAGCCACCATTATTGGCTGTTGTCAGTTGAAAATTAAAAAAAATTCCTTGTAGAAGAATGCTATTCACCTATATGTAGCCACGCCCACTTGACCCATTGTGTCATGACTTCCTGTTCAAAACGCCGGCCGTTTTACCTGCTCAAACTAGTCTGACTCACCTGGTCAAACGTAGTTTGACTCACATAGTATGAGTCAGACTAGCTTTATGAGTCACAGGAAGTGTATAGACACAATCAGAACTTCCGATTGTGTTTACACTTCCTGTTAGTCTCTCAAGCCAGCCTGTCTCTTCTACATAAGGGGAATAGAACAATATACATGAATGAATATACAAAATATTACTGCCATCTTCCTGATAAATGGTAGCCTATAGCCTCTTTTGCACAATCCACATTTCAATAGACCCTTCTCACGGGGGCCATTTTGTGTCGAAGAGGCAGGGTAAACACAGGTGAAAGCAAAACGCTAATGAGGGTTTCAAACTTCCATGATTGGAATTTGGAAACCCTCATTAGTGTTTTGCTTGCACCGGTGTTTATTCTGCCTTTTTGACACAAAATGGCCCCCGTGAAAAGGGTCTATTGTCTAACTCAGCGTCTCTTTACATCTCCTCCAGTGTAATTGATGTGGATTTAACAAGGGGAATCAATAAATGGCTTTTACCTATAATCACCTCATCAGTGAGTGTAGTTCATGAAAATAGCAAGTGTCCCTAATAGTTTGGCCATTCAGTGTACATTTGGTCTTCGTAGTAATGTCAATTCACATTCCAGGAACAGCTGAAGCCAGTAGCGGAGCGTACACCGGGGCAGACGGTGTGCCCGCCCCATGGGGCCCACCCCATCCAAAAAAAAAAAAAAAAAAATGCATGCATGCCAGGCCAGGTCAGGTCTGAGTGTGAGAGCAATTCAATCAATAGACAATAACAATGGTGTGTTTAAAATGAGATATTCCACTAAATATGGCTAAAACAGATTCAAACATGCAAAAAAGGCAAATTTTTCTTCGGCGCCGGCGAAAAAAATTGGGATGGGGGGGCCTCCTAAGAGCTTTGCCCCCCCCCCTGGGCTGATAGGGTCGCTCCGCCCCTGAAGCTGACTATTTGGAGTTACAATGAAATAATGTCCCTAGGAAATTAACATTATTGCACTCCAATGAAATATTTCCAAGTGTCATACAAGCATCACACAGCTCATTATATTTACAACCCATGTCTGCAAGTGATGGGCGGGTAAGAGTGCAACATGCGTGTCCTCTCAAATCCTGTCAGGGGCCCCCGGCTCAGAAAGGGTCCGGACAGAGGGTCCCGACAGAGGGCCCCACCCAGTGCCAGCAGGGGCAGCACAGCTTCTGTCTCAACCGTGTTTGTCCACAGAGATCCCACCCTCCACCTCACACCCTCCACCTCTCTCCCATCTGCTCTGCTGCTTCGTTCTGACGCTTCTCCAACCTCGTCATTTCCCACCTCTCTCTGTCTCTCTCTCCGTCTCTCTCTCTCCGCTGTGAACGCTGTCGACGTCGATCGCTCTAGAACAGAGCTCAGGGCTGCAGTCAAGCTACGATTACAGATTAGAGGGAGAGAGAGAGAGGCTTTACATTCCCCAGTGAACCAAAATCCATCCGACTTGCAGCGATGTGGTGCCTGCTGGCAACCAAACGGACAGTTTTTAAAACCCTGTTTACATGGACTGAAAGAGAGAGTGCAGCGCCCAACCACGCAGCAAAAGGCAGGTTTTCATTTCATTTCCTTTGTGGACACCGCAGGGTTTTGTAGTGGACTGGCCACAGTCGGACCTTTGGCCCAGATGTGAGGCCCTCAAAGCCAACACGGCTAAACGGCAGTAGCTATAAAGCCCCTCACGATTGCTGCATGAATTAATGCGGGATTTACAATGTCAAGCTGCTAAATCCTTCTCCTGATTCCCATTAACGGGCTTGATGGCTTGAATACAGACACACACACACACACACACACACACACACACACACACACACACACACACACACGTGCGTGACGTCAACACACAGATACACAGAGCCCTGACTTTCAAGTATGACAAAACAAACAAACAAACAGGGGTATCATGTTAGAATAAACTCAGGCATTAACAAAAATATTTAAATCTTTACAAATATTCACAGTTTTTAAGGCTTTACTGTTCTTGAGATCACATAAAGTTTTAATGTAATGTCCAAATTCAACTTTGAACTGTTGGATGTGCGGTTTCTTGGTAGCCCACTTGCACTTGTTTTTTTTTTTTGTTTTTTTTAATTTGTTTCTATCAAAGTAGCATACTCTGTATTGATGTTTAATGTATGCTTGTTGACTGTATGCTTTGGAATGAATCAATAAAAAAAAAAAAAAAAAAAAAAAAAAAACTTTCAAGTATGACCTGTGCGCTGAGATTTTATCAGCTACAGTAAACTTCACCAGTGATTGCAAATGAGCAGCAGTTTAAGATTGAAGAAGCTAAACTTGTGTGTCAGCTTCTCCTCCTCCTGTCATGTTGTTTGGAGCAGCTTCTCCTCTGTCATGTTGTTTGGAGCAGCTTCTCTGTCATGTTGTTTGGAGCAGCTTCTCTGTCATGTTGTTTGGAGCAGCTTCTCTGTCATGTTGTTTGGAGCAGCTTCTCCTCTGTCATGTTGTTTGGAGCAGCTTCTCCTCTGTCATGTTGTTTGGAGCAGCTTCTCTGTCATGTTGTTTGGAGCAGCTTCTCTGTCATGTTGTTTGGAGCAGCTTCTCTGTCATGTTGTTTGGAGCAGCTTCTCCTCCTGTCATGTTGTTTGGAGCAGCTTCTCCTCTGTCATGTTGTTTGGAGCAGCTTCTCTGTCATGTTGTTTGGAGCAGCTTCTCTGTCATGTTGTTTGGAGCAGCTTCTCCTCTGTCATGTTGTTTGGAGCAGCTTCTCCTCTGTCATGTTGTTTGGAGCAGCTTCTCCTCTGTCATGTTGTTTGGAGCAGCTTGTCTGTCATGTTGTTTGGAGCAGCTTCTCTGTCATGTTGTTTGGAGCAGCTTCTCTGTCATGTTGTTTGGAGCAGCTTCTCCTCTGTCATGTTGTTTGGAGCAGCTTCTCTGTCATGTTGTTTGGAGCAGCTTCTCCTCTGTCATGTTGTTTGGAGCAGCTTCTTCTCTGTCATGTTGTTTGGAGCAGCTTCTCTGTCATGTTGTTTGGAGCAGCTTCTCCTCTGTCATGTTGTTTGGAGCAGCTTCTCTGTCATGTTGTTTGGAGCAGCTTCTCCTCTGTCATGTTGTTTGGAGCAGCTTCTCCTCTGTCATGTTGTTTGGAGCAGCTTCTCCTCTGTCATGTTGTTTGGAGCAGCTTCTCTGTCATGTTGTTTGGAGCAGCTTCTTCTCTGTCATGTTGTTTGGAGCAGCTTCTCCTCTGTCATGTTGTTTGGAGCAGCTTCTCTGTCGTGTTGTTTGGAGCAGCTTCTCTGTCGTGTTGTTTGGAGCAGCTTCTCCTCTGTCATGTTGTTTGGAGCAGCTTCTCCTCTGTCATGTTGTTTGGAGCAGCTTCTCTGTCATGTTGTTTGGAGCAGCTTCTCTGTCATGTTGTTTGGAGCAGCTTCTCATCTGTCATGTTGTTTGGAGCAGCTTCTCCTCTGTCATGTTGTTTGGAGCAGCTTCTCTGTCATGTTGTTTGGAGCAGCTTCTCTGTCATGTTGTTTGGAGCAGCTTCTCTGTCATGTTGTTTGGAGCAGCTTCTCTGTCATGTTGTTTGGAGCAGCTTCTCCTCTGTCATGTTGTTTGGAGCAGCTTCTCCTCTGTCATGTTGTTTGGAGCAGCTTCTCTGTCATGTTGTTTGGAGCAGCTTCTCTGTCATGTTGTTTGGAGCAGCTTCTCTGTCATGTTGTTTGGAGCAGCTTCTCTGTCATGTTGTTTAGAGCAGCTTCTCTGTCATGTTGTTTGGAGCAGCTTCTCTGTCGTGTTGTTTGGAGCAGCTTCTCCTCTGTCATGTTGTTTAGAGCAGCTTCTCTGTCATGTTGTTTGGAGCAGCTTCTCTGTCATGTTGTTTGGAGCAGCTTCTCCTCTGTCATGTTGTTTAGAGCAGCTTCTCTGTCATGTTGTTTGGAGCAGCTTCTCTGTCGTGTTGTTTGGAGCAGCTTCTTCTCTGTCATGTTGTTTGGAGCAGCTTCTCTGTCATGTTGTTTGGAGCTCCTCCTCTGTCATGTTGTTTGGAGCAGCTTCTTCTCTGTCATGTTGTTTGGAGCAGCTTCTCTGTCATGTTGTTTGGAGCAGCTTCTCTGTCATGTTGTTTGGAGCAGCTTCTCCTCTGTCATGTTGTTTGGAGCAGCTTCTCTGTCATGTTGTTTGGAGCAGCTTCTCCTCTGTCATGTTGTTTGGAGCAGCTTCTCCTCTGTCATGTTGTTTGGAGCAGCTTCTCTGTCATGTTGTTTGGAGCAGCTTCTCCTCTGTCATGTTGTTTGGAGCAGCTTCTCTGTCATGTTGTTTGGAGCAGCTTCTCCTCTGTCATGTTGTTTGGAGCAGCTTCTCCTCTGTCATGTTGTTTGGAGCAGCTTCTCCTCTGTCATGTTGTTTGAAGCAGCTTCTCCTCTGTCATGTTGTTTGGAGCAGCTTCTCTGTCATGTTGTTTGGAGCAGCTTCTCTGTCATGTTGTTTGGAGCAGCTTCTCCTCTGTCATGTTGTTTGGAGCAGCTTCTCCTCTGTCATGTTGTTTGGAGCAGCTTCTCCTCTGTCATGTTGTTTGGAGCAGCTTCTCCTCTGTCATGTTGTTTGGAGCAGCTTCTCCTCTGTCATGTTGTTTGGAGCAGCTTCTCCTCTGTCATGTTGTTTGGAGCAGCTTCTCCTCTGTCATGTTGTTTGGAGCAGTTTCTCCTCTGTTGTGTTGTTTGGAGCAGCGGTGGTTGGGAAGTTTGGTTTCTGTCCCACATCCATTTTTACGCCACAGTCTTGGTTCCATGTGGACACAACTTCTTACATTTCAGCACTAAAACTTTGGACGCATCCCTGCAAATTCACTCATCCTAAACACTGGATCCTAACTTGTTTGTGTTTCGGAGAGGATTTATCTCAATTATACTGAAGTGAAAAAAGCCACTTTCTCTACTCCTCTCAATTATACTGTTCATTTAATTTGGCATTCTCTCAAGCTGTGGTGGCTAACTATTGACATGGTCAGACCCAACGTCTTACGTCAGCACACTTCCAGCGACAGAAGGTTTGAATCACAAGTCAAATTTCCGGGTTCTGCAGACACAAAGCGTGCAGCGAAATCTGATTGGCTGGGCTCTTACGGAATTGCGGCATGCCGTCCGTGGTTGGTCAATTCATGTCTTTTTCTTCTTGGGGCGGGCGTTACCACTTGGTCCTGGTCGCTGCACTAGCGCTTCCCCCTCACCTCCCCCCCGCAATGCTGCACAACTTGATACAGTACATTGTGATGTATTTTCTTCATTTGCAGGGTAGAGGCACTTCATCCGGATTGGTTTCGCGAAGCGTAATAAGTCTGGAGGATAAGCCACGCCCACTTCAAACCCAACATAGTACAAAAACTTAAATGACATTATTTAGGATTTGGATTGAAACTAATGTCTAATACTTTTGGATGCTTACTATTTATGCACATAAGACCCTAAATTACATAGTTAGAGGGGTTAGTGTGGATTTGGGTTTCCAGGGGCTTTAACCTCTGTCTCACTCTCAGTCACCAGAGCAAAGATGTGCCTATTTTCCTTTCCTCCTCTACTACGACTCCTCTTTTTCCACCTCCCGCCGTCTCCTCCTCTTCCTTTTTTCCCCTTCAAGTTAGAGGTCATTCAATCTCTTCCAGATGACAATAACATCCAGCCCAACTTGTATAGGGTATACCTAGGTTTGTTTTTTGAGATTGTTGCAATACCTAGAGAGATATTTCCTGGGAGGTGAGGATGCCTTCTGTGGAAATGTTTTGTGCAGGCCAAGGCTGCGCCGCTCCAGGCCCGTGGGGGCGACTTTCCAGATGGATGGATCCAGGCAGAGACAGAGATGAGGTCAGCGCAAAGAGGACAGAGAGAGAGAGGGAGGGAGGGAGAGAGACAGAGGGAGGGAGGGAGAGAGAGAGAGAGAGAGAGAGAGAACGAGAGAGGGAGAGAGAGAGAGAGGGAGATAGAGGGAGGGAGAGAGAGAGAGAGAGGGAGGGAGGGAGAGAGAGAGAGAGAGAGAGAACGAGAGAGGGAGAGAGAGAGAGAGGGAGATAGAGGGAGAGAGAGAGAGAGGAGTTTCCCAGCTTGATATTGATTCATATTAGACAATCAGAACTTTCAATCCAGTCATGTTTGGTCACTTAAGAAAACAACAGGTCAAATCTCTAACTGAAACCAGTTTCACATTCTTATATTATATTAGTATTAAAGAAAGAATTTGAAGGAACAGAGGGCATTGGGGAGTTCATAATATCTTCAAAAGGGAAATCCAAGTTAATAGGCTATGTGTAATCTGATTTTTCATCATCACTGGAGTCAGTTTGCACTAATGAAGACAATCCAAGAACAAGATTACTGCATTTCACAGATGTGTTTATACTTCCCAATGGTTCCCATCGGCAAAGAGTGGATTTAAAAAAATGAATCGGCTCACTCACCTTTCTTTCTTTCTTTCTTTCTTTCTTTCTTTCTTTCTTTCTTTCTTTCTTTCTTTCTTTCTTTCTTTCTTTCTTTCTTTCTTTCTTGTTTGAAACCAAGGTAAAGTAACAATAAAGAACACACATTTAGTTTGGGGGAAAAAAAAAAAAAAAAAAAAAATACTACTACTACTACTACTACTACTAATAATAATAATAATAATAATGATGATGATGATGATGATGATGATGATGATGATGATGATGATAATAATAATAATGTTTTTTTTAGATTTAACCTCAACATGGCCTTAGTGGATATAGCAGCTATATTGATGTCAGTGGATGTTAATTTGTCACAGCTGAAAGATCTACTATATCTGCAAAGCACCAAAGAGCTTTCACATGTGCAGCGTTTCTTCTGCGGGCCTGGATTATCTCACGACTCGCGCTATTGGCTAAGCCGGCGCCGGTTTAAACCCCAGGAGACAGGTACTGAAGGCTGCTGGGAAATGCGGGTCCCATCACTCTGGAACGCTTGTTTTTTTTAATGTATCTTTTTGCCCTCATATGTGGGCCTATCATTTTGCTTTCATTTAACAGATTTGTGTCAGATGAGGAAAGTATGGCCGACTGACCGTTTTGCCCTGAGAACCCCCAAATCACTTTCAGCAAAGTTCACTAAACTCAAGCGTCTGTTTGCAAACGTAATCCCTTTTAACCATAGAAATAATTGCCCTCTCTCTCCATCTTTGCCTTTCCTTTCATTACCATATCTGAAGCTGGCATGGCGACAGGCCTCGATCTCTGTGCTTTTCAAAACTGTCTGTGCCATGGCCAGCAGCACTGTGCACCACCATTCCCTTCTATGGCAACTAGCAAGAGTCCACGCGCAGAGGGCCTTTGATGATACATCACAACCAGCCCAAGAAACTCCAACAGCCTGAACTGCTGCTTGTCTGTCACCTTGTGGCTGAAAGATGCTAATGCATCTGAATGACACATTAATACACACATGCATACAGTAGGCTACAGTATTATCCACCTATTCAGGCTTTAGTTATGTTCATATTGCTTTGTGCTCGGCAAGGCACGTTTATTTGTATAGCTGCTATACAAATAAATATACTATATTATAAATAAATATACTATACTATACTATAAGTATAGTGATATATACTATACTATAGCACATTTCATACACAAAAGCAATTCAAAGTGCTTTACATAAAATAGATCAAAAGAAAAGAGCATGGAGAAATAAAAAGATTACAAGTGATAAAGATAAATTCATATCAAAGAACAAGCAAAATGCGTTACATTAAAAGAATCAGATAGAAAGATAGGTAGCATTTTACAACAAGATACACAATTCAGAGTAGAATGAGGAACGAATAAGGTTTTAAGCTTAGGCTTTTAAGATATCTTGAACTTTTACTCAAGTGTGGCTTTCGGGTACTTATACAACTTATACTCTTTTCAACATCTTTACCACCCAACACAAGTATCCTACCAGCGATGACAAGACAAGAAGTGTGCGGAGATACGGAGAGGCAATGTTGCTACTGTAGTGTGGCAGGAGAACGTGTGGATTTTAGGACTTTCATCACGTAGCGTAATCACATTGGTGGTTATGACACGGTCAAGGTCTTGTTGACAAGCATGTCTTGTTGACATCCATGGGAAACACCCTCCAACCATCTCAGATGTGTCATGTCATCAGCATTGTCTCTCTTGGTAGATGTGGGGTTCACTTACCATCAAAGAATGAATACTGAAGAGCCGCACTATAACAACAACAACAATAATAATAAACTTTATTTATCTAGTAGTACTCTAGAGAGGAGGGGTTTTATACCATCTGGCAGCCAGTCCTGGACCAGGTAGAGAAAATGGACGCTTCAAGCATTTCAAATGTATAGGTTTACCCCCCCCCCTCTCTCATATTTATTTTCATTCATCTGTTTTTGTTGTTGTTGTTGTTGTTGTTGTTGTTGTTGTTGTTGTTGTTGTTGTTGTTGTTGTTGTTGTTGTTGTTGTTTTTTTCTTTTTCTTTTCCCTTCTGTGTGTCTTTGCGTATTGATATACTGCGATGTATGACATGATGTATGTGGTGTAATAGGCTAGGGGTTCTCGTGGGATGGGTTTTTGTTTAAAAGTGTCAAGTGTATTTAAATCTGTATTTTGTATTTTGTATGATATACAGAAAACGAATAAAAAAACTTTGAAAAAAAAAACACACACACAGTTTGATTAGGAAATGATTGTATCTTTTTTAAATATGTGCTTTGATTTTTTTAAAAGTAACTCAATTTGTAACTTGAGTTACTTGACAAAGTAACTGGTATAATATTACTGAAATCCTATAAGTAATAAGTTATATTACTGAGTTACTGCTAAAAGTAATATATTACATGTAATATATTACTTTTGTAATGAGTTACCCCCAACACTGCATTCAGGAAGTCAAATTGAAAGTAACTGAGAGCGACAGCGCTGCTGCAGTCGAGAAGTCTCTCTCTCTCTCTCAAAAGCAAAATAAACCTAAGTTCATCAGGCCTTTTCAACAATACAGCAGAGTCTTAGACGTCCACAGGTGAGCACAGCAGATACTATTTACTGTTTAAACAGAGAGCAGTGACGCATCATTGAGCTGTATTCAGATGGGATGTTTCCTTTTCATTTCGCACTGTCAAATGACGTTTTCAGCTTAGTGCAATTTAACTAACTCAAAATGACGATAGTATTCCAATGATCTAACTTTGACATTTTTTTATATGAATATTCAAGAATGATGTGTTGTTACAGTATTGTTATTTGACACTTTCACTTTTGGTCTCAGTGTCTAGATATGGCTGCTGCCAGCAGTCTCGTAACGGAAGAGGAATTTCTGTGCTCCATCTGTCTGGATGTGTTCACTGATCCAGTCTCCATACCATGTGGACACAACTTCTGCAAAAACTGTATCACACAGCACTGGGATGTTAATGTCCCGTGCCAGTGTCCTATGTGTAATAAGATGTTCTACATAAGACCAGAGCTGCATGTCAATACATTCATATCTGAGTTGGCTGCTCGGTTCAGAAAGTCAGCTCAGAAGAAAGCCAGCAGCTGCTGCCCAGGCCAATCATGTGCTAAACCAGGAGAAGTTCCGGTAACACTTTACAATAACGTACACAAATCCTATAGTAGTTACTGATAAACTAACCATTAACTAATCGCCAGTTAATCATTCGCTAATGAAAAATTTGGCATTAGTTTATCACTAGTTAATCATAGTTAATGAGTAGGTAGTCATTAGTTAATGATTAGTATCTAATTTCCTGAGTAGAGTAGTTAATCAGTACCTAATGATTACTAAATTTCAGCTCGTGAATAGAGTAGTTAATCATTACTTAATGATTCCAAAATGTCAGTGCGTGAATGTATTAGTTAATCATTAGTTAATCATTAGTTAATCTTTTTGTGTACCCTATTGTAAAGTGGTGCATCATACTCAGTAGTTTATGAATACTGAATCATTACCTGTCCATTAGTTACTCTTTTCGCACCCTAATATAAAGTGAAAGATATCCTTATCAAATAAACACTCCCTCCAGGTGAGATTCGAACCCTGAACCCCAAGATTGTTAAATTGTAAGTCTGGTTCTCTACCATCTGAGCTAACCAGCCTGTTGCTTGTTCGAGCCATACTATTGAATGTAGAGCCTGAGACCAAGTATTATAGTTTAAAGGTATATTCCACCCAAATACTACTTTCTGTCCAAGTACTTACAAGTACTTAGACATAAGTAGTATTTGGCTGAAACATACCTAAGTACTTGGACATGAAGTAGTATTTGGATGGAATATACCTTTAAAACTATAAGTATTTGGAGAGAAGGTAGTATTTGGGTGGAATATATCTTAAAAACTATAAGTACTTGAACAGAAAGTAGTATGTGGATAGGACATAATACTTAGTCTCTGACTCTACAGACCTATAGTATGGCTCTACCAAGTAACAGGCTGGTTAGCTCAGATGGTAGAGAACCAGACTTACAATTTAACAATCTTGGGGTTCAGAGTTCGAATCTCACCTGGAGGGAGTGTTTATTTGATAAGGATATCTTTCACTTTATATTAGGGTGCGAAAAGAGTAACTAATGGACAGGTAATGATTCAGTATTCATAAACTACTGAGTATGATGCACCACTTTACAATAGGGTACACAAAAAGATTAACTAATGATTAACTAATGATTAACTAATACATTCACGCACTGACATTTTGGAATCATTAAGTAATGATTAACTACTCTATTCACGAGCTGAAATTTAGTAATCATTAGGTACTGATTAACTACTCTACTCAGGAAATTAGATACTAATCATTAACTAATGACTACCTACTCATTAACTATGATTAACTAGTGATAAACTAATGCCAAATTTTTCATTAGCGAATGATTAACTGGCGATTAGTTAATGGTTCGTTTATCAGTAACTACTATAGGATTTGTGTACGTTATTGTAAAGTGTTACCGAAGTTCCCTGTGACGTCTGCACTGGGACCAAGCTGAAAGCCCTGAAGTCCTGCCTGGTGTGCCTGACCTCCTACTGTGAGACTCACCTGGAGCCTCATCAGAGAATCTCAGGCCTGAAGAAACATAAACTAATCGATCCTGCGGAGAACCTGGAAGAGAGGATGTGTGAGAAGCATGAGAGACCGCTGGAGCTGTTCTGTAAGACTGACCAGTTGTGTGTATGTCAGTTCTGCACTGTTTTAGAGCACAAGTCACATGACATTGTTCCTCTGACGGAGGAATATAAAGGAAAGAAGGCTGAGCTGGGGAAGATGGAGGCTGCAATTCAGCAGAAGATCCAGGGGAGAAAACTGAAGATTCAGGAGATCAAACTGTCAGTAGAGCTCAGTAAGGAAGATGCAGACAGAGAGATAGCAGCCGGTGTGCGGGTCTTCACTGCTCTGATGCAGTCTGCGCAGAGAGGCCAGGCTGAGCTCATTGAGACGATTGAAGAGAAGCATAAAACAACAGAGAAACAGGCTGAAGGCTTCATCAAAGAGCTGAATCAGGAAATCTCTGAGCTGATGAAGAGAAGTGCTGAGTTGGAGCAGCTCTCATGCACTGCAGACCACCTCCACGTCCTCCAACGCTTCCCATCCCTGAACGCCCCTCCACACGTGAAGGACTGGACAGAGGTCAGTGTCCATTGTTCATCATATGAGGGCGCTGTGAGGAGAGCTGTGGCTCAGCTGGAGAATTCTCTCAGGAAAGAGATGCTTGAGGCTGAGCTGAAGAGGGCCCAGCAGTATGAAGTGGATGTGACTCTGGATCCTGATACAGCACACGGCAAGCTCGTCCTGTCTGATGATGGGAAAGAAGTACATCTTGGTGACGTAAAGAAGAATCTTCCAGACAACCCAGAGAGATTTTCTGTATATGCCGGTGTCTTCGGAAAGCAGAGCTTCTCTTCAGGAAGATTTTACTACGAGGTTCAAGTGAAAGAGAAGACCGGGTGGGATTTTGGAGTGGCCAGAGGGTCAATCAACAGGAAGGGACAAATCCCGCTCAGCCCAGAGGATGGCTACTGGACTATATGGTTGATTCATGGAAATAAGTACTACGCTGCAGCCGCTGGCCCGCGTGTCCCGCTCTCTCTGAACACAAAGCCTCAGAAGGTGGGGGTGTTTGTGGATTACGAGGAGGGTCTGGTCTCCTTTTATGACGTAGATGCTGCATCTCTGATCTACGCCTTCACTGGCTGCACCTTCACTGAGAAACTCTACCCATACTTCAATCCTTGTATTAATGATGGTACAAACTCCGCCCCTCTGATCATCTCTCCTGTCAATCACACAGATTAGACTAATGATTTGATTTCCTCAGATAGGATTCGCTCATTTAAGATAACACATTTACACGTGGCCTCGCCTGCTCCATTGGCATGCGCAGCGCGTAGTTTGCTCAACTTCGCATCACTGATGACATCACAATTGCTCTAATGACATCACTGATGATGATGATGTGTGTGTATGTGTATGTATGTATATGTGTATGTATGTGTGTATATATATATATATATATATATATATATATATATATATATATATATATATATATATATATATATATATATATATAAATGTATATATTTTTTCTCTCAAGCTGCACACTCTCACACTCTCAGCTCAAGTGAGAGGTGAATGAAGAATGAAGAGCGTATTGATAAATTCCATTCTACAAGATATGTGCAAAGATACAGTATATGTACTGTAGGCTAAATACATACAAGATGACTTCAAGACTCCTGGCTCAAGTTATTTGATATCAAGTGGTTTTTCTCAAGATGGCTCATTATTCTTTTTGTCTGTTAATGTGGTATATTGGGGGGATTTTTGACCATTTTCATCAATTCTCGAATGGTCAACAATGGTTCAATCTTGCACCAAACCTTGCTGTGACAACTCACGAGACATAATTGAGCATAGGATGGCCATCATATACTTCTTCTCATAATGTTCTAAATCCAGTGCACTCTAAACATTCAACAATTCAATAGACACCTAACCAAAACACAATGCTTATTACAGATTTATGACTTAGAAAAACTTGACACAGTGCTGAGCTGCATCTCCAATGAGGTCTTCAAGTTCCCAGCTTTCAGATGATGTGTGTGTACCACGTCTACGTGGCATATACCTGCTATCTCACCCTAAGGATCACCTGTCCCACCTGTATAAACAGCGGTGCCTCAGGAGGTCCCTGAAGATCATCAAAGACACAAACCATTCCCACAACAACCTGTTCTCCCTGTTACCCTCAGGGAGGAGATACAGGGTCCCAAAAGCACGCACAAATCGCTTGAGGGACAGTTTCTTCCCGCAGGCCACGAGACTCCTTAACATACACAAATAGTGTAGTAGCTGTACTGTACCGTACTGTAGCTGCTACCATTATGTATGTCTAATGTTTACTTGTATGTTTAATTAGGTATATGCTATTTGCACCTGTACGTCAAATACGTGGAATTTAAAATGTTTAAGCACGTCTAAAGTATGCACATGACATGTGCACCTATGTGCAGTGAATATGCCACTGTCTCTGACTTGTCTTATCACTCTACTGCCGTATTGCTTGTTGTGTCTCTTGTTGTTTTTGCACTCATATAATGCCCTGTTATATTGTACTATGTTGTAAACGGAGTCCACAGCACAAGAATTTCACACGTGATATCTTGAATCTTGAATCTTGAATCTTGAAAAGAAAAGACAGACATGGGTGTCTGGCAGGGAGGGGTGGAGTGGAAGAGGTTACGCCACGGGCACCAAAATGGCCTTTCCATCCGGTACATTCAGGTTTTTCAGCATTGTTTATTATGCACAAGACACCTCCTTTCATTTTCTCTCAGCCGCAGACAGAACAGCAAGAGTGCCACAGGCATCAGGTAAGATCTTAAGGTTTGCTAATGAGAAATGTAGTCAACTTAGAACTAGAAACTTTGATCACTTGAGCGAGTTATCAGTTTTCTTACATTTGCTAAGTTAGCATAGGCCTACTAAAAAAAAGTAGCTTGATCAAATCTGACATATCAAGACCACCGTGAAATAGCTTACAAATACAATTTCGGTTACATTTCCCATTTGTATCTCTTGTTGCATCACTGACTGGATAGTTCTAAATTGATTATTTGACATTTAAAAGCACGCAGTGGTGCTCAAGAAACATGCTGTGTAGCCTTATACAAGTGTGTCCACTGTCTCTGTCACAAGTTTTTCCAAAACAAATTTCCCAATCTGAATGTTTCTTACAAATCCGTAGTTCAAATATTAGGCAGATCTGTGATCAGTGAAGCAAAACTAACGAAAAGATTGTACAGTAATACATGTGTGTTTTTGCACTGAAGAGATAAGATATTTTTCAACCACACAAGTCAAATGTTAGCTCACAAGATCCAGAAATTGAGGTTTATCAATAGCAAAATAACCGAATTTTAGCGTGAGAATTAGAGTTTAACAGTGGATAAACCCACATCTGTACCAAAAAGTTCTCAACAATAATCGAATGCAAAGGTGCTCACAAGAGAACAAATAGGTAACTAATAGTCGGCTACGACAAAGCAGCTTCATTGCCACAATGTATCTAGTTTGTATTACACACTGATCTCTGTGTTGGCAGGTTCATTGATCATCAACTTTGGCAAACATAGTTGTCCCACAGCCAATGGCAACAATTGCCTTAACACACTGGAACACCGGCATCTTGGACTGCGGTGATGACTGCAGTTCCTGTAAGTATATTTATAGAATTAAAAGTATTTACAAGAGTATATTGTTTCCAACAAGGAAATACATGAGAACAAAACAGTCCACAGATTATCTGTTATTATTATTTCCTTGTTGGAAACTTGTACGGGTGTCTGAGAGTCTTGGTATGTTTTACAGGTTGTTATGGCTTCTGGTGCTGTCCATGCTTTGCCTGCACCACCACAGCCAAGTTTGGGGACTGCAGATGTCTCCCCTTACTGGACATATGCAGCCCTGCCATAGTAGCGGCCTGTGGGATTCCTCTGTTTGTACCGCCTGCAGCTTTGGCTCTCAGGGTTGCCATCCGTCACAAATATGGAATCAAGGTGAGGTAGTGGAGTACATTTATATCATGCGTGTTGCTGGTGAGGTAGTGGAGTACATTTATATCATGCGTGTTGCTGGTGAGGTAGTGGAGTACAGTATATCATGCGTGTTGCTGGTGAGGTAGTGGAGTACATTTATATCATGCGTGTTGCTGGTGAGGTAGTGGAGTACATTTATATCATGCGTGTTGCTGGCTGAAAACCAACAAGTATTTGACTTTAGGCATGAGAACTGTGTTGACTCAATCCTCTTTGTGGAGTTCTTCTCACTCATGATTGGATAAAGTCGGATGGGATACAAGAAAGGTTGATCTTCTGTTTACCAGAAAGGGGACTGGGAGACGCATGTTACTGACCAAACGCTCTCTATCAGTGATTGCCGTCACAATATGGAGCTATTTAACACTTATTTTAACAAAAATATATCTATACAGCAGCTTTAAAGAATTCACTTTGAATACGTTTCAAAGGTTTAGAGTCCTCACATTCAAGAAACACAGATGCTCATGTAAAAGGAGTTCACATGCAACAGCGGTGATGGACTAAAACACTCCGACGCTCCCGATTTCCTGCTTGTTGCTGTACATACTGTAATTGGAGTAATTGATATGAGACATCACAGAATGACAATGTATATGTAACAGCACAAAGAACAATAACTGAAGGACTTTTGGTTCTCCATAGGGTTCTCTCTGTAAGGACATTATGACTTCCTGTTTCTTTTGGTTCTCCATAGGGTTCTCTCTGTAAGGACATTATGACTTCCTGTTTCTTTTGGTTCTCCGTAGGGTTCTCTCTGTAAGGACATTATGACTTCCTGTTTCTTTTGGTTCTCCGTAGGGTTCTCTCTGTAAGGACGTTGTGACTTCCTGCTTCTGCGAGTGGTGCTCCTGGTGTCAGATGGCCCGCGAGCTGAAACATCGGCAGAAAGGCCACGTCGTCATCAACGTGCAGCAGCCTCAACCTGTCAACATAATCAACCTGCATGCATATAATAGTCAACCTACTCCCACAATGGCCACGCCCCAGGTCAATTTGGTCAATCAACAGAGCATGGCGATGCCCATGGGCCCACCTGTTATGGCAACAGCATCAGGTTATGGGCCAGAATATGGGCCCCCACCTCCTTCTTATCCAAACACCATGGGATCAGCACCACCGAGTTACGGACCCCCACCTGACGTTGGTTTTGTGAAGGCTAAGGCTTGGTGAAGAAAATGTCTTCTAACTTATGGGTATTGTGTAGGAGGAGGCCTGGAGATTGTTTGGACTTTATTTTTCTCCAGGACTGACTAGAATGCTGCTTGTTCACAACAATGACAGGACTTATTATCTTGGGTGGTGATGCGTGGTGTTAATATGCCATTTTCTCCTAATCAATAATCATCAGTAGCCCACTTGAACTTTAGCTTCAGCTCTGAATAGAGATTTATTCCACTGTGACCCCTATATATATAAATATATATATATACGTTTATTGTTTATTGTTTAAAAGGATCCCCATTAGCTGCCGCCGAAGTGACAAGCTAGTCTTCCTGGGGTCCACAGAGAAAGACAACACAAAATACAAAACATAGCAATACACGAGATACATATGAAAAACACAATTCACTTAACAATGATAATCTAAGAGCAGTAAAACATTATAGACATCATTATACACATCATCAGAAATTTTTCAGAAAAAGTGGTAGGGGTAGGTATTCATTATTACGTTCATACATTAGGTATTTCCACTCACAAACGTGAACAGTATTTGCTCACATATTTAAGTAGTGTGTTCTTAGATGGTACTTGAAAGATACCTTGCTATTTAAATTACGTATATTCTGGGGACAATTATTCCAGTGTGTGTGTGTGTGTGTGTGTGTGTGTGTGTGTGTGTGTGAAGGGGGAGTCAATAACAACTATTAGGTAGTTTGTAATATTATTTATATTCACAGCATTATTTTCACAGCATCAGAGTTTCTTGTTCTCCGGGGGTTAAAGATTCACCTACTGAATCAAATAAATATTTATGAAAAACATTCCACATACTTTTTTTTTTTTTTTTACTAATCCAGTTTATTTTAAGGGTATTATTTAGTGTGGAATCTCAGATTGATAAGAGT
>NC_139632.1:8854330-8874330 GCF_964638095.1 Poromitra crassiceps | reverse complement strand
TGGAGTACATTTATATCATGCGTGTTGCTGGTGAGGTAGTGGAGTACATTTATATCATGCGTGTTGCTGGTGAGGTAGTGGAGTACATTTATATCATGCGTGTTGCTGGTGAGGTAGTGGAGTACATTTATATCATGCGTGTTGCTGGTGAGGTAGTGGAGTACATTTATATCATGCGTGTTGCTGGTGAGGTAGTGGAGTACATTTATATCATGCGTGTTGCTGGCTGAAAACCAACAAGTATTTGACTTTAGGAATGAGAACTGTGTTGACTCAATCCTCTTTGTGGAGTTCTTCTCACTCATGATTGGATAAAGTCGGATGGGATACAAGAAAAGTTGATCTTCTGTTTACCAGAAAGGGGACTGGGAGACGCATGTTACTGACCAAACACTCTCTATCAGTGATTGCCGTCACAATATGGAGCTATTTAACACTTGTTTTAACAAAAATATATCTATACAGCAGCTTTAAAGAATTCACTTTGAATACGTTTCAAAGGTTTAGAGTCCTCACATTCAAGAAACACAGATGCTCATGTAAAAGGAGTTCACATGCAACAGCGGTGATGGACTAAAACACTCCGACGCTCCCGATTTCCTGCTTGTTGCTGTACATACTGTAATTGGAGTAATTGATATGAGACATCACAGAATGACAATGTATATGTAACAGCACAAAGAACAATAACTGAAGGACTTTTGGTTCTCCATAGGGTTCTCTCTGTAAGGACATTATGACTTCCTGTTGCTTTTGGCTCTCCATAGGGTTCTCTCTGTAAGGACATTATGACTTCCTGTTTCTTTTGGTTCTCCGTAGGGTTCTCTCTGTAAGGACGTTGTGACTTCCTGCTTCTGCGAGTGGTGCTCCTGGTGTCAGATGGCCCGCGAGCTGAAACATCGGCAGAAAGGCCACGTCGTCATCAACGTGCAGCAGCCTCAACCTGTCAACAAAATCAACCTCAATTTGGGCCCACCTGTTATGACAATAGCATCAGGTTATGGGTCAGAATATGGGCCAGAATATGGGCCAGAATATGGGCCAGAATATGGGCCAGAATATGGGCCAGAATATGGGCCAGAATATGGGCCCCCACCTCCTTCTTATCCAAACACCATGGGATCAGCACCACCGAGTTACGGACCCCCACCTGACGTTGGTTTTGTGAAGGCTAAGGCTTGGTGAAGAAAATGTCTTCTAACTTGTGGGTATTGTGTAGGAGGAGGCCTGGAGATTGTTTGGACTTTATTTTTCTCCAGGACTGACTAGAATGCTGCTTGTTCACAACAATGACAGGACTTATTATCTTGGGTGGTGATGCGTGGTGTTAATATGCCATTTTCTCCTAATCAATAATCATCAGTAGCCCACTTGAACTTTAGCTTCAGCTCTGAATAGAGATTTATTTCACTGTGACCCCTATATATATAAATATATATATATATACGTGTGTGTGTGTGTGTGTGTGTGTGTGTGTGTGTGTGTGTGTGTGTGTGTGTGTGTGTGTGTGTGTGTGTGTGTGTGTGTGTGTGTGTGTGTGTGTGTGTGTGTGAAGGGGGAGTCAATAACAACTATTAGGTAGTTTGTAATATTATTTATATTCACAGCATTATTTTCACAGCATCAGAGTTTCTTGTTCTCCGGGGGTCAAAGATTCACCTACTGAATCAAATAAATATTTATGAAAAACACATACTTTTTTTTTTTTTACTAATCCAGTTTATTTTAAGGGTATTATTTAGTGTGGAATCTCAGATTGATAAGGGTATTCCTAAGAGCAAGAGTATCTTCTCTAAATATCTAGTTTCCATGTCAAGAGATAACCAAAGCTTTTTTTTTGTTCAATGATAGGATCAAAGTTTGCATTAGTTCCCTGTTTTCATCTTTACGACAATTCCAAGACATGTAAGAGATTCTTTGATAATAATGTTGTATATTTCTAATTGTACAAGATTTTACAATACAGACTTTTGGAATAATCATTCTCAAACCTGCCAATAGAAAATGTATCAATGTGATGTCTTTCTCAATGCCACACCTACCGAAAAACTGTGGTATCATTAGCCAAAACGTTTAAAATTTTCTAAATATTAAAATCTAAACAATTCAATTTTTTATATGAAGAACATGAAGTGTAAGAGTCATAATTTGTGTGAACTTTAAAACAAAAATTGAGAAATTTGACAACTTTGTCTCCAGTATGTTAAGTCTGTCTGGAAAGTTCCACATCCCAAATGAACTGAGCTGAAAGAGCCAAAGTGTGGAGGACGTGCTCTTGTGACTTTGCGACACAACGATTATGCGACATCTCATGGTTGTCAGCATTTTTTTTAATAGGTTCAGGGGCACTCAATTAAAATTCAAAGAGGTCCAGTTAGAGAAAATGTCCTCAAGCAAAGGTCCGGACCATTGTAACGTAGCTTACGCTATGATTCAGTGCCATTGAACTCAATGATTGAAGTAGCCTAATGGTACGTCTGTATGTAGTCAACAACTGACTGTTAAATACAAATAAACATCAATAATGCTTATTTACAGTTTTCATATTTAACTGGATTAATTATACATAACTACCCTACTATAATAAATAAATGATCTTTTCTCATTTCAAGTAAAATTATGCATTTAAAAATAACATACAACAGAGTGCTTTGGAAAAATGTGCATCTTAAAATGAAGTGCTTTAATTTAAGAGAAATAAGTTTCCCCTTTTCTTCACTCCATTTCACATTTAACACTCTGAGCCAACAAACATCTCTTGAGAGAAGTGAGCTCCCTATCTATCTATCTATCTGTCTATCTGTCTGTCTGTCTGTCTGTCTGTCTGTCGATCAACCTCGCATGCCGTTGCGTTGGGCAGTGAGTGTGCCCTGGTGTGTGTGTGTGTGTGTGTGTGTGTTTGCTCATGTGTGGCGCTTCCATAGACAGGTCAGGATCGCACCGCACTTCACACGAGACATACTGGTTTTGATCTGCCCGTAAGAACAATGAATGGACATGTAAGAGTGGTTTCTTTTGAGCACACCATGTGAAATTACTATCTCTCGCCTCGCGTCACCTCCCCTCCGTCCGTGTGCTCTCGCAGCACCACTCGAAGCAACAGAGAGAAACGATTCGCTTATTTGATTGGCCGAGTAGCATCACGTGTGATGATTTACAGCGCATTCATTGGTCTGTGAGCTTCCTGGCAGATAAACCAGTAGTACCGTAAATACTGTAAAAGCACGTGCCGGTTAAAATAGAAACGCTCCGTGAAAATGTAAGTTATCAATGATTTGTAGGTTATAGGGCTCGGTCCGGATAGGACGGCGTCTCGGTCCGGATGCGGACCGGAGTCCGGACTTTGAGGATCGCCGGGTTAAGCTGTTACAACCTACTCTTCTCAACATGTTACAACACAAGTATCTGTCTTTTTTCAACATGTTACCACACAACAAAGTATCTGTGTTTCAGTGATGACAAGACAAGAAGTGTGCCGATACACACCGAGACCTGTGGTGTGGCAGGAGAACATTCCTGAGATTTTGTGTTTTTAAGGACTTGACTGCCATCACAGAGAAACTGGGTGAGGTCAGATGGACTAACTATATAACACTATCCTGTGAGTCTGTGACTGGCCTAGTCAAGGTCTTGTTGTCAGGAGACTAATCCTGGGCATCTCAGATCTGACAGTATCAGAATTTTCTCTCTTGTAAATCTGGGGGCCGCTTACCATGAGCGTTATTCTGAACTACTACACTACTACTACTACTACTGATGATGATAATAATAATGATCAACTTTATCTATTTTACAATATAGTATACCGTAGTACCCACAGAGATGAGGAGCTAAAAACAGAAACAAATAGAGGAAAATTAAAGTGTTTTAAGAAAGGGCTGTCACTGTATTCAAATGGCACACATGCAAATGGAAAGTATCCCTCTCAGAAAGGACATGTATTTGTAAAATGTATACAATTGCACTTCCTTTAGTATGTGTACATTCAGGTTTTGCAGCATTGCTTGAGCAGGTACCCGACATGCTTGAAATAATGGCATTCACCATTCAAGGCATTATTTTACATAAGTGCATTGAAGGCACCTCCTAGTCCTTTCATTCTTTCTCAGCTGCAGAAGGGAAAGCAAGGTAAGATCTTTGGGTTTAGTGAGAAATTAACTTTAGTGTAAAAAAAATTAGAAACGCTAATTGTTTTCATCATTATTTATTTATCTAGTTTAAATTTAGTAGGTTAAATTACTAAAATGCATCACTTGATAATTATAAATTGATGATTTGACATTTAAAAGAAGAATGTAACGGGGCTGAAGGAAGCTGCTGCTCCTGTCTACCAGTGTGATATCCAATCACAAAATTTAGCAAATCAAATGACTCAATCTGAATGTTTATTGAATAATATAAATCAATTGGAGGCATGGTTTATAAATCATATAGTTGAAATACTAGGGTTCTTAGAATTGTGATCACTGAAGCAACCCAAATGAAAATATTGTAATATTTGTAACATACTGCATGGTTGTGCACTAGAGTCAAACATTTATTCCACTGTGACCCCTATATATATAAATATATATACGTGTGTGTGTGTGTGTGTGTGTGTGTGTGTGTGTGTGTGTGTGTGTGTGTGTGTGTGTGTGTGTGTGTGTGTGTGTGTGTGTGTGTGTATATATATATATATATATATATATATATATATACTGTATATATATATATATCAGCAGATTTATGATGTTTGCATTTTCTTATAAAGATTACCAGTGGGTTGAACCTAACATTAGAGAATAACCTACATTAATATGCTTCTTGCTGTGATAGTGGGTATCATGAAATTGTTTTTGCATAGTTACCTGAATTTCAAGTGTCAAAACCATGTATTAAATTGGAAGAAACAGCCAAATTGTCACATGAATGACTCTGGGTTGTGCTATACATTGATCTCTGTGTGTTAGCAGGCTACCTGTTCATCAACTTTGACTAACACAGTAGTGAGCCATCATCAGCCAATGGCAGCCCATTCCTTGACAAACTGGAACACTGGCCTCTTTGACTGCTGTGATGACGTCAATGCTTGTAAGTATCAGTGGCGAGCTTTGGCCGGCTCATTCATTAAAAGTCTCCACAGTAGTCAGTAGGGATGTCACAATATACCGTCCCACAATATATCGCGATATCAAAACGTGACAATATGTATCGTTGAGATGAAATCTCATATCGCGAGAAAAAGAAGCTGAACATGGTGGCACTGATTTGCATCTGATTGCATGCTCGCTCTCCTTCATTGCTTTGTTTGAACAGACGAGGGATGTTACAGACACGGAGGATGAAAATGGTGAAATTACTCAAATTAGCGTGGAGGATGCCCCCTCAACTTACAAATCGATCGCAACAAAATATTGTTAAAATATCGTATCGTATCGTTATCGTGAACCCAATATCGTGTAGCGTATCGTGAACTGAGTGTATTGTGACACCCCTAGTAGTCAGTAGTAGTCAGACGGGACTATTTTGATATTTGTATTTCAGCTTTCATCATTCCTTGTGAAAAGCTTGTTCAGTCCTTGTTAAGCTGGAAACTTGTAACTTTTGCATATTGCTTTTTCCCCCTACATTCTGTAGGGATTCTTTTTAGTGTTGTATGTCTTTTATGGACCTTGAGTCTGGAATAAAGTTTTGATTGATTGATTGATTGATTGATTGATTGATTGATTGATTGTAAGGGTGTCTGAGAGTCTTTTTCGTATGTTTTCCAGGTTGTTATGGCTTCTGGTGCTGTCCCTGCATGGCCTGCAGCACCACAGGGAAGTTTGGAGAGAGCAGATGTCTCCCTCTACTGGACATATGCAGCCCTGCCATAACAGCGGCCTGTGGGCTTCCCCTGTGTGTGGCGCCTGCAGGCTTGGCTCTTAGGGTTGCTATGCGTCACAGATATGGAATCAAGGTGAAGTAGTGCAGTACATTCATATCGTGCATGCAACATGTTGCTAAACTTGCTGGCTAAAAACCTCATATCTGCAAACGTTTGTTCTCTTAGATCTGCTCGTTACCATACACAGAGTATTTGGTCAAGGCAATAACTATAACTTAACAATTTCTTGGGTTAAAAAAATAATGGTATTCCAGGCTAATGACACTGGTGAAAAACAATGGGTCCCCAAAGGAGCGAGTGTGATTCCCTGCCAACAAGTGATTGCTGTCTGCAGCGCAGCATATTAAAACTATTTCGACAATATGTAGGCCTATATGTCAATGTTATAGTATTGTTTTGCGATGTACTTTATATATGTGTTTGGTATGTCTAATATCCTTGTTTAGGCCTATTTGGAAACTAGACTATAGAGACAGTCGGCATGTGTGGGAACGCCCACAAAATGTTATACGGCTGGTGCGCGAGTGGGGTAAAACCGCCCATATATCTCAATGGGCTGACTCACCAACGGAAGGTGCTGCGTCTCTAAACTACAGGTTTGGGGGTTCTAGAGCAGGAACTCAAGACGTCTGCTCAGGTGTGCGTTTACTGCGGTGGTTAAATCCCCGATCGTGTCTGCCTGGGCTGGATAGCAGCTAAATTCTAACTTTGCTGAATGGATAGAACGGGGGATTTACCCCACCCTGACCCCACCCTGACCATGCCCAGGCTGAGCCAGCTAACCCGGCAGCGTCTATGACGAGACATCGCCTCAACCTATAATAAATATGATTTATGGATGGGTTATATGACAGTAATCACTTTTTGGCAGGCAAGCCACCCTGCTAACAAGTCACTCTGTCGCTTGTATACAGCGATGCTCCATAGGTTTGAATAGACTCACCCTAATTGAGTGCATTCAAGTTTCAGTGTGCTGAGGCGAATACATGAGTGATAAGAGCATGAATGCCCCATGGGGCAGTTCTGTATGAAATAGAATGTAAATATTTTGCTCTCCACAGGGTACTCTCTGTAAGGACATATGTACTACCTGTTAAATACTTTGCTCTCCACAGGGTACTCTCTGTAAGGACATATGTACTACCTGTTAAATACTTTGCTCTCCACAGGGTACTCTCTGTAAGGACATATGTACTACCTGTTAAATACTTTGCTCTCCACAGGGTACTCTCTGTAAGGACATATGTACTACCTGTTAAATACTTTGCTCTCCACAGGGTACTCTCTGTAAGGACATATGTACTACCTGTTAAATACTTTGCTCTCCACAGGGTACTCTCTGTAAGGACATATGTACTACCTGTTTCTGCGAGTGGTGCTCTTGGTGTCAGATTGCCCGCGAGCTGAAACATCGCAAGAACGACAAGAAGGTCATCATGACGTCTCAACCTGCTCCAGTCAAGTGATAATGCTGAGCTCTGCAGCTTCTCTGGGTCTGTTTGGTGTGCTGGAGGGAATCACTTGATTTAGCTCAAATCAACTGTCTGAAGTGATGCGGGGGTAGGGCTGAGATGTTTAGGAGTCCTGAGGATTCTCTCTCTTTAGTTTCCAGGACTGACTCGCATGCTGCCTGTTGTCCTGTATAAACTATGACAGTATTTTTTTGAGTTTTTATATTTTGGGTTTTGATGGCGTTACAATGCAATTTTCACTGAAGAAGGCCTACGTGCCGAAACTGTTTGTTGCTGTGCTGCTGCCCTACCCAGACTACAGGTATTAAACCTTTGAAAGGACTTTTTTGTGTGCTGGCCTTTTCTGCTGTGACAATGCAATTTTCACCTTATCCTAATCAATAATAACCAAATTGGCGCACTTGACGCTTATTTTCAGCTTCAAATACAGATTTATCGCAATGTGAGCCCCAAGAATATTCCTCAAAAGCAAATGGAAATGGACGTCCAAAACAAAGAACACTAGTGGTTCAGATACTTAAATTAATTTTGGCCCTAGTTTTCAATTTTACAACAAAAATGGATTTGACCTTCCGTGCACAAATTGCAATGCCAAACATAACATCAGACACATCTCATGTTCAAAAATATAGAGTTCCATCTCTCTGCGCATAAATGAAAATATAAAATTGGTACAGTATCTTTGCATCTGTGTTAATCCTGCATCACATTTTTTGTAATTTATGCTTTCACACTGGCACCCCGGTACCGTTCCCTAGCACACTTGTCCCCAAATTGACCCCAGGCCCGGAACGTTTGATGAGTGCGAACGTTGCGTTGCCGCGCCCGGGCGTGGAACGGGGACCCGTGACAGGGTCCACTTGAAAAGGTGGTCTGGGGAACGCTTTGGCATGTCTGGGGACGGAACACTTGCGAATGCTGGTTTGGTCACAGTGTGGACAGCATTTGAACCTAACCTGGTCATGCTAACGGCAAACAATGACATAACAAGACAGTTTAGGATATATACTGTACAATACTCTGCTACGTGTCTCAACCAAATTAAACCAACAAAGTACTTTGGTGGTAATTCATGGCTGTCCAGCTGTCATCAAGGATTGGATGTCACAAATCTTCTTTCAACTAAATTCAGGCAAAATATTTATTGATGCCCAACACATTTACATGTCTCTTGATCCTTTAAATATGTACATCTAGCATGTATTTAAGAATTAAGAATGTTTCTTTAATTTTTGGTTCAAACCTTCAAAAACATACTAAACAGCTGGATCACCAATTTAGGAACAAAGATTACATCTGTTTATTTTTGTCTTTGAACAAACCAGAGAGATGGACACACTTTATGTCTCAATGAGCTGTAGCACTGCATCAGATTGTGTTGAATTCTGCTGCCAGGTCTTTGACAAAGACAAAAGAATGCCATCTTATCCATATTTTGTTGTCTGCATTGGTGATTTTTATTGTTTGTCTAATAAGTTTGTCTTTAACAACACCCCCCGCCGTTTGTAAAGTTCCTGGCAAATATGTTTTGAATTATACAAATAAAATGTGTTATTTTGTTTTCAATTTACATTTTGCATTTGTACTGAAAGAAAAACAAGCAGTCAATATGAACTACTATGACTTTTTTTTTATCATTTTACATCATCACTTACATACAGTATACTGTAGATATTTGCCTTACAGTGTGCTTTGCTCATGGGCACGAGGGAGCCTGTATAGGCCTGTGACACGATACCCAAGGTGTCTTTTCCAAAAACACAAGTCAGTCCTGTTGGTTTGGTATGACGAATTAATGTCCAAGAGTTGACAGAATAGGCCATTGTTATGATTATAATCTCTGTGTTTTCTTTCCTGTTAAAAACTGTTTCCAGAAGGTTGAGCCTTTCACCAAGACAATGAAGCTGGGAGTGCCCGCCTTCACAAAGCACCTGTTAACAGAGCAGAAAAGAATGCAGAGAGTCATGAATCTGGAAAGAAAGTCAAAGAAGTTATGAAAGGCAGTCCACACTGACCACAAAGTCTGAGTTGTGTCAGTAAATAAATAAAGTTTCGATTCAGTTTTTAATAGTATCCAAATGACACCTTGGCCGGGTTTCCCAAAAGCTTCTTAGGGCTAAGAAGCTTCTTAGACCCTTCTTAAGGCTCCTTTAGAAGGGTCTAAGAAGCTTCTTAATGCTAAGAAGCTTTTGGGGAAACCCGGCCACGGCTGGTGGAATGTTTCTACTTCAGGGCGTGTAAGAAAAGCATGCCATCACGTCACAAATATGCTCCGTCAACAAACAAACAGGTGAAAGCACGCATCACAAACACTGGATCTACCTTTTATGCTGCAACGCTTTCAAAAGGGACATCTCTGGGTCAACTTGGTACAGCGTCTCCTTCGCCTCATCCTCAAAGAACAGCTAAGAAATAGGACAAGATACAATACTATTAACTACTAGACCATCTTGGGATGGTATCACACCAGCACCTTAAAATGAAAGTGTGTCAGGGTGTGACAACGAGGTGAAAACAATACCAGCATCGCTGTCACGGCTGGTAATTAGCAATGCAAACTCACCGATATCATTCTTTTATCACATCAGTGTTGGGTTTGAAATACATTCATCGTTTGTCCGTTGTACTTCAGATTATTTATCATTATTGTTGATTACTTTCAGTCATCAGAAATCTGTACCTATATTATTTTCATAGGCAGGTAATCAGTAACCCATCAAGATCACTTTTTGTGGGTGATCCACTCAATATTACCCCACATTGAAACTTCATAACCCCTTGAGAGAATTTTGTGGATTATGCATTCAGTTCACCACAGTGTGGGGGTACGGTGGCGCAGTCGGTAGGCGCTGTCGCCTCACAGTCAGAAGGTCCTGAGTTCGATTCTCGCCTGGGACACTGTGGGCGCTGTGGTTGTGTTCCCCCCCATATCTTCAGTGCCTACTGCCCAGGTGGGGTATCTCGTCGTAAGGGCCTTTCTCTCTGTGTGGAGTTTGCATGTTCTCCCCGTGCTCCCCCAGGGGGTCCCTCCCTATATAACCCCCCCACTAAAAACATGCAGAAGATCAGATCATCGTCATCCGACCAGTGACGACAACATCCGAAGTTGGTCCCCGGGTGCTGTACGAGAAAGCGACCACTGCTCCTGGCCTGCCCCCCGGAGGAAAGGACATGCCTGGATGGGTTAAATGCAGGACACTTTTCACCGGCCACCGTCAGCATGAGTGTGTTGCGGCCGCATGCATGTATTGTGGTGTTTGTGTGACAATAAAAGACGGGCTTGTCCGTTACGAGACGGGCTACGAGAGTGTGGCAGCATTGTAGCACGAAATACAACTTGAAAAAAGAAAAAAAAGGGAAAAACTTTCACAGATGCATTAATCTCTTGAACCAATTTTTCAATATAGGTGTATGTATTTGTTTTAATCGATGGGATTCCCAAATTGAAAGATGCAAAAGACAAACACAAATCATCAGTATATTCACCTACTCTTGATGGTGGTCGAAAAATGTAAGTGAACTATCTTGTAAGCCAAGGCATCGATAGAATATCAGTAAAAAATAATTGACTTTTTCCTCACTCTTTTTTTTTTTACATTTATGAGCAATGACGTACAATTCCAAATAACATCCAACCTCTAGAATACATTTGGTCTTTCTTTAGGGGGTTAGTAAATGATCCTGGGTAAGATGATTCCACAAACTAAATCATTGACATTCATATCTGATATTGTTGATTTTCTTCCCCTACTGTGAAACCACGAGGAATAAGCAGACAATCAATCACCAAGTGTCTGGACTGTTCATTCTTACTCCATGTATTGCAGGTGTAATGACTGACCAATCACATGTTGGTATAGAGTACATCTCAGGCAAACACACACACACCTGCAGGTTTTGTGGGAGGTATTTCCTGTCCGTGTCCCAAGGTGGAAGTTCCTCTCCAAACATTACCACCAGGTGGTCAATGAAACTAACAGGGGAAAGCACATAAGATACACATGTGATTTATGCAGCAAGTTACATCTAAAATAACACAACATGAATAAAGAAAAAAGAAACGTGCCACAAAGCAAGTTATCACCATTTTGTCCTTAGACTAACAATTCTGGACAGTCCTACATTTCAAACAGAAACAGGAAACACTCCAATCTGCCTTGCATTCCCCCCCAGTAAACTACAATAAAATCCAGCATATTGTGCATGCAGTAAGCACAGAAATACTCCTAAACCAGAATCCGGGCATGATGAAACAGAACACGGGGAGATGATTACCAGGAGCTGTCAGAGAAGGCTGAGACAAAGTCGCTCTGTTGGTGTTCAGGGTAGAGGAGGAGCACAGGCCACTGCAGCGAGCCCTGCTCATCCATGAAGACCTGAGCGCCGGTGGCCTCCTGAGAGCTCAGGCCGTCCAGGGAGAGTTCAGCCATGCCTGCAGCCTCGTCCTCACTGTCTGACCCCCGACGGCGACGCTTCTCAGGCTGGAGGAGCCTGACGCCTCGCTCCTGTGGGAAGAACACAAAACTCTCAAATAAGCATGCTGCAACAAACCGGCTGTGCATTAGATCAGTTCTACACTGATAGATAGAATAGAAAAATGGTCAAGACTCAGGAGGACGGTGGAGAGCATGTTGAAGTTTCATTTTCCTCTCCATTTTAAATGGAACGCCTACCTTTATAGCAGCCAGAAGAGCCTCTTTCTCACCGTGCTCCTTCTTGTCTTTGGCTCTGGACTTCCTCGCATCTCTCTCTGCTGCTCTCTGAGGCACAAACAGATAAGAGATGGCGGGACTGAAATTCTTCAATAACATTTAAGAAAACAAATACAGATAAGGTAAGATAAGATAATTTAAGATAAGATCATTTAAGATCAACTTTATTAAGCCCACACATGGGCAATTCATTTATTACCGCAGCGTGATCAACCCAATGACGCTATCCTTAATGCGGTCTCCATTTAAAACCTCCACCCCAGCCACAATAAAAAATGCTCCTCAGCGATTGAAACCTTGTGTTTATCTGCTGCTGCTCTCAGCTCCAGCAGCTTCTTGTCAGTGGGATGAAGCTTCAGACCTGCATCACACCACTGCATGGCCTCTGCAAAGTTACGCAGCTCCATACAACACTGTGCACCTGTAGAAACACAGGGTGCACCTCATTTCATTTTTTATTATCATCACGAGTGCTATTCAATGTTACAATGTTACCATTTCACTTAGCAGACGCTTTTATCCAAAGCGACGTACATCCGAGCTTTATACAACACAAGCAATGATCTAGTCAGAAGACGACAACATGAGTAAGTGCCATGAGGCCAAGCTTAAGTCCGAATGGACCCAGGTGCCACCTATTCATTCATTCATTATTAAATGATAAATCATCAGAATTGCTAAGAACATGTATATTGTTTGTTAAATACAAGCTAGTCATTGTTACAGGTAAAAAGCCTTTATGTATGTTACACACCTCTGATTAATGCTTTAAGGTGGTCCGGCTTGATCCTCTTTGCAGCCACAGCATCATTCAATGCAGAGCGCATGTTACCTGTGGGATAAGGAGGAGAGAATTTCATAAAATTATGCTGAAATTCACCAAGAGACGCCACAAACCGATCAGATCCGCACTTTTCGTTTGTTCCTCAACCAAATCGTATTTTGTCCTACTTAACAATGCCCATCCCAGACGCTGCCACTCTTATGACATTTATAGACGGTTTTAACAAAAACATTCTAAATTCAACCCCAGCTCACTTCCTGTTGCAGTGTTTGCTTTGGACAGGGGGGGGGGGGGGGGGTGAAGAAAAGAAGCAGAGCAGGACTGACAATTCCGTGAAAACAGTCTATAGATTTAAGTTAGAGGAACCTCTACCCAGGTGGAAGTGTGCTGCAGCCCGGTTGGTGAGCAGAACAGTGTTGATGTTTTGGTCACTGCAGTTCTTCTTCAAGCCTGCTGTGTATGTCGTTATTGCCTTTTTGTAGTCCTTCTCTTTGAAATATTCGTTGCCCTCATCTTTCAGGCACTGTGCTTGCTCTGAAAAGAAATTAAGCACATGAATTGACTCAAACATCAGGGTGGGCTGCAGTTTCTCACAAGTATGACACATCTTAATTTTCATGCTGCCCTGTTTTTAACATCAACTGCTCAAATGCGTTGGGTTAACGTACTAAGCCCTGGTCCACTTTATACCTTCTGGGGGTCTGTCATCATCATGGATAATGGACTGTAGACAAGCCAGGTCCGGGTGTGTCTGAGGGTTAATCTCCTCTGGGGCTGTTTTCATGAACATGGGCACTTTTTCAAACTCCTAGGTGAGAGAATGGTAGTGGATAGCAACAAATTAGGCCAGTGCAATACACACAGTTTACATAGCTTCAAGCTAACGTTAACAGCTAGCGTTATGTATGTTACCCTTGGCTATAACGTCAACCGCCTGGCTAGCCCTACTACCGCCTGGTGGCAATATAACAATCTGGTGTGTAAGCAAACGTTAGCCGTTAAGTAGAAATGAGATTCTGTCTAAAATTAACATGTCTATTTGTTACCTGTTCCCAGTTGCTTTCAGTGAAAGCATTGTCATACTTCTCTCTCTTGAATTTGTCCATAAATCCGTCCATGCCATCATCGCTATCATCCTGCAGTGCCGAAGACGCCATTTTCGATCAATCTGTATTTTCCAAGTTATTATTCTATAATTGTCTTACAGGAAATTGCTGTCATAAGCACATCTTTTATAATTAACGCTGTTTCTTATTGTAGGCCAGCTTCTTGTTTACTCATGTGTACGACGTAGTACTACGTCTATATTCATCCGTCAGAAACACATCGCGGATACATTTGTTCCGCAGCCGTGCTGACTGAAAAATAAGTGGGTGTGGTGGCCTGCAAAAACCCTTCACATGTTGAAATTTTTTTGATATTTCCATAGATTTTTGGATGACTGAGATAGCTCTCTGAGAACAAACGTTAATTTAAAGTAGTTAATGTGTCCAAAAGTAAAACGTGAGAAAAATGGGTTTAAACATTCCACAACATAACATTTTCTACAGTAAGTGGCATTCCAACAAAACCATCAAATAAATACCCTTTCGTTTTATGAAGATAATGATTTGCCATAATGTACTATGGAAATGAAAGTAACCTCAAAATACCTGCAAAACTAATTTTCGACCTTCTTTGGCTCATTACCAACCATGTGTAGCAGCGACGTGTGAAGGGTTCTCCCAGGCTACCACACATATACCCTGCACTGCACTACACCACTGGGTCGTGACAATGGTCGTGACTCGTGATGATGATGCAGAATCATAGACAGAATCATAGGAGAATGGAAAATCTTGAGGCAAGTTAACAGAAACTGTTAAATGGTAGCCTTATTTATTTGTTTTTTGTTTGTTCCAAGATGGATAATATTTACAGTTTTTATTTCCAATTTACAGCATTTGATCCCAAGAAAGCAGATATATATGATCTCACACAGAAAGAAAAACTTGACAGGGCAGCTCAGTGGACTGAAATTGTCATTGGCTTAGATACACAAACGGCTGCAAAACAAATTGTGACATTCTCACCCAGTACATCATAATAACCAGTACAGTCTAATAGGACGTGTGTGTGTGTGTGTGTGTGTGTGTGTGTGTGTGTGTGTGTGTGTGTGTGTGTGTGTGTGTGTGTGTGTGTGTGTGTGTGTGTGTGTGTGGTGCAATGTAAAGCCATTGTTGTTACATTTGAACAAACTTACACTGCTGACCTACAATTTTAGACAGGATGCAAACGTATGGCTTGGATTACTTTTCAAAACAAAATGTAATTCCATGAGGTAAAAACAGAATCACTGTGGTTTCAAGTCCCCTCAATGTCACACCTTGTAGATAACAAGGCTTTGATCTTCTTTCACCGCCATCACTCACTTAACGGATAGTACACTTCATACATACTATACTATACACAAACATTCTCCTTTTCCCCCCAAGTATTACTCATGCAGTTTCCACTCTCCCCAGAAGGTCAACCAGTCCATCTTTACTAAGAAACATTGTCTCACCCGTCTGCTGACAGATCACCTCAAACCTGGGTGTTTCCTCGAGAGCGCTCTGCCCTGCGACGACGACATACGGGTAGCCGAGCCGGTTGGCATCCTTCAGCCTCTTACCAATGGTCATCTGAGTACGGTCATCGAGGACCACCTCACCGCTCAAACGAGGCAGAGTCTCTCCCAAAGTGTGCACCAGTTGTTCAGCTAAGCCAGCCGCCCCATCCACTTTACTGCCCTTCTTCGGGGGTAAAACACAAACCTGGTAAGGTGCTAGAAGCCCCGGCCAACGGATCCCCTCTTCCGTTGACATCACCTCGACGGCTGCAGCGAGAATGCGGGTCACCCCCAGACCAAAGCAGCCCATCTCCGTGACGGTAGGCTTGTTTTGGGGGTTGCTGAATGTGGCCTTGAATATATGGGAGTACTTTGTGCCCAGGTAAAAGGTGTGGCCTACCTCTATACCCTTTGATTCTACCAGTGTGCCAGTCTTGCATTGTGGGCAGTCAGTCCTGCCTGGTGACACAGTCTCTACATTGGCAGAGAAGGAGCAGGTCCCACAGAGCACAAGTCTGTCCTCGCCTACGTCTGCCGTCAACTGGAACTCGTGGGAGAGTTTACCCCCGATGTTGCCCGTGTCTGCCTGCACCCGGACACAACGCAGGCCCAGCCGGGAGAAGAGCCTGGCGTACGCTTCGCACACCGACTCGTAGGTCTGGTAGGCAGCTTCTTCGTTCACGTCAAACGAGTACATGTCCTTCATGTAGAACTCCCTCCCTCGAAGCAGACCGAACCTCGGCTTCGGCTCATCTCTGAATTTGCGGGTGATCTGCATTAAAGAAAATCAATTATGAACCGAATTTGCATTACTGCAAAGTAACCCACAGGTGATCAGACAGTCTGGAAGCTTTCTGAGCAGGGTACCTGGTAGAGAAGCAGAGGAAGCTGTCTGTAGGACAGCGTGCTCTGGTACGCGACAAGACTGGTCACTGCCTCCTCATGTGTGGGGCCCAGGCAGTAGTCCGCCCCGTGGCGGTCCTTCAGACGGAACAGCTCCTTTCCCATCAAGTCCCAGCGCTCACTAGACTTCCACAGCTCCGCCGAGCACAGACTGGGCATGTCCACCTTCTGCCCACCGATCCCCTGCATCTCCTGGTCGATCACTCTCACCTGTTCATTTAATGCAGTAGTTACTACATGTTTGAGACAAAATGTGTACATTTACTCTCACAATCTCACCCTTGTCATTGTTAAAAGTTTCAGCCTCACCAACTTCTCCATGGAGCGCACAGTGGCAGGAAGGTAGTAGTAGCACCCTGGGTTGGAGGGGTGGATGAGACCGGCCTGTTGCATCAGCCTCTGGCTCTTACAGGTCATCTCCCCTGGTGACCGGCTATCCTGCCCCACATCACGCAGGTTCGAGGGCTGGTAGAGGCGGGACACCAGGAGTATGGGCTTGACATGTCTGGAGGAAGTGGGGGCAGGGTTTGTGGCATGTTCAGCACAACTGGAATGGTTCCTGCTTGGGACGGTTAGGGTTCTGGGCAGGCGCCGCAAGACTCTCTGCCAAACCTGATGCATTAGGGCCTCCATGGTAGATCCAGATGCACCACTACTTCAGGTAATGTCTATAGAGATAAGACATAATGCACGTTAACTTACTACTGAACGAACAGTTGTTGTCACAGATAAATACAGGCGATCTGAAATCAAGGTCAGCAGCACAATAAATTAGTGTCCTTCCTCATAGGCTATCGTTTTTTTTATCACATTTATATTCAAGGACTGCAAAATTAGTCCAATAACGTTGGTTGTGTTTGAGAACATGAATGTTACTGACAGGTGTCCAGTCCACCACAACAGCATGCAAAAATGCTTTCCTGACAGGTAGTTTCAGGATGCTAGCTAACATCAGCTAGCATCCTGAGTTAGCATTAGCCAAGTACATACCGTTAGTTAGATTCGGAGCCAGTAAGCAACACTCACCTTGTAACACAAGACGGAACGGTCTTTTATTCATCCGAGTTTGGTATTCGACTATGAGGAGTCAAAGTTGATAAACTAACGCTACACTGGGGTCGCTGCCATGCTGTTTTGCTTCGCTGCCAGTTGGAAGTCAAAGCTCAGAGAGGCATTGCTCTACATCGCCACCTACAGGGCTGGAGTTTATTCTAGCCATCTCGGTGATGCCAGCCTGTGCCCTGTGGTAGTTTCACTCAGCGAGAAATATCCACTCTCCGAATATAAATACAGCGAATACAACAACCACACAAAAATATTGATCTTTAGTAAAATATCTGAATCTGCATACTGAACAGAAGTAACCAGCAGGGGGCGCAATTAAGCTTCATGGGCGCGAGGTGTCCCCAGTACTCGTCACTTCCCTCCCGGCGTTGCTGTGGTAACTTCAAACAAGACAAGAGACTCTGAAACCCTGCTCTGAAACTAGCATATCTATCTCTGCTACAGAAGACATAAAAGACTAAACATGACGATTCCCACAGCAAAGGTCAAGAAACGTACTCTGATGGTTACGCCGTAAGTTCACATTTTACAGTATTAACGTTAACTGACCGCCAGTCACTTTGTCAACACAGACAGTGGGCAGAAACAGTGATGCATGTTATGCTAATGTGTTATTTTTTTCCGTCCTCTAGGTCTTCCCAAGCAATAAATACTTCAATATCAGGGATGCATCGACTCAACCAAAGCACAAGATACACAAGGAGCGTTGCATGTTCTCAACTCTTAAGCCGAAGAGGTTTCAGCGTGTCTGGTGGTGACAGCAAAGTCCTGGACAAAAGCGCCATTCAAACTCCTAGGCAAACAGTTCGGGTAACCTATTTTTAGATTTTGCTATACAAATCAAATTATTATTAGAGCAGTAGGCTATATAGTGGTAGTAGTTAATGCTGGTGGCATGCAGCCAGGGGTGTAGTGGTAGGCCTAATACAGAGGTAGGTAAACTATCAAGGCAGGTGTGTCCAAACTTTTTTGAATGGGGGCCAGATTAGATAATGTGAAAATACCCAGGGGCCAACTGCTTCTCCGTCATATCGGTTATTTAAAAAAACAGACATAAAATACAATTCTTCTCTAAGGATCTTGTTTACAATCTGAAAACATTAGTTCTGCATGTGCTGTTCCTACTTGGTGCTTGTACAAACTGTATGATAGTGCTGTCATCATTAGGTGAATGGAAAAAATGCAAATTGAACTTGCTTGATTAACCAATACTGTGTGGAGGGCCACATATAGTATATTTTGAGATACAAGCCGAGGGCCGCTTAAAATCAGTCCACGGGCCACAACTGGCCCCCGGGCCGGACTTTGGACACGCCTGATCTAAAGTGAGTAGTTTACCCATGTTGTGTCCCCTCATTGATTGATACAGTTGATCTGAAAATAGTTGAGTATAAACTCTGCCTCATTTCATTTCAAAGAGGTGGGTACACTGTGTTTAATTGCATTTAGCCTCCACTACGCACCTGCATGCAGCTGTTGAACACATCCCTCTCCTCTTCGCAGGTGTTTGATGATGGTGGCGAGGACGTTACCCCCCGGCCCCTCCACCAGCCAGAGCCAGGGTCTGTGCAGGTCAAACACAGCAGGTTCTTCCTGGATGAGACCAGTACAACAGACTACCCCTCCATGATGTTCCAGCAGACAACAACCACTGGAAGCTTTGCTGTGCCTTTTTCCAGGTAACAGGTTTTGCCTCGGTGGGATGAGAGCTGGTGACATCCCATTCTATTCACACAACTGTAATGAATGAATGTAGGAATTCAGGCAAACTTTAGGAAAGCAACCAGCCACTTTGATAAATATGAACAAATCTACTATATGTATATAGTCCAATGTGTGATTTATTAAGGGTGGTGATGGTGGGGAAGAAAGTCAGTTTTAACCTCCATTCTCCTTGAGTCCACAGTTAAAAGTGAGATGCAGAGAGAGAGAGAGAGAGAGAGAGAGAGAGAGAGAGAGAGAGAGAAAGAGAGAGAGAGAGAGAGAGAGAGAGACAACAAGTAAATACATAAATGCTTTAGAAAAATGCCATGCAGTTTTTCAAAGATTATTTTTTTGGCATTTCTACTTAAAATGTATCTTGGAGAGTGGTAGGAAGAATAAGGCAGTGTTGTGACATCTGATAAAGGTCATGAAGCATTGTCATACCCATGATGTAGCAGCCCACCAGGGCAACATGTAACCACACGTGTTTGACCAACAAATGGACTCTGACCTAGTAATGACATTGTTTTCCAGGTCAGTATTTGGTAGCAGCAAGATCTCCAGATCGAGCCAGTCGACCATGGAGTCAATGAATGAGGAAACAGAGGATACATTTTCCAAACGGGACCTCACCATCACCGTCCCAGCCTCATTCAGTTACTATTTTTTATTTATTTTATTTTTTACCATTGTTCATTTTGAAATATGCGTTTATCATCATCATCATCATCGTTTTGTTATCCTCTTCCCTCCTCCTCCTGATGATATCATATCCTTCATTTCTCTTTGGCTATAATGATGCATTAATAATACAGTATTAGTAATTCATAAGCAATCAAATCTTGACTATATTCTACAATCTAGAACTTTGTATTAGGATGGAATGTCACATGTTTTAAAAGGA
>NC_139632.1:8844330-8849330 GCF_964638095.1 Poromitra crassiceps | reverse complement strand
TACGTGATTAAAAAGTTCTGACACATCAACATCAGTACTCCTTTAAGTAGTGGATCTTTATTTTCTTCTTAAAGCCCAGTCTTCCCTCAATTTCTATTATATCCGGTGGTAGTTTATTCCATAAGCCCATTGCTCTATACATCACTGAATTTCTCATTGCTTCTGTGTGTGGTTTAGGTGTAGTAAATCTTCCCATTACCGCATTCCTAGTTCCATGTGCGTGCCTATCCCTAGTATACTGTACACGCTTATATAGACAGTTCGGTTTTTCCTTAATACATATATTTCTGAATACTGACACAAGACTAGCCGCTACTTTTTGTTCAACCATTAGCCATGATAATTTCCTATGCATAGGTATGGTAGGTGACCTGCTACTGTAACTATACCCCAATGCCAGACGTGCAGCCTTATTCTCGGCCACTTGTAGTTTCTTCATGTCTTTCTTATGTGCATTCGACCATACAGCTGGAGAGTAGTCCAGGTGCGACAGCAGCACCAGTGCCTGGACTACCTGGACAACAGAGGACGGTGTCAGAAGCGCAGCACATTGTCTTATCATTCCCAGCCCTTTACTCATTTTCCTGGTTATGTTTTGGATATGTGTGGACCATGATCGATGACTGTCCAGTGTAACACCCAACAATTTTGTCTCTTCAACTTGTTCAATTGGCAATTCATTCATAATTAGGTTAAGTTTAGGACTTGACTTTAGTATGTGATCAGAACCAAATATGATAGATTTTGTTTTCAAGACATTTAGCACCATTCTGTTGCTCTTCACCCACTTTAATACAAAGTTGTAACTCCTCGTTTAGAGCCGCAACCAAGTCAGCCACAGGGAGTTGAATGATGCGGTTATGAATGGGCGACAAACCCTTTTCCATCATTTGTCCTTAATCACTCATCATTTCGTTTCATACTTCTCAGACAGTCACACACAACATATTTTCAGCATATATTAAATTACTTCTTATTTCCAGCAGGTGGAGCTATGACAAGCAGTGTTTTTCTTTGTACAATGGCTTGGATGCATTTTCTGGTCCATAATAATTTCAGTTTGACACAAGCTGTTGAAAAATGGTCTCTTATTTGTTTATTTCTATTTTTCTAGTGCTCATTGTTAATTGGTCACGTGAGTCCTGACAAAGTCTCAGTAGGCTGTAGGGCTGTTCCTGGTACTGAACTCTCTCTCACCTTGTAGATCTGTTCCTGGTACTGAACTCTCTCTCACCTTGTAGATCTGTCCGTGGTACTGAACTCTCTCTCACCTTGTAGATCTGTCCGTGGTACTGAACTCTCTCTCACCTTGTAGATCTGTCCGTGGTACTGAACTCTCTCTCACCTTGTAGATCTGTTCCTGGTACTGAACTCTCTCTCACCTTGTAGATCTGTTCCTGGTACTGAACTCTCTCTCACCTTGTAGATCTGTCCGTGGTACTGAACTCTCTCTCACCTTGTAGATCTGTTCCTGGTACTGAACTCTCTCTCACCTTGTAGATCTGTCCGTGGTACTGAACTCTCTCTCACCTTGTAGATCTGTCCGTGGTACTGAACTCTCTCTCACCTTGTAGATCTGTCCGTGGCACTGAACTCTCTCTCACCTTGTAGATCTGTCCGTGGTACTGAACTCTCTCTCACCTTGTAGATCTGTCCGTGGTACTGAACTCTCTCTCACCTTGTAGATCTGTTCCTGGTACTGAACTCTCTCTCACCTTGTAGATCTGTTCCTGGTACTGAACTCTCTCTCACCTTGTAGATCTGTACGTGGTACTGAACTCTCTCTCACCTTGTAGATCTGTACGTGGTACTGAACTCTCTCTCACCTTGTAGATCTGTTCCTGGTACTGAACTCTCTCTCACCTTGTAGATCTGTACGTGGTACTGAACTCTCTCTCACCCTGTAGATCTGTCCGTGGCACTGAACTCTCTCTCACCTTGTAGATCTGTCCGTGGTACTGAACTCTCTCTCACCTTGTAGATCTGTTCCTGGTACTGAACTCTCTCTCACCTTGTAGATCTGTACGTGGTACTGAACTCTCTCTCACCTTGTAGATCTGTTCCTGGTACTGAACTCTCTCTCACCTTGTAGATCTGTCCGTGGCACTGAACTCTCTCTCACCTTGTAGATCTGTCCGTGGCACTGAACTCTCTCTCACCTTGTAGATCTGTTCCTGGTACTGAACTCTCTCTCACCTTGTAGATCTGTCCGTGGTACTGAACTCTCTCTCACCTTGTAGATCTGTCCGTGGCACTGAACTCTCTCTCACCTTGTAGATCTGTCCGTGGTACTGAACTCTCTCTCACCTTGTAGATCTGTCCGTGGTACTGAACTCTCTCTCACCTTGTAGATCTGTCCGTGGCACTGAACTCTCTCTCACCTTGTAGATCTGTCCGTGGCACTGAACTCTCTCTCACCTTAGGGCTTTCCTTGGCACTGGTTGCCACAAGATTGATGAGGCTTGTAAACACCGAGTTAAAACAGAGCTGCATTTGGAGTTATTCGTACGATGGGTGGTGAAAGATATATAGAGTACCGCAGGGATGACATTTTGTAGTCGGAAAGCGGAAGTCCCGGACATTTTGGATCCTCAGGGGAAAAGTGATTCGGGTTTTAGAATGGGGATTTTGCTTAAATGCATAAAATAAGGTCTGTGGTTAACAAAGTTTTATGGGAGCGGTAATTTGTGTTCAGCAGGATCATCTTCACAAACGTGAATAACTTTTAGGACTTTTGAAAAAAAAAATGAAAATTGTGTTTAAAAAAAACACGCATTTACATTTCAAAAGTCATAAAAGTGATTTATGTTTGTGAAGATTATCCTGCTGAACACAAATTACCACTCCCATAAAACCTTGTTAACCACAGACCTTATTTTATGCATTTAAGCGAAATCCACATTCTAAAACCCCATAGACTTTTCCCCTGAGGAGCCAACATGCTAGCCTGGGTGAACCCAGCCTCCACGTGACCTGCTCTCAGACCTGTTCTCAGTCACTACTGCTAGTGACTGGGAACTCTGAGAGCAGATCACGTGGGGGCTGGGTTTACCTAGGCTACCAACATGCTACTTCCGGACTCATTCCTGCCGTGCTCTGTTAAAACCATGTATTCAATATTTTCCCTTCAAAGTCAAACTCTTAAAAAATATGACTCAATTTGATATGTCTAAAATAACGTCTGGATTGGAACGATGCCGAGCTGAAAACAGGATATGCTTACTGTGAAAGGGTCAAGGCAAACATCATGGATGCAGGTTCACTGGCCAGGAAAGCCATTTAATGAGCCATTTGGCATCGGCACTTCACTTTCTCACAGTCAGGTGCATTTATAGTAGCTGGTTAGTTATGTGGAATCAAAAAGCAACAACACATTTTCCTACAAAATGCCTTTGTTTACACTGTGTCCCAATGTGCACGTTTGGTCCATTTTTCCCATCTGTTCTTGTTATGACTGACTATCCTGCCTGTGATGAAAGAGAAACTGGCCTGGTCTGTCTCCTATTGTTCATTCCATTTTCCTAGGACAGAAATACCCGGGGACAATCACATACCCAGGGACGATCACATACCCAGGGACGGTCACATACCCAGGGACGATCACATACCCAGGGACGGTCACATACCCAGGGACGATCGTACAAGACTTGCAAAATGATAGTAGATGACCATTGTCTCTTAAAGCACAAAAAGACACATGGCACATCTTGTATCTTTCTCGTTATCTCGTATCTATTTTTCTGCCAACTTTCTCCATTATAGTTAGGGATGCACCGATCCACATTTTTTCACTTCCGATCCGATTCCGATACCTGAATTTGGATATCTGCCGATACCGATATTATGCCGATACCAATATTTTTCTTGAATATACAGTATAGGCAAAGATTTGGCCAATTAAAGATTTCGTTTTAAAATATACCTTGCAAAAAGCAGACGAAATTAAGAAAATATACAAGGCAAAGAAGGATACTATTATACATGGGCAAATTGCGGCCCGCGCTGGAATTGCAAAAAAAAAAAAAAACGATTTCGATCCGATCCGATCCGTAAATTAGTGCCAATATCGGCACCCGATACCGGATCAGATCGGCCCCATCCCTAATTATAGTATAAATACAATATTATGGATATTTTACTGTGAGTGTGTCTAACCTCCCTTTCATTCTTTGTCTGTCTGTCTGTCTCTGTGCAGTGCATGTTCCAGAAGGCACTTGAGTCCAGTATGGCAGGTCAAGTGGACTGAACAAGAGATGGAGTTATCAGGGGAGGACAAGGGAGAAGCTCTAATCTCTGTGTCTGCAGATGGCAGGATCAGCAAGTGGTTCCTGCGCAACGGCCTTGATTGCTTAAGTACTGTACTCAGCACCAAGCTATGGTTTTGGTTGTTGAAATATCTCTAAGATTAGGCCTATATATGGTTTTATATATGGGAACAAGCCCCCCCCTAGCTCCAGGTAGTGGCAGTGGAGCGGGAATCGAACCGGCCAACCTCTGGCCCCCGCATATCTCCGGGCGCTTTTATCTCTTTCCTCTGGCTTTTGTTGTTCAAAACTGACTCGGGCTCGAACCCACGACCTCAAAAGTGACTGAGGTCTCAATACTGTGGGGCAGCAAACAAACTCTCTGTACCACCAGGACAGACCTCTTAAGATAGGTTTTCTCAGCGGTTTTCACTCTTTCCTCTGGCTTTTGCCGTTCAAAACTGACTGAGGCTCGAACCCACGACCTCAAAAGCGACTGAGGTCTCAATACTGTGGGGCAGCAAGCAAACTCTCTGTACCACCAAAGTCATACTAAAGCCAGGTGCTTTCATCACATTCTATTTGCCTTTAATTTAAACTTTTTAAATCTTAAAGACTTTTTTTTGCATTTGATGCTTTATTGACAGATGTAGAGTGTGAGAGAGACACAGGAGCGTGTGGGAAAGAAAAGACACACAGCAAATCAGCACAGGTGGGATTTGAACCCAGGTCAGTGCAGAAAGTTCTGAGCCTTAC
>NC_139632.1:8824330-8839330 GCF_964638095.1 Poromitra crassiceps | reverse complement strand
TGACTTATGTTGAGAGCTGATTGCTATTGTGCTATGACATAACATTGACTGGTCACCACCTTGAAACTCGGTCGAGAGACCCCCATGACACAAGTGAACGAGCCCCTCAGTGTCTGCCCTTAAGTGTCTGTTGAACGGAGTGAAGGCTGATTAGTCACTTATCATTCAGGAGTGATTTTCTGAGAAAGGTGAGGTCGAGAAAGATAGAGGCTGCAGATTGTTGGTGAGATTTATTTTGCATGTATTTTGCAAATCCTCCTTTGTTAGAAGTCAACCTTTCACACATAGAATCTCAGAACTTCTCTCTGAGTCTATTATCATTTCTCCTAATTTTTCCCATCAATCAAAACAATTCAGTTAACATGACTGTTTTCCGCTACCAGAGAGAGGACCATATATAGCATGTCCTAATAAACACAATATAATTTCATAGACAGCTTAAGTGGGACCTCCAACGATAATGATGGAACTGAATGTCACGCTGAAGATCACATAATGACCTGGATGATGGAGTGTCAACATTGACTCTTTCCCCTCCAATATGGCCCAAACTGCTGTAAAGGGAGAGATGGCCGTGCTGTCAAACTATTGTAAACGGATGAAACATCTGTTTGTCTGAGGGGGGGAACCACCACGCATGACTTCATTAGCCATGCATTACGCTGAAGGTCAGTGCAATCACGCTGTTAAATCATGTCATCACGGCCGCCGCCCTCCTCTCCTCGCACATTAATGTGATTGTAGGTCGAGGGCTGTAAAACCCTGATGGGAGCCACTCTCACTTAGAAGACCCCGAAGAAAATGGTGACGGTGGAGATGACCGGAAACACAACATGATTTAAATGTCAAGAGAAGTACTGGGATGAGAGAGGGTGAGGAGTGTGTGTGTGTGTGTGTGTGTGTGTGTGTGTGTGTGTGTGTGTGCGTGTGTGTGCGCGCGCGTGCGTGCGTAATTGGGCTGGGCCAAGTGCAAGTGAGGGGGAGGCAGGGAGAGACTCGACACTGATGAACTGAATGGTGGATGGTATATATTGCAGGAAGATGCAAGCAGCGCAGCAAAGACCAACCCACTGTGCTGCAGCCTCCACAAAGCGTAAAAGGGGGGAGAAAATAGACTCAGACAGAAAATCAAGAAAGATATCGGAAGACAGAAGAACTGCGGTGGTCTTGGCAGGTGAGCGCACCACCAGACCAAAGGAGAAGAATTAACCCTCGCATAGTTTGACTTGTGCCAGAGAGTATCCAGGATGCGTGCGCTGGTGCTGCTGCTGCCGCTGCTGCTGCTGTGTGCGTTGATGGGTGCCCAGGTGAGAGCGGAGGTGCCAGCGGTGAAGCTGTGTGGCAGAGAGTTCCTCAGGGCCGTGGTCTACACCTGTGGTGGCTCCCGCTGGAGGAGGGTCCTCACTGAGCCAGAGACCGATGGTGAGTCTATACTCTCACTGAGCCAGAGACCGATGGTGAGTCTAACTCTCACTGAGCCAGAGACCGATGGTGAGTCTATACTCTCACTGAGCCAGAGACTGATGGTGAGTCTATAACTCTCACTGAGCCAGAGACTGATGGTGAGTCTAACTCTCACTGAGCCAGAGACTGATGGTGAGTCTAACTCTCACTGAGCCAGAGACTGATGGTGAGTCTATACTCTCACTGAGCCAGAGACAGATGGTGAGTCTATACTCTCACTGAGCCAGAGACTGATGGTGAGTCTATACTCTCACTGAGCCAGAGACTGATGGTGAGTCTATAACTCTCACTGAGCCAGAGACTGATGGTGAGTCTATAACTCTCACTGAGCCAGAGACTGATGGTGAGTCTATACTCTCATTGAGCCAGAGACTGATGGTGAGTCTATACTCTCACTGAGCCAGAGACTGATGGTGAGTCTATACTCTCACTGAGCCAGAGACTGATGGTGAGTCTATACTCTCACTGAGCCAGAGACTGATGGTGAGTCTATACTCTCTTTTCAGTTAGTGATACAATTAGTCCACCTCTTTTTATTTGTTTTTTTTAGACAAAAACAACATGTTTTTTCCCCTTCCTCTCTGTGGTACAAAGCCCAGCTAAATGTTAAGGAATAACAGAAAGGGTTATCTTCTGTTCTGTTGTGCATTTGCTTCTAACTCTGAATAATGTTACCAGCGCCTTTTAGTGTAGATGCATTGTACAGCACAAGACTTCTTGTATTAAATAAGCAAACTGTTCCAAATGTTCTACACTGATATGAGAAAACACCAGAGAATAACTGTTGTGTGACGGTGGAAATCAGACATCATAGCCACGGGTGGCAAATCAGATATTTTTCACATCTGTTTATACATCTATGTATTTTGTGGGCCTCTTAACATTTCTCGAAATGCAAGATTTAATCAAATTAATCATATCTCTTGGAAGCATAACGTTTCTCTTTCTTTCTTTCTTAATTTCTTAAACCATTCGTGTGTTTTCACGTTATTCTATTTTCTCTGAAACAGACTCCAAAACTTGGACCTACCCCTCAGCTGCTGACTATAGTTGAAAGTGCAGAGAATAACATAATTTTGAAAGATTATAATATGACAATGTAACCTAGAACAGCACTGGGCAAGAGGGTTGATATGTTTGAAAGCCAGCAATCTACATTTTTTTTTTTTTTTTTTTGTCTCTCTCTTTATGTTATCAATAGTTAGTGTTCCACCTCAGGGCTCAGGGACAGGAGCCAAACTGTTGTGATTGTCCTTGATCTGGATGTCTGTGTGTCTGTGCAGACAGACAGGTGCCTCAGCACAGGGACATGGATGTCTGTGTGTCTGTGCAGACAGACAGGTGCCTCAGCACAGGGACATGGATGTCTGTGTGTCTGTGCAGACAGACAGGTGCCTCAGCACAGGGACATGGATGTCTGTGTGTCTGTGCAGACAGACAGGTGCCTCAGCACAGGGACATGGATGTCTGTGTGTCTGTGCAGACAGACAGGTGTCTCAGCACAGGGACATGGATGTCTGTGTGTCTGTGCAGACAGACAGGTGTCTCAGCACAGGGACATGGATGTCTGTGTGTCTGTGCAGACAGACAGGTGCCTCAGAACAGGGACATGGATGTCTGTGCAGACAGACAGGTGCCTCAGCACAGGGACATGGAGTCTCGCACTCCTGATCTGGCTTATTAAATTAAGGCCAGAGGAACCCACATATCATGATTACATGATAAAGCAGTCTGCTTTCCATCAGGCGCGTGCGCGTGCACGCACACATAAACCCAGTTAGGTTATCAACCATTCTGATTAGAAACAGTCACACTGTAGAAGACAAATAACAGCACAGTAATCGCTTCAACAGCATGTATGCATTATCCTAATGGGAAAGTCTGTCAAATAAAGCATACTTCGAAATAATAGTTAATACTACTACTACTACTATTATAATATTATAGTTACCTCCGCCAGGGAGGTTATGTTTTCGGTGCCGTTTTTCCATCTGTTAGCAGGTTTACGGAAAAACTCCCAGGTTGATTTTCATGACACTTGGTGGAAGGGGGTAGCACGGGCCAATGAAGAACCCATTCAATTTGGGCGCGGATCCGATCCGATTCAGGTCAAGGAAGGCGGCGAGGCTCGAGGGGTAGGTGGGTGGGTTGAAGTGGCTAGGGGATTGTGGGTGGCTCAGGGTTAGGGTTCTGATCCCACGAACAAAATTTGCATATTTGCGTATTTGGCCTTTTGGCCTGCAGTCTCAGAGTGCACTTCTAGTTATCAATATTATGCTACTATTTTGCAAATACATTTTCTCCAAATGCTAGAACACATTTATTGCCAATCATACTAAATTTGACATTTGCTGAGGGAAATGTGTGAACTTGGTTAATAGATCAAATCAGTTAAACATACAGTACATAATATACTGCATGTTTAGAGTTTTTTTTTTAAGTGCCTTGTTGTGTTGTGTCCCAGGTGTGCCCACAGCAGAGCATGGCAGCTTGGAGAGCCTGAGGAGCAGCCTGGGAGGTGTGCCTACAGCAGAGCAGGGCAGCTTGGAGAACCTGAGGGGCAGCCTGGGCTCTGAGCTGAGCAGACATGTCCCAGGTGTGCCTGCAGCAGAGCAGGGCAGCTTGGAGAACCTGAGCAGCAGCCTGGGCTCTGAGCTGAGCAGACGGGACATCAACAACATGCTGACCATGGTGTGCTGTCAGGTGGGATGCAGGAAGAGCGACCTCTCCTTCTTCTGCTGAGGCCAACTCCCTACGCACTCTCTCTCTCTCTTCCTAAGTGACCATAATGACATCAAGTCATATGATCAGCGTATTTAATGATCATACTCACAACTGCTGTTCTCTTTTTTTATTGCTCGCTTTTATTAAAGTTGTACTTTAAATTGTACGGACTGTGGATGTGAATGTGGACTACCTGAGCACCATGTGAACATGCCATCTGAACTCACCATCTGTGACTGTCCAGTTATACATGTAGCCATGAGAGTTTGGAAACAAAACTAAATGCAGGTACTTTCAACCCAGGGATGGACTTCAATAGTTTCGGACACAAGGTCCAGTCGTGCTGTTTAGTTGCTACTTCTGTTCCATTTTCATTAACCTGACTCCGCCAGATGGGGCGGTATTGAGTTAACAAATTCAACAAATGTGAAGCAACCTACATCCATCTGGCAGCGTCAGGTTCCATTTTCATCACCTCCTGCTCCAATTCTGTCCAATGAGGACAACTTTGCAATAGCGCAAATCCACAGCCAGGCTACAGGCTAGTAAAAATGATGACCATCTCTGCTTTATTGTTTATTAAAAACAAAAACAAAAATGAACTGTATCGTATCATTTTTTGCTAGTTTTGTCAAATAAATGTTCTCGCATATAACGTGGTGTTGATACATGTAGATGAAGTCACCAATGATGACGACTGTTAGATGATGTCACAGATGATGATGGATGATGTCAGCGCTGTTGTCAATGATGATGATGTCATCATTGATGATTTCACTGATGTCACTGTTGAAGGTTACGACATCACAGTGATGATTTAACTGTCGAAGGTTTTAATGTCATCATTGAAGATGGTGTCAACAGTGATGTCATAATTGATAAGTTCATCATTGAATATTTACACCGGACATGTCACTGTTGAAGTTTAGTGATTTCACTGTCATACGGTAATGTCACGTTCGAGGGCTATAAGGCCATGTTCACATTACAGGCAATTCTGATTTGCTGATAAAGTCATTAATCATCATTATCTTGATTGGTTTCCCAAATCTGATTTGGGAGTGTGTCCGCACTGTCACACATCTGATTTTCAAGTCGGATCTGTGTGTCCAGACCTCCATATGTGGTTTGGGACAAGTGACACAAATCAGACATGGAGCGTCCAGACTCATAAAACCAATCTGGATAGAATCATTAATAGGTCACTAAAGTTCACAAATCAGATTTGGCCTCCTAGTCTGAACATGGCCTAAGAGTCAGCTCTGCCAGCGTCAGTCAGATTGTAGAATCATCCATGGATAGTCCACGTTGACTCTTGCCTGCGAGCCTTTTACGCCCGTCATGTGTCTGCGAATGAATCCACCTGCCGGCCTAACGGGTGTGAGATCTTTTTGACAACAAAGTCCACAATGTTTACGTGAAACCTGATCGCACCTATATGTACAAATCTATATACATGTAAAAACCCATCATTCTGTAAATGCATGAACCCACGAGAAAAGACTGTGCTAAATCCTACAAAAGTAGTTCATATGAAGAGATCCAAACCACAAGGTGTCCAGTTATAACTTTTATTGGTTTTGGAAAGAAGCAAACTAAGTTCATCTTAGCATTGTTATGTACTGTACAAACAGCTTGCACGTGTGTTTGAGAGTCAACGGTACAGAACCAAAGCATTCTGGCTTATAGCACACACACAAACACACTCCCTGCTCTTCTCAACATTAACACAGGTCACTGAGACTGTCAGCACAACATGTCATTTCAGTACTATCTATCATCATAGATGTCCCACCTTTACTGCATGCTCTGCATGCAACAATGAATTAACTGCAGGACAAATTCTCCACCACAGAGAGGAATTGTTTGGAAAATACAAATTTTGTTTTCTGTTTGAGCTATTAAAAGATGCAAAGAATCATCTGGCCACCAACTGATTGAGACAGGTTTGCTACCACCATGCCTATCAAGTGATTTGAAAGAGTAACCCGTTAAGTGACCACTGCAGTGATGATGCATAACAGACGCATGACGGGGGACGTGTACGATGGATAACTGCAGATAATGCTGTAGTGACTGTTGCACTGATGGCTCCCACGATTCACCCAGGAGGAACACCTTCCCTTCAAGCGTGGGCAGTAACCTCACCAACCAGTCAACGGCTAGAGGAGGAAGGACTGACACGACTGAAAGGAAGTGTCGTTACCAAGCTAATGTGTTACAGGAAGGACCGACACGACTGAAAGGAAGTGTTACCAAACTAATGTGTTACAGTGGGCTAAATGGCACCAATCATCAACGCCTCACATTAGCCTTTCAAATGTCATCCACCGTGCTCTCTTAGACTTGGTCTGCACAGGAGAGAAAGACTTAAGACTTAGACTTGGTCTGCACAGGAGAGAAAGACTTAGACTTGGTCTACACAGAAGAGAAAGTACATTCAATGCATGGCTACGATCTAAAAAAAAAAAGATAAAAAAAAAAAAAAAAATTGAATAGGAGTAGCCTACTGATGGGAGGTCGATGACCTTCTGAAGTCAGTGAATGTCATTATAGCCATGCGATTGATGACATTGGTTCCTGTGTAAATCCACGCTAAGATGCTTGTGAGACGGTTATGATTGGTTACATTTAGCAGATACAACGCTGACATACCAATGAGGCCTACGTACAGTAGTTGTTCTTCATGTCGAGTATTGGAGCATTCAGGAAGTTCAACAGAAGCACAGTGTTTTTCACATTAAACAACGTAAGATTTTTTTCTCTTTTTTTGTCCACTTTAAAAATATTCAGCTTATTCTCCTTTATGGAGGACACTGTCCGGGGGAACACACATAAAATACAAAAAGCATTTTGGTCGTCTTAACCTCCCCTCCAGAACCTCCCTCATGTCATCTCACAGAGACCATTACCATTATGCTAAATAAAGCCATGGATACAAGCGCCGGGTTGGTTGGTTGATCTGGGGTGTGCTCATGCCGTCGATGCAAAATAATAATGTGCACTCGGGGGGGATTTCGGGTACCACCAACGCACTGAGGCGAATGGAAAAACGGGGGAAGAAAGTGGTCAGAAGCTAACTGGCAAAACAAGTTGAGGACACAAGGTGGCGGTGCAGTCCATTTTTACTGAAGTCAACAACTCAATGCGCCGCTGATTGTGGGGCCTGCACCCGAGGATGCCGGGTCTATTCTGTCCTACTGCTATGAGGTTTGAAACAAACAACACTTGAGCTGGTGCCAGTGAAAAAGAACGCTGGTCCCAGTGGTGGTACCGTGGTTACAAAACGTGTGCATGACTGTCATGGGAAATTGATTGTTTATTGTCTCGACCTTATTTAAAGTGTAGACCTTTTACCCCCCATGGTTTAACTAACTCTACATAACACTGCTTTCACAAAGCATGACACGGCATCCAGGAAGATATTTATCGTTTTCTTTAAATCCCCCCCCCCCCCCTTCCCACCCATATATAGCTCAAATCTTCTGTTGCACTTGAGTTAAAAAATTATATCTGAAATAAATTCAAAAATTATACCTTATACTGTACACAGGTTACCCAACTACACAGATAACAAAAAATTCAAATATTTATATCTTTAAGAGTTCTTGAATTGTGATACCATTCAAATCTATTCATATACAGAATCACATACTTTATACAACAAAATCATTGTCATCAATAAATAAAAATAGAATGCGATCATGTACTCTGGAGTCTACACCGCTGCTGTCCTGGGACAACAGAAAGGCTATCTGACAATACAAGGAAAACACCAAACGCCCTTTTAAGATATATATTACCGATTTAAAATGACACTTTGTACACTTATTTTTTTCTTAAGGGAAAAAACATATTTTCGTATTCCGCAACCAGTAACTGATTTATCATTGCAGCTGCCTAACTGCTAAAAAAAAAAAAAAAAACTCTCACCGACTATATTCCGGAGAAATAAAACAAGTTTGATTGATCAGTGCATTCATAGTAAAAAAAGAAAAAGAAAGGAATACATAGATGTGATCGTCAACCAGTAATCCAAAGTCATGTGACCCTGTAGTACCAATAGGTGATGCGTGAGAGTTTCAGCTCAATTCATTGTCGTGCCAACTCGCTCACCCGTACGAGTGTTACACACTCCGTTCACAGACTTGCACCAACAAGAATTCCCGTCCAGCATAACCGTTTGTTGTGGACATCACGTCAGACAGAGAGAGACAGAGAGACCCAGAGGAAGCCTGTACAGAGAGGGATTTTATAGGGCGGTCTTTTTTTTATGTCCTAAGAAAGGCTTATAATTTATCCAGTTTTGTCCTGGGTCTAGTAGCACCCCCTTGCTTCACCTCTGAGTTACTACTCTTATCTTCTGGATGTGGCTAAAAAGGTTGAGTTGGTATCTGGGCGGGTAGGCACAGAGCCACTGATAAGACAGTTTGGTCAGTGTAATTTTTCAGTGGCAGCCATGTTTGCTCCACAGTCCGGCTCTATGGTCACGGCCAATTACATGGAAGTGGCCGGTTTTTACAATCTGACCGCAGAGACGTGATTGAGGGATGTCGTTGCTACCAGCATTTTCTCTGGACAGGGGGGGGCAACAATATGTTCCCACTACAATCTGGGCCAAACTCTTTATATCCATGGCTCTGGTCAGGCAGCTGCAGTGAAATTGTAGAAGGACACCACACATTGACCAGAGGAGGGGATGGAGACAAGAGGCACAGACTTTAGAGAGGGAAGAACCCAGGTGTCTTAACTGCAGCAATACAGATGTTATGAAATGGATACATTGTACAAATACAATAATTACATGACCTAGAACAGTTCCACAACGCTATTATGCAAGTTATACAATACTGCTGGGTAGGCTGCGCGACCTGTCCTGTGGGTTCACAAAAGGTTAGTGTGAGAGTCTGTCTGGTGTTGCTCTGTCCTCTGTCCTTGACGTCAACCTCAAGTCTGTTGAGATCGTCTTCAGTGTTATTTTGTTCAATAGTGCTGTTTTCAGTAGCATGGGTTAGTTGTCTGCCAAGTACTTTCCTGAAAGTCACAAAATGTGGGGGTTTATTTATGGCTCCTTTATTGGCCAACTGTCATTTTTATAGAGTCTGAACTACCATGAAGTAAGTACACAGCATAATCACATGATACTAGAGCTAATGATGATGCAATCAGTCCACCGTCTCATTCGCAGTTATCTGTTATTTGCTGAAATCTCGTCTGGACCTAAAACACCTACAAAAAATATAATTCAGTCGTCAGATTATTATTATTATTATTATATTATTATTATTATTATTATTATTAATATTATTATTATTATTATTATTATTATTATTATTATTATTATTATTATTATTATATACTATGGTACTAGACTAGATTTTAAGTAGCATTGGTTTACTACCTGACCCTTCTCTTCTAATGCAACGTGAGAAGCTTTAATGTGTGTTTCAATGACAAAACCATCATTTGAAAACACAAAAGATAACTCCTCTTTCAGAATTATTACAGGAATAATAATAATAATAATAATAGAATCCTAATATAAAGTTATTATAATGATACAATTAATAGCCATCCTAACAGATTTGCCTACAAATTAGTAACATCTCAGAGCATCTTAAGATTTGACTTATATTCCTTTCCTTGTATTGATATCTTTCATTAGTTTTGCTTCTCAAATGATGTGGTTACATGACCCTAAAGCTCATGAACTAAAGCACCTTAGATGGTTTTAATGAGACAGGAAACAAATGTGTATTTCTGGTTAGACTGCTGCAGCAGTCAATTACAATCTTGCTGTTTGTTGTAGGAGTGGATTCAGTTTTCACATAAGAGCAGTGCTATGTAACATTGTGAGTTTTCACATAACAGCAGTGCTATGTAACATAACAGCAGTGCTATGTAACATTGTGACTTTTCACATAACAGCAGTGCTATGTAACATTGTGGGTTTTCACATAACAGCAGTGCTATGTAACATTGTGACTTTTCACATAACAGCAGTGCTATGTAACATTGTGACTTTTCACATAACAGCAGTGCTATGTAACATTGTGACTTTTCACATAACAGCAGTGCTATGTAACATTGTGACTTTTCACATAACAGCAGTGCTATGTAACATTGTGAGTTTTCACATAACAGCAGTGCTATGTAACATTGTGACTTTTCACATAACAGCAGTGCTATGTAACATTGTGAGTTTTCACCATAACAGCAGTGCTATGTAACATTGTGACTTTTCACATAACAGCGGTGCTATGTAACATTGTGAGTTTTCACCATAACAGCAGTGCTATGTAACATTGTGAGTTTTCACATAACAGCAGTGCTATGTAACATTGTGGGTTGGGGGGGGGGGGAACCTTGATAATTAGTTACTCTGGTATCAAACAGTGAACTGACCTGCGGCAAACCTCTTCTTGATGAGGGAGAAGCGGTATCCTGGCCCAGCCAGTTGGATGTCGCAGCCTGACAGGGTAGTGCCCTCGCTGGTGAACTGCACCGCCAGCGGAGACGGTTTGCTGGGACCTTCCGTTAGCTGGAAGCGCGCTAACAACGATCCCACACCTGGGGGGGAACATTGTTGACACCATTTATTAAACAGTCTTAAACATTTTTAAGACTGTGACATGCATGAGGTGGCCAAGTTCATCGACATCAACCCAAACAAGCACAAAGGTTTAGCAAAAATCCATATTAAAACAGATTTTGGAAACTGTTTTGAACTGATATCAAATGTAGTCCACATTTCAACAAAACAATGCAGGTAGCATCTATGGACTAGCCATCACTTTTATTTTGGAGCTATATATTAACACAAATTTTCAACATCGGTGCAGGTCATTGTATCAACATCTGGTTATGGATGAAGGAAGGTTTTACCTGACACCTGTCATCCTAGGTTTACCTGCCACCTGTCATCCTATCCTTTTGATGTAGGACCACATGACCCACCCTCAGAGAGTCCCTTTGTGTTGCAGCACACAGTGCATTAAAAAGATTAAAGAAACACACTAGACAATGACGTTCATCAGCTGTCCCTGTCCAAAAGAAACTGATGACGTTTGAGCCTGATGATGTGTTGTGTATTGACTGAGATCAGGTTAGCCCAGGAGGAATTCTGACATTGTGTTCGGTGAAACATTCAAACCAATTAAAGCAGGTCACATGACTTATTTATTTATGGGACTCATTGCTTTCAAGTAATTTTCTATCTCCTCTTATTCCGTTTTTGTGTGTGTCCGGTCTCTAATGTTATATGTTAATACAGTCTTTCTCTCTCTCTCTCTCTCTCTCTCTCTCTCTCTCTCTCTCTCTCTCTCTCTCTCTCTCTCTCTCTCTGCTATGGAGAGTGCCAAGAAATGTGCGCGCACAAACAGCACCGTTACACTGAGTAGAGTCATAATAACATAGCGAACCAGGACGTTTGTTGAAATCAATGTACAGTAAGTGTAAAACCATCATCAGACAGAAGGGGGCATCAGTGACTTCAGGCAGAGCCAACCTCAGGTGTGGGTTTAAGTCTAGTTTCATGTTTGGTTTTATTAGCGCAAGACGAAAGCAGGACTCCCACACTAACTGCAAAGTTTCCCCACACACAACACTTCAGGTGAACCCTTGCGGATGCTACAATAGTTCTTGACACAATCTTAATCTCCTTACCTAAAAGAACATGTAAACACTGTACAGTACATACCTCCATTTTCAGATTTCAGTGAGATATCAGGGATCTTCCAAAGGATTCTTTGCTGCTCTGCATTCCTGTCAGGATCATATGAACATAAAGTGAGTCACGCAGAAACATCAGAACCCCCTAAGCTGCTGTTGCCCCCACATAGTCTCTCAAGGCCTAAGTGTTGATCTAGGACCAAAGTGGCTCTGAACATTTGAATCTATAACAATCTTACTGATTTATCTCTCCCAGTTTAGATACAGAGCACTGAGGACTCACAGGCCTTTTATATAGCAGTGATATTCAAAGGGCTGCACTTTATTCTGATGATGGTGATGCTACAGGGCATTGCACTGATTACTTTCGGCATAACCACAGTACCGCTACGTTAAAGGGACAGCTCACCCTAAAGTCCAAAATACTATTCCCTCTCACCTGTAGTGCTATTTATCCATCTATATCGTTTTGTGTTAGTTGCTTGAGTTTTGGAGATATCGGCCGCAGAGTTTCTGCCTTCTCTCCAATACAATGGAACTGGATGGCACTCGGCTTGTGGTGCTCAAAGTGCCAAAGAAATACATTTGATAAACTCAACAGCAATGTCTCCTTTCAGAAATCATGACCCGGTTACTCAAGATAATCCACATACCTTGTTATGAGCAGTTTCATGGAGGAACTATTTTCTTTTGACCGAACTACACCTGCTAGCTGCTAGCTATTTCCTACAAAAGAAAATACATAGGAAAAATATGTATTTTGGATTTTAGGGTGAGCTGTCCCTTTAAGTATAGAACGCCCTCCCGGGTTTTCATACAGTGGTTAACAATGCATAATGTATTGTCTGAAAACAAACAAAATTAAATATCGTGTACTGTATATACATAAACGCACAAAGATAGAAACATGGCTAACTTGCTCCCTGATTGCCTTATTAGTTTTGATGGTTTGATGGTTTAACGCCATAATCCTAATCTGAAGAAAGTGCAGCCTGTACCATGCAGCCGGGGGCAAGACGGCCTGGAGTTTGGAGACACCTCCATCCACAGGGATGAGGAACTGGACATTGTTGAGGGCCGTGGGTGTGGACATGGCCTCTCCGTTGTATTTGTAGTCTATCCTCAGGTCTGTGCTGGTGGGCTCGCACCGCCAGCTCACCGCCAGGTTCAGGGGCGTCGCCTGGAGGCCCTGCGCCGATACCTGGACACACAGGTAGCAACGAGGGCGGAGACATTAAGCAAGCAAGCAAATAGACACCTTTTGAATTAGTGTCCTTCATCATGTCTTGTGATATGCATGAACTTGTCTAGTGCCACCTGCCAAGAGCTGCCCCTTCAAGGCAGAATGTAAAATCATTGGGCCTTGCCAAAGCCTTATGTCTAAAATAAATAAATAATAGAGTTTTGTATTATTTTTTAACCTGCAGTGATTGAATATAACTCCATTTCCTTTTCAGTCAAAAACAACCTTGAGGCACCACCTGATGTGGTGCCTCCTCTGGTCGTTAGGGGCGCCTGTTCGGAGGGAGGGGAACTTGTTGGAATAGCGTGATCCTCCCACGTGCTATGTCCTACCGGTGAAGCTTCCCCTGTCAGGTGAAAAGAAGCGGCTGGCTAACTGCCCATGTCTCGGAGGAAGCATGGAGCCAGTTTCGGCTCTCCCCAGATCGGCAGAGGGTGGAGCAGCAACCAGGATAAATAAATTAAAATTATGGGGGGAAAAATATATATAATAAAAATAATAAAAAAACAACGTATTGGTTAGTCACTGTCGCCTTGCAAAACGGCAAAACGCTTTTCCACTGTGTTTCACATTTCTGTTCTGGCCACAGCTGCTGCCTGCATCTCAGGTCAGTGATGTCAGGTGAGACCTCCAGAGGGTCCAGCTCACCTGATACTTGAGCATGTCCACATTGTAGTACGTTGCCTGGGGCTTCTGCTCTGCCACCTTCTTTAAATGGCTGATCAGGTTTGGCATGTTCACCCAGAAGTCCTTGGCATTGGCCTTGGCTTGTGTGGTGGTGTCACTGGTGGGGGAGCGCACAATACAGCACAATCAGAATATTGACTTGTAAAAAAATAAAAATAAAAACATGTTCTTGGTGATTTGGCTCCTCTAATGCATTTGTTGTCTCACTGTTCACAAGTGGAGTGCAGGATCCAGTTTCTCAGTGACATCTTGGTGCCGTCAAAACAATCTCTGGCCAACTGGAAACTGACTAAGAGCAGGAGCTGAGTCAGCACATTATTTTAAGCTCCAAGTGATTTGAGAACAGCTGAGAGGGTTATAGACTGTATTGCTTTTATAAACCAGCAGTAACACACCACCATAATAAAAAAAATAACCCAAATGTTCACTAAATATTTTATTTTGTAATCACTAATAAGTAATTGAGTAATATAAATGATAATTAAATGTTTAATCTCCTGCCAAGCAAAATCATTCTAGTACCGTCCGTTATGAGTGATTTTTTTTAATTATTATTAGTGCATTGATATTTAAATTAACTGCTGTGTGGTAACAAGTGGGGGTCTATTGGATCTTTTTACAACAGCCTCAAATGGGATTTGGCCAATCACCGAACCGAGGACATGAACTGACTGTTTTATCAGAACCGAGGACATGAACTGACTGTTTTATCAGAACCGAGGACATGAACTGACTGTTTTATCAGAACCAAGGACATGAACTGACTGTTTTATCAGACTAGTTCAACTTTTAAATCCAGTTAACAATGAAAAATATCAGTTGGTGTTGGTTTGTAACACAACAAAATTCAAACATGATTGGGAAAAGATGATGAGTGAACCTCTGTTCAAGGCAGAACACTCACATGACCTCATGACGTTTCAAAAGCTGGTCAAGGTGTCGCACATCAAGTCGGTATTTTTCATCCGAAATTGTCGCACGTTTGAAAATAAAAACGCGCTCCGAAACCTTCGCCCATCATTAAAGGGGGGGGGGGGGGGGGGGAGACTTTATGTGCAAAGACCTTTAGTGTGTGTGTGTGTGTGTGTGTGCGTGTGTGTGCGTGTGTGCGTGTGTGTGTGCGTGCGTGCGTGTGTGTGTGTGTGTGTGTGTGTGTGTGGTTAACAGAGCCATTTAACTGCTATGTTTACTAAGTGACTTCCTTATGGCAC
>NC_139632.1:8816830-8819330 GCF_964638095.1 Poromitra crassiceps | reverse complement strand
TACAGGTGTTTGTGGGGAGAGAGGGGGTACATTGGGGAGAGAGAGGGGGTACGTACTGTACAGGTGTTTGGGGGGAAGGGGGGGTACGCACAGGTGTTTGCCACCAGGTGTTTTTGTGTGAAAAAAGAAAAAAACATGTCACCATACTACCCAGAGGAGGGAATTATCCATGATCCATAAATCCAGTAATTATGAAATCCATCGCTGGGTTTGTGCAAAAACTGTCACACTAATTAAACCCTCCTCCTCTCATATTGTTTGTTCAATTGACACCAAACCTTCGCATCAGCATTGTCAGACTGCTCAGACTGTCCTCCACAAAAGTATTCAACCGATTTTTTAATGATCAAAAATTTAGCCCACGGTGCATCAAAATGTTTTACTGTCAACGGTACTGTAAACAGCTACTGCAAATTCTCACTCAATAAAGCTTGAAGGTTCATAAAACAACGTTTTGCTGTCATGATAGATGACGTATGCTACATGCCAATATCCTACACGTTTACATTAAGTTTACATGGTATTGTCTACACATGATGTACAGCAACATGACATAATTGGTGGGTGTTCTCTAGCACCACATAGTGGACACAGGAAATTATCATAATTCCAATGTCCGATATTCAGGACACTGCATAATGCATGTCAGGCGATCTCCACTAAATGTAATGCTGCATTAATGCCCCACTTGGGTAGCGCCACCTACTGGCAACACAAATTCAACCTTATGTGTAAAAATGAATTGCAAACTATTTCTGACAAGACGCATGGAGGTGGCACAAATGCAGAGGACGTCAGTAGGCGGACATTCCAAGTGTCCTGAGGACACATTAGCCTTTTAGCTCTGTCCACTTGTGATCCGATCAGGCCAAGACGCATTTTAAAACCAAGTGTAAACAGCCTCTAGTCTAGATATGTGGCACGGAGAGGGAGAGGGGGGTGAAGCCTGAAGAGATCTGTAGAGAGGGAGAACTGCCAGGAGAGCCGCTGGTAGACAGTTTGGCAACAATTTCTGTTTGCTCCTGAATCAATATCTACAGTATTAGTAAGTAGCTGGTGATTCTATGCCAAATGCAGCTTCCAGCATGCTGACGTTCTGAGGCGTATGTATTCTAGGCAGCGGCAAACACCAAAACAGGCCAAACTCTCTCTATATCGGCCACTCCGGACACTGACTTCTCGGTCACGTCTTACCAATCTACGCCAAAGGGCAATTCTTCTTTTGGCTCAATGACATAATTGAGCTCTCATGTTCCACCATGTCTCCTCTACAGACGGATGGCAGGCTGTCGTTTCTGAAAACACCCTCCAGGGGGCGGCCATGAGACTAGGATCACAGTGCAGAGAGGAGGATGAGGACTGTGGGACCCAGAGCTAACATGACTAAGCCATACACATGTTGTGCTGGCCTGGCCTGGCCTGGCTCAGCGCGGCTGGGATTCCATACACATGTTGTGCTGGCCTGGCCTGGCTCAGCACGGCTGGGATTCGCATTTCCATGACAACAGGGATACCCGCTTGAGGGCGTGTCTTTAACTGATGATGCGCTTGTCGAAAAGCATAGCGTGGCTGTGACTAGTGGTCAAACAGTGGATAAACATTTAATTTCCTATCAGTTCTTCACAATAAAAGGCCTTCCGTTAGTTTGTCTTTTAATGTGATATGAAAAGGCAGCAGGAAATGTTTGCGTTAACATAACACAGCTAAAAAACATACAGTACTGTATCTGAAAGTACAAACAGAAACACAGGAGAGAAACTAAACTTCAAACCATAGAGATTCACGTATAGAAGCTACAAAAGTAGCCTACTGAGAGCTGAACACAGAGGCTTTTAAAAGCGTCTTTCTCTGGTCTACACAGCACAGACATGACTTGAGTCTGGCAACACATGCTTGTTTAAGGAGAAGGCAGAAAGTGGGTCGTCACGGGCTGGCAAGAGGTCACGGCAGCCAGCGAGTGATCGGTCGGTTCTGGTTTTGGCCCGACTCCGGAGAAGGTCTACCTCAGGCGCAGCTTGACGTGTTCCCTTCAAATCACTTGCGTATATTATGGTCATTTGGGGCATTGACAGATAATCATCATAGAAAATGATCACTGCATCATGCTTGTCCTAGTCCATATTATTGCTATGGGGGCCAGCGGGGTTCCCTGGCCAAGGTGCTCTGGAGACGGGTGGGAACAAGGGGAGCAGGGCGATGGAGAGACGTCAGCGGTGAACTAAAGGGCAGCAGTTCAGATGGGGGGTTGGAGGTAGTTTTCTCTGGATGGGATGTGTGAGTGGCAGGTGTGAAGGGTGGGTGTGTCAGGGCCGGGTCCACCGTAGCCTGGGTAAACCCAGCCCCCAGTGACCTGCTCTCAGGCTTAACCCTGCTCACGAGTCACAAGGTAGTGACTGAGAGCAGGTCTGAGAGCAGGTCACGTGGCGGCTGGGTTTACCCAGGCTAGGTCCACCGGGGACCGGGGTTACGGTCAAGGGCACCAGAGGCTGGCTGAACTGGA
>NC_139632.1:8776071-8814130 GCF_964638095.1 Poromitra crassiceps | reverse complement strand
GGTGTCATTCCTAAAAGAGATTAATAATATGCAGATTGTTTGTTTATAAGTCTAAATTTGTAAGTCTTGGTGCAGACATCCGCTCTACAACGGACACGTCTGTCTTATTCCTATTAGTTATCAGACTGAGTTTCCCCCCTGTGACTATTTCACTTTTCTGTTCACCATAAAACGCTATTTCACAATAGAACACTTTTCCTTTTCAACATTCACACACCTCTAGAGAGGTTTAAGAGCAGGCAACCTCCAATTTTAGCTGTCCTGTTTTCACCATTTTGGGATTTTTCCAAAGCTCTTAAAGTCTTAATATCAATAATTGCAACCAAGCAAAAATATATTTTTTGAAAAGCATTGGCCTGTTTTAGTCTGTGCGCTCGGGTATTAGTCACACCTCATACCTCTTGGTGCTCGGGTATTAGTCACACCTCATACCTCTTGGTGCTCGGGTATTAGTCACACCGTACCTCTTGGGATCTTCTGACCTATTTGATGTGGACTAATTGAACATTTGATGATTGTATTGAGACCATCTCTCCACCCAGTTGTTATATTATGTATCCCTCTAGATTTACTAGGAATTAACACTTTGGTCGCCCAAATAATGACTGTTCTGACACCCCCCTCCCCACAGGGTGCACTACATTCAGAGTAATGAAGTGATGCTGACTACAGGTGCCCAGAATGGACATTCTCTTCGCTGACCAATCATAAAGGTATGTGCTAAAGTGAAAGATGCCTCAACTAGAAGGCACTCAGAAAGCACCAACCTCTGCCAATTCTCCAACTTCCTGCTACACTCACAGTCATCAATCTTATCACTTCAATTTCAAGTGGAATTGATTTCTTGACTCTGCACCACCCTTAGGATGTGGAACAAAGTCTATCTCTGTTAGTTTCATAGTGATTTAAGACGTGTGTGTGTGTGTGTGTGTGTGTGTGTGTGTGTGTGTGTGTGTGTGTATGTATATATATATATATATATATATATATTAGGGGTGTCACAATATATCGTCCCACGAAATTTCGCGATAGTAAAACGTCACGATATGTATCGCTGAGATGAAATCTCATATCGTGAAATTTTTTTTTTTTTTTTTTTTTTTTTTTTTTTTTCCAAAAATAGACAAAGAAACGTCTTTGTTTGTTGAAGTTCAATGTGTGGAAAGTAGTTCAGTTGAACAAGTCTCTGAAGAGACACATGAGAAGTTATACAGGAGAGAAACCATTCAATTGAGTTTCTGGCAAAACTGTTTACTTGACAGGAAAAACTGAAGATGCATAAAAAATAGACTAAGAAAAGTCTTGTTGTTTGAGTTTGAAGAAAAACTGAAGATGCATAATGAGAATTTATACTGCTGAGAAACCTTTTAGTTCAAAGTAAATCTAAGTGACGGTGTAACTCATTCTATTTCAAGATAAGCCTTATCTCCAATCTCATGTTTTTTCTAGTTGTTATTGTAATAACAATTTCCCACAACAGCATGTTTTGTATTTGTGCATTTCAAATAAAATACTACTTTTCCAGTCATATATTGTCATTATTCAAGTTTAAAAAAATATTGTTAAAATCGTATCGTATCGTATCGTTATCGTGAACCCAGTATCGTGATACGTATCGTATCGTGAACTGAGTGTATCGTGACACCCCTAATATATATATATATATATATATATATATATATATATATATATATATGATGATTGTCTAATGTTGGAAATCCCAGATTAGAAAATAAATAAATAAAACGTTTTTTCTTGGCCCCAATATCTGTCCATCACATTGAATGGGGATCGGTTCAGAGGTTTTTAAGACATCCTGCTGACAGGCAGACAACAAACTACTAGGAGGGGAATATAACCTCCTTGGCAGAGGTAAAAATGGCGTCTATTTATTGTCACTGCTGTTCAGTTCAGGTAAACAATGGGGACGGTGCAGTCAGCCAAAAGAGAATTTGTAGAACTCCAATCAAATCATGTCGTTCTTTTCATTCTTCTTCATATGGATACTACTGCTGGTACAGTGTGTTACTATCCATCTGACCGGTACCACGAACAACAGGATAGTGTCACAGCGTATTCACAGTTCCATCTGCGTGAAGACAGAGAATCCAGGGCCAGAGCGTGACAAGTCACTGTCCTCGGAGCACGCTATAATCTAGATGTGATTCAGCCCGTTTAGTTTCTAGGGCACCGATTCAGACAAGAGGCTTTTCCCATCAATTTGATCTGTAAGCGGCTTTGCCGTCTAGAGATTTTGGTTTGAATAGAATTTCCCTTCGAGGGCCGAACACAAAATGGTCTGGGGCCAGACTCGACAGCATCGTTCACTTTCCACCACAACAGCATTCATTCTCTGCATCTTGTCGCCTACACGGATAACGCTGAAGAAAGAGGAGCTTTTTTATCTCATAATAAGCAAATTGAGCATGTCGCTTTAAAAACCACCTACTTATGATGTTGGGACATCATGGGGGAAAGGTGTGGAGGAGGAGGGGTTGGACATGGCAGCCATTTCCCCAGTTAAGAGTGAGCAAATCGTGGACTACTTACCACTACCTGTGCTACCACCTCCAGAGGTGGGACCGGGTGAAGACACCACAGCCCGGTATGTGGGGGGAGGAGGGGGAGGAGGCGTACTCCGGCTGCCCTGGCTAACATCTTTGGGCGAGTTGATGGTTTCACCAGCCTCCTGTTTTGGCAAGGTGGCATCTGGACTCTTGGGTTTCTCCTCTTGAGGCAGGGCGAGGGGCGGCGGGGCGGGGCGTGTCGCAGCAGGTTCCTCGGCCGCAGGGGGAGTGGCTGCAGGAGGCGTGGCTGCTTTTGGAGCAGGAGCAGCTGGGATGCTGGGGGCGGTGTCAAGAGGAGGGACTAAGTCCTGGGGAGGGAAGGTGGGAGGGGACGCAGGCTCATCGAGCGCAGGAGGTGGTGTGGGGGTGGGTAAGGGAGGGGTCGGGTCTTCCGTCGGAGGGGGGACCGAGGGGACAGGAGGCGCGGTGGACTCCTCTGACGGAGGCGGGGAGGTCGGTAGAGGGGGCGCGGGATCTTCTTTGGGGGGCGGGGACAGAGGCGGGAGAGGAGGAGGTGCGGGGTCTTCCCGAGGAGGCGGCGACGTAGGCAAGGGCGGGGCGGGGTCTTCGGGCAGAGGCGGGGAGGCCGGTAGCGGAGGCGCCGGCTCTTCTGGAGGAGGTGGGGAGGAGGGGAGAGGAGGCGCGGGGTCATTCGGTAGGGGCGGTCTGTCAGACGATTCTTCGCTGAAGCAGACCCACTTGTCACCTTCGTCTTCCCCAGCAGCGGTGGCCTCCTCTGGGCCGAAGATGTTGTCCAAGTCCGCTATCGAGGTGGAACCATCTGCTTCTGTTAAAACATCTGAAATAGAGACAACCAATGAGCGATCAATGACCAAGTTGATCAATGAGATGGCATTTTGCGCATGACATTAAAATCCCAGTGCAGATAAAAGATGTCTGTCGAAATCATCATTTTGATTTCTATTGAGACTAAATTACAATGCAAAGTGTAAATAGGAATCTGATTAGGATTGCTGATTAGATCACAATGGCCTTTTAAGTAACGATACAGTGTAAGAGGTTTACTAGACCCATATCACTACTGCCATTCTTAGCAGGGTTGGCGAGACAAGGCGCGGGACTGCACATGGTGATGGCAGAGTGAGTGAGCGAGATAAAAACACACAGGCAGACAGACAGAGACAGATAAGACTGTCACTAGTCGTGTTTCCATTACCATCAGAAATGCGCAAAATCTAAATATCGCAATAGAAAGTGGGTAATGGAAACACGTAAATTTCGAAAAACCTCCCAAATATCGCAAAAGGTTTTTGCGCTCTCATGAGGTGGTTTTTCAGACGTGTCGATATAGCAGTTTATCGCAAAAGTGTAATGGAAACGCATTTTTCGCATTTGCATGTCATGTGACCCATCTTCTCCTTTGGAAAATGAAAGGAAATGAGGGAGAAAGGGTTCGATACGCCGTGGCAAAACCTCCGCAGCAAGTGGAAAACTTTTAAGCAACGCTACCTAGCAGAAAGACAAGTGTTGTGCAAAAGCGGAGCTGGGGAAAATAGATCATGTTTAATGACAGAAACGGTCCATGGTGACAGGCTGCCTGTCTGTGTGCGCGCAGTTGTAGGCTACCTTTTTTCCTCTGCCTCTCGCGCTCACTGCATTCACTGCAGCCAGCAATATGTTGACACTCATTTTCTTTTGAATTGATAATCAGGCTCGTTTATATGCGTTGTAACTTCATGTGGTGATTTGCATTGACCATTGGTTGGATTTGAGCATGCAGGGGACGGGATATGGGGCAGATCCCCGTGCGTAATCACTGTGGCAGCTGCTGCAACGGGGAATCACTCAAACGCAACTTCAATGGAAACGCCTACAAGTCGCAATTGTACATTGTCGAAGTTGTAGAAATATCGCAATTCTTTTGCGAAAAACTGTAATGGAAACACAGCTTCTGTCTACAGAGTTAAGAGAAAGTTAGAGAGAGAGAGAGAGAGAGAGAGCGAGAGAGAGAGAGAGAGAGAGAGAGAGAGAGAGAGAGAGAGAGAGAGGGAGGCTACTGAGATAACGCTAAGACTTTTTCTTTCCAGTTGATGGTGTGATATAGAGGGCGTCAGGAGGAGATGAGAGGGTTTCCTACCGGTGGCGTCCGCAGAGGCGGAGCCGGTGGCGTCCGCAGAGGCGGGGCCGGTGGCGTCCGCAGAGGCGGGGCCGGTCGTTGGGGGAGACGTCGGGATGTTCTTGGGCGGAAGCGGAGGCGGTGCTGCAATGATATAATAATCAGTCAAAAAAGGAGAAGAAGCCCCATCAGTGTTAACAGGTCGCCCCCTGGAGGTTAGTGCCTTTAGCTGCAACCACAGTGGTTTTCAAGACCAAAGATCAGGATTAAATCATCATGAAGAAAGCAGTGGTGCCAAACGCTGAGGGTTTTTCACTGGATACATTTTGCATGAGATATCTGGCGATGTAGCGATGCCAAAGCCTTCAAGTCCTTACAACCTAATTAGGCAGGTGAAATAAAATGTGGCAGGCTAGTAGGCTATGCTAGTACAGTAGCCTAAAACAGTTTAGCCTAGCCTAAAACAGTTTAGCCTAGCCTAAAACAGTTTAGCCTACACAGCAGCAGACACATTATTTTGAGGCCATGACAAAAAAAAAAGCTTTGGAGAGTTGAGGTCCATAACGCCCCAACGTTACACAACATCAGCTGATGGAGAGGGGGGAGGGGCCATCCAACAAAGCAGTGACCATGCGACACAATACATTCAGCACCATGCCAAATGTGGGGAGGAGGCGGCAGAGGAGGAGGTGGTGGTGGTGATGAGGGAGTCCCAGCATTGTAATAAGCCACCACACCAACCAGTGACTCATGTGTCTGTGGGATGGACTGATGACATGAAGGTTAGCATTGGCTGTTCAGAAAGAGAGGGAGAGCGTTCCTGCTCATTCACAGTGCCTCTCTCCCCCCGGGCTGAGGCGGTTAGTCGGCTGATGATGACGGGGTGGGATTGATGGAGTGAGCGGATGGGTCCGTGCAGTCATTCCAGGCAGAGCAGGAGGTGCAGCACACTTAGCGGGGGGGGGGGATACAACTTACTTCCGGTGGGGAAGGGTCTTGTCAAAGTGGACTCTGGTTCTGACTCGGGAGCCCCCCACACATCGGACCCAGACAGAACCACTATGTTCAGGAAGGGACAGAACATAAGAGGTGGCATCATCACTAAAACACATCATTATGCTGCAGTGTTTTCTCATGCTATTATTATTTTTCTGTCCGTCCGTCTGAATGAATGTATAAAAAAAGGGAATTCGTGTGCTGTGTTGACGTTAGCTATATGCCTCAACTGGCAGTTTGCCCAACAGCCTACGTCACTACATCCTACAGGACCGGCCTGGAGGAGAGTGGGTGAGGAAAGATGTTAACAAGCACCAAAATGAAGTCGTGGCGCCGTCAATCTGACCTTTGACCTTGGCAAAGACAGATGGGAGTGAAACGACAAGCGCAGAGTGAGCCTGAAGGAAGGACACTGATGTTAGCGAGAGGGTGAGGGAGACAGAGAGAGAAGAGAAGAGAAGAGAAGGTATCTGCTATGACAGCCACACAGGGCTTATAGCTGGCCTGGCAGCCGTAGAGAGACAGTGTCAGAAGAAGGTATTTTTTATTAGATTGCTCATACCTCTTGACACAAAATAACACTGGACACAAAAGACAGGAAAAGAAAGATAAGGACATTCATGCAGAGGAAAGCATAATTTGATTCCCTCTGCACACAGACACACACAGTCAGAGCAGCTGTTAGATTTCAAATGAAAGAATAGAGTTACCTTCAGTTTTCTCTTCTCCAAACGCTGTTTCCAGCAGCGGAGGCCCAAATAAGGCTGTGGCGTCTTCAGGGACTGGAGATGGTTGACTGCTGCGACACAGGAGACACAAATATGAAAAGAGTTTTATTCAAATGCAGTCGGTTAATTTTTCGGCGGTGCCATTTCAACACAACTTTTATTATCAGGATTTCTCAAGTGATCAGGTAGGTCGATTTTTTTTTTTCACTTTTCAGATCAGATCTTCAAGATTACGAGGATATGGAAGTGGTCAGGCTCTCATTGTGATCAGAATACTATGTAGTCTGGAGTTAATCCAGCCACAGTGTGTATAGAGTAATGTGTAGTGATAGAGAGAGAGAGAGAGAGAGAGAGAGAGAGAGAGAGAGAGAGAGAGAGACAGAGCAGGAAAAAGTAACTCAAAGACAAATATTAAATATAGCCACAGCCATAGCCACCTGTAGCATGTGGATGCATAACGAACTGATCTTTACAATCAGATCTCAAAAACGACACTGAAATCCGAAGCATAACCATAACCATATTTTCTGTGTTATCTTGGTTCGTACTGGGAAATGGAAGTATGCCAACATTTCTTTTTAAGCAGTGGTCACACTATTCTCGCTGTGGTAGCCCAAAGTGGAAACTGAGAAATTACTTTTACCCCACATCCAAAATCTCTTGAATGGAGCCAGACAAAAGCAAACGAGTCTAATTAGTTGGTTCGTTGTTGTAAAATCTCTCCACTTCCATGGCGATGGGACAGCTTAAAGCCCAGCTGCAGCGTGCTTTCTTCCAGCACAAATGGAGCTAAAACATTCAGAGTTTCTCAAAACACAGATACTGGGACTAGTGAAAGGCCTCTGGGGGTGGGGGGGGGAGAGACACCCACCTGGGGGGTTGGGGTGCTGGAGCTGGTGTGGGGGCCACAGTGGGTGCTGGAGCTGGTGTGGGGGCCACAGTGGGTGCTGGAGCTGGTGTGGGGGCCACAGTAGGTGCAGGCCGTCTCGGCCTCGCAATCTCTTCACCTGGAAGCACAGTTTAAATCTGTTCACTTCGCCTGCCTCCTGGCTCCACTTTGTACTCGTTTTCACCATCATTAAAACGAGGGTGCAACAAAATAGATGTGAATAATAATCAAATATATATGATTATTATATGATAATAATAATTATTATATTATATACATATATATACTCACTGGAGGTATTCCTTTTCATCACACCCTGTAACAAGAAGAATGATGTTGAGATGTAAAGCGTGTGTGAAGAGCCAAGAGTGAACGTGATCAATCACCACCCACATGTGTACAGTGTTGCATGAAGAGAGCATCAATGTGAAGTGTCATCTGTCTTCTACGCCTTGAACGCCTACTTCCTGCTTCAGCACTGTACCAGAGATTTTTTTCTGCAATTTATTTTCCCATAGACATTTGTTAAAATGCGTATAAAAATAGTTTTACTTGGTCAAACCAAACGCTTCAGCAATATTTAGAATCGGGAGAGACCATAGAACATTTCACTCAGACCAAAACTTAAAAAACCAACATTGAACAAATATTTTCTTTAAACCGGCATTTTTTTTTAACGTTTTGGTCCGAGTGAAATGCTATGCGGTCTCTCCTGTTTCTAAATATATCTGAACCGTTTGGTTTGAACAAGTAAAACTCTTTTTATAAGGATTTTACGAATTGTCTATGGGAAAATAAATGGCGGATGAAAATCTCTGGTACAGTGCTGAAGCAGGAAGTGATGTTCCACTTTGGCACTATTTAACACTAAATCACATCTGACACTGTCCCCCTTATGTAGGCTACAGCACCCTTTAAGGCTATAGAACCAAGCCCAACATTCATTGCAAACGCATTGTAAAATGTCAACAAATGTATGGCCATCAAATTTTCACTTAATTATGAAAAAGCGACGTGGTTTTAACAAAACAATGACGTAGTTTGTGCAGGAATGAAGGTCAGGAGAGGGGCTCTAGCCTCAGGATGACTTAATCAGATGAGACCAGTGGAGATTCCTAGTTCCATGACTAACACGCGCGCACGCACACGCACGCACGCACGCGCACACACACACACACACACACACACACACACACACACACACACAGACACACACACACACACACACACACACACACACACACACACACCATGAGTGAACATTTTAAGTACTCAATCCTTCTCAAACTACTTTCTACAAGTGCTACTCTATTCCTTCAAAAAGTCATCGCTGTCTTAGATTGTGTTGCATAGTTGATTTCTCTACTGTTGACAAAGTGTGATATTGTCACTTTTGATTACATTTACATTTTGATTAAAATCCTCTGCCAAATGGCATAACAGCTAGCCACAGATCTCTCCTCGGCTGCTTTCCCTCCATGCTTTCCTCAAAATAACCCCAGCCTTTTTACTGCTGTTGTTACTGCATCCACGTATAACACAGCATACTACTGTACAACTGCCTGAAACATATCTGATCGCTAGCTAGCAATAGCTAAAGTTAGCTAAAAATGCTGTTTTTAGAAACTACTCTCAACAATATGACTTATAGTGACTGACCTGTCATGCAAATATGGATGGTTATAGAGTTATGAGACATCAGACGGTAAAGTTAGTTTTGTTTTTACAAATTAAATGTGTCATTAGGGACACAGTCTGAACAGAGTACTGTTCCAGTAGGCTAATCACTCCCAAGGCACTGCTCGGGCTCAATAACAACATCGTGGGAGGATAGGAAATGGCAGACAGGCAACTAAAACTGCTGCTGTCTGAAATAAGCTAACTGTGATGTAAGCAGGATGTAGGGGTCACAGGAAAAACACTAGACTAGTAGACAGCCTTCAGATGCTCTTGAAGCATCAAGCTAAGCAGGTAATACACTCTATGTTACGTCCCGTTAGCATCAAGCTAAGCAGGTAATACACTCTGTGTTACGTCCTGTTAGCATCAAGCTAAGCAGGTAATACACTCTGTGTTACGTCCTGTTAGCATCAAGCTAAGCAGGTAATACACTCTGTGTTACGTCCTGTTAGCATCAAGCTAAGCAGGTAATACACTCTGTGTTACGTCCTGTTAGCATCAAGCTAAGCAGGTGATACACTCTGTGTTACGTCCTGGTTAGCATCAAGCTAAGCAGGTAATACACTCTGTGTTACGTCCTGGTTAGCATCAAGCTAAGCAGGTAATACACTCTGTGTTACGTCCTGTTAGCATCAAGCTAAGCAGGTAATACACTCTGTGTTACATCCTGTTAGCATCAAGCTAAGCAGGTAATACACTCTGTGTTACGTCCTGTTAGCATCAAGCTAAGCTGGTAATACACTCTGTGTTACGTCCTGGTTAGCATCAAGCTAAGCAGGTAATACACTCTGTGTTACGTCCTGTTAGCATCAAGCTAAGCAGCAGGTAATACACTCTGTGTTACGTCCTGGTTAGCATCAAGCTAAGCAGCAGGTAATACACTCTGTGTTACGTCCTGGTTAGCATCAAGCTAAGCAGGTAATACACTCTGTGTTACGTCCTGGTTAGCATCAAGCTAAGCAGGTAATACACTCTGTGTTACGTCCTGGTTAGCATCAAGCTAAGCAGGTAATACACTCTGTGTTACGTCCTGGTTAGCATCAAGCTAAGCTGGTAATACACTCTGTGTTACGTCCTGTTAGCATCAAGCTAAGCTGGTAATACACTCTGTGCTACAGTGAGATAGAGTGAAAGAGAAAGGTCAAGGAGAAAACGATTGTGTTGTTAGTGAGGCAACAACATGTTATCAGCTCTCTTAAACACGCTGGGTGAGTGTATGTACGAGTTCACCATCAACAAGACACGACAGGCCAAGGAAGGCAGACGCCGGGGAAGGAGAGAGGGGGGGAGAGACGAGGAGACACAGAGGAGAGTGGCTGAAGGAAGGAGACGAGGAGACATGGAGGGGAGTGGCTGAAGGAAGACATCAAAGGGGCCCAGCAGCTGTTAAAAGTGAAAATGTACTGGCCATGCTGGAGCCAATCAAGATTCAAAAACAACAACACCAGCACACCAGTAATCTTGCTTGTTGATCTATGCAGAGTGGGAAAACACGTTTTATTCCATATAGAAATCTTGGATATTAATTTCTGGGTGTGGAGAACCTAGAAGATTATATAACAGTGTATGACCTACATTTTTGACCTTCACTTGAGCCACTGAACCCACCTACTGTATCCCTCTACATCACCTGACTCCACAGACAAGGTGAGAAGGAGAAAATGGAGAAGGAGCACATGAGGTATTTGACCCCTGCAGACCCCCAGGGAGAAGGACACTTACCGGGCTTCGTCTCTGTGACCGGCAAAAAGGAAGAGAGAAGAGACACCTGGTCAGAGGGTAACAAATCAGTAAAGCAGACATTCATATGCATCTGGAGACTGACAGCAAGGAGCGGCTAGTTTCCCTGCTGCTATGTAGCGCTAACACTGTCCGCTACAGTGATAATACTGTCCTGTCTATCATTGTGTTCATCTGAGAACTAACTAAGACTGCCTATGCATTTTAAGTCGCCGGCATTACTTCTGAGTGTAATTGCTTATAGGTGGATAAATCCTGTATGATTAAGCAGGGAGCAGAGATGAGCTGGGGATTATTATTCACACATATAGGATATCACACACCCACAGATACAGTATACGTGTGAATACACACACTGTGTTTCTGTGCACAGTGCACAGTGTGTTTCTCTGTGCACACTGTTTCTGTGCACACTGTGTTTCTGTTTCTGTGCACACTGTTTCTGTGCACACTTTCTGTGCACACTGTTTCTGTGCACACTTTCTGTGCACACTGTTTCTGTGCACACTGTGTTTCTGTGCACACTGTGTTTCTGTTTCTGTGCACACTGTTTCTGTGCACACTTTCTGTGCACACTTTCTGTGCACACTGTGTTTCTGTTTCTGTGCACACTGTTTCTGTGCACACTGTGTTTCTGTGCACACTGTTTCTGTGCACACTGTGTTTCTGTGCAGACTGTTTCTGTGCACACTGTTTCTGTGCACACTGTTTCTGTGCACACTGTTTCTGTGCACACTGTGTTTCTGTGCACACTGTTTCTGTGCACACTGTGTTTCTGTGCACACTGTTTCTGTGCACACTGTGTTTCTGTGCACACTGTGTTTGTGTCCACACTGTTTCTCTGTGCACACTGTTTCTGTGCACACTGTGTTTCTGTGCACACTGTGTTTGTGTCCACACTGTTTCTCTGTGCACACTGTTTCTGTGCACACTGTGTTTCTGTGCACACTGTTTCTGTGCACACTGTTTCTGTGCACACTGTGTTTCTGTGCACACTGTTTCTGTGCACACTGTTTCTGTGCACACTGTGTTTCTGTGCACACTGTGTTTCTGTGCACACTGTGTTTCTGTGCACACTGTGTTTCTGTGCACACTGTTTCTGTGCACACTGTTTCTGTGCACACTGTGTTTCTGTGCACACTGTTTCTGTGCACACTGTGTTTCTGTGCACACTGTGTTTCTGTGCACACTGTGTTTCTGTGCACACTGTTTCTGTGCACACTTTCTGTGCACACTGTTTCTGTCCACACTCTTTCTGTGCACACTGTTTCTGTGCACACTGTGTTTCTGTGCGTGTTGAGAAACACAAAGCATGGCTATTCAAAGCCCCCAGACAATCGAGGATACTGGCCCAATTCTCTGATGTCAACTGTGAACCTGCTGTGACTGGACATCATTCAAAATTACAGTATCCTGTTGGTGCTGCTTCGCTCTCTTCCCCCTCCTCCACTCCTCCTAACATCTCCTCTTCCTCCCCTCATCCTCATCTCCCACCATTGACCTTCCAGCACTTTACATTTCTACCATTTCCGCCTTTTGAGTTTCCTTTCCCTCTTCCCACTCCAGTCTCTCTTCCGCCCCTCGGCTGCTCCGTTTCTGCTGGACTTCTCTTCATGTGTCTACGTCAGAGCCACCTTGCATCATCCCTCTCTCTCCCTCCCTCCCTCCCTCCCTCCCTCTCTCCTTCGTGCATTTGTTCCAGTTGTGCAGTGAGCCATGAGTGATTAAAGTGATGTAACAGGAGGGCGGGGCATGCTCGTGAAAGGATTAATTCCATTGGCTACACTGATCGCAGCAGCGCGTGTGTCACCACCCATCACTGTGTGTGTGGGCCTGCTACATGTAATCAGGAAAAACACCAGGAAGTGGCCAGACTCAGACAGTGACCGTTTGACCTGGGTCAGGGACTAACTGTGATGGTACAGCGCTCATTTGAAAAGACTTTCAATACACACAGTGTGGGGGACAAAAAATAGGGCACCTAATTTGCAGTGGCAAACCAGGCCTATCAGAACCGGGCCTTCTGTACCATACAGTAGGCCAGTCACTTTGTTTGATTTGACACATTGCCAGGATAGTACTGTATTTTTGTCACCCCTTGCAAAATGTCCAATATGCTCCAAAAAAGATGATCTAAGATCTGACCTAGATTTTAAAATTTAATGCGATGGTATGATTGGTTAAAACTTCATTTCTCCTCTAAGAGTGCACTTTTTGTGCTTCATCCTGCAACATCGCTAACCCTTTCTTCCTGATCCAATAATGAACTAGTGTGATCTGAGCAGGCATAACAGTAACTTATTCTACCCATGCTGCTATTATTATTATGTTATTGTTATTAGCATTGCTGCCTGGACTACAGGTCTGTGCCAGAGCCTCAAACAATGAGTTGATTAGATAATGATGAGATAACCTCTGTGCCCTGCAGAAACCTTGTATCCCTGTAACTGTAACTCTAACAGCTGATGTATTCTCTCGTGTTTAGAATACAATATGTTTCATGCCTGCAGAGACCAAGCCAAACAATTAATAGTGTGATGCAAAATGTCAAAGATCCAAGAAAATAAATGGGGAAATTAAACCAGTGTTCTTCTTAATTTCTCTCAAATGACTTTTGAGCTGAGATTGAGGTTTGTGAGGAGCAGTTTGACGAGAAGTCGTGCTTGTGTGTACATGCAGCCTGCAGTCTGTAAAGTGACATCTTCAAAATGAACTCTTTCTGATTAAAAGGTTGGAAGACAGGAGGGAGAGTGGGAGCCGATATAACGGGATATAACGTCTCATATAATGTCATTTTTAAAGATTTCATTTTAACTCCATCTCTGACCTTTCACTGGGCTTCCTCTATTGCCAGTAGCTGTTATTTAAACGGAGGAACTGGAAGCTATGACTCCAGAACTAATTAAAATCAGATTTAAGAAAGCTGAGTCAATGGAAAGAAAAAAAACAGCACCCTTGTGCTCCAAGCACCAACTCCCAAGGCGCACAAATCTACACACGTGTGCCACGAAAATGCTGAGAGTTCTCACACATGCACACACCTTCAGATAACAACACAGCAAAACACACTCAAACCAAACAGGTAGGAGGACATAGTAATGGGTATGACAAAAAAAACAACAACAGAGAAGTGCACTCAGTAGAGTGCAGAGCTCCGCCAGGCACCGCTACGCCTAACTATGACCAAACCAAAATAATAAAAATAACATTGTTTAATTGAGCTTGGCATACGGCCAAAAGTGAACGGCATGTATCGTGTTTGTAGCCTGTCTTACAGTAGCCTATGTATTGTATATAATAAAGACTTAAAAGCTTGTTCGATTCAGTTAATGGAGAAAGGGTCGGATCTTTTTTAAATATAAAGCAACAGAATGCAGAATGCCAACCCCCCCCCCCCCCCCCCCCACACACACACACACACACACACACACACACACACACACACACACAAAAAACCCAAAACAATAACAGAGTAGGCTATAGGAGACTATATTCAAATTTACGTTGATATATCCTGGTTTTCAATAGTGTGAAATGGCAACATTTTATTCTGGCTATTTGGTTGCTTTATAATGGGGAGATGTACCCATCCTGTTAACGTCACAGGGTTTTCACTGGGTCCAATGTCCAGAAAGAATTAGTTTTACCAGACAAATGTGGTGGTCACGTTTCAGTAACAGTTACAAAGATACAAAGAACCGCTAGATCGGATTATTGAAACACGCAATTCAAAAGTCGCTATTTGCAAACATCGCTGTGTCTCTTTGGATCTCCCCATCCTCCAGACTGACCCTGCACTGGGCGTTAACGTGTTCCCGGTGAGAATATGCTGTCACAAACACCCGCAGCCTCCATAGCCTCCACAATCGTTTGTATCTACATTAAACTCAGGTATTCACACTTGTTTGTAACTGGGTTTGGGCCGAAGTCGCGTTATAAGTTTTAAACGCCCTGTCTGACTGCTCACTGTGGCTCCTCTGTGGTGCGAATGAGCTGCCCAGCCCAGCCCCGCCTCCCTGCACTGCTCTACAGAGGAACAGGGAACACACTCCTGGCGGAGATAAAAAAAATAAAATAAATAAATAAATAAATAAATAAATAAATAAATAAATAAATAAATAAATAAATGAATAAATAAATACAAATATGATAAACACATTTGGACCAATAATAAGGACTAGCTTAAAATTCAGTTTGATATCCAGTTTTATGATAAAAAATAATGTATAACCAAGCAGTAAGTTCACAGATAGAGGAACGGTGAAAGAGTTACAGAAAAAAAGATAAACACAAGAGCATGCAAAAAAAAAGTCTTACCGGACTCCTCTACAGAGGTTAGCATCATTAGAGGAAGCAAAAGAAAGAGAGACAAGAGAAAGAGAGACAAAGGCAGAAATGGGTGGAAGAGAAAGGAAAGTAGAGGGGATTACCATGGGCAATTCAAAGCAAAGCGTGGGTACAATGCATATTGTTATCAAAATTAATTCTAATAATCAACACAGACAAATAAAACAGTCAGTCATGCACCCACATGCTGCATACCGGTAATACTTCTTTTACATGTATGCATTCATAGTGTTATAGTGAGCATGTTTACACACAGTATTCATAGTGTTATAGTGAACATGTTTACACACAGTATTCATAGTGTTATAGTGAGCATGTTTACACACAGTATTCCTAGTGTTATAGTGAGCATGTTTACACACAGTATTCATAGTGTTATAGTGAGCATGTTTACACACAGTATTAGTGTTATGCATCTTCATATCCTACTCACCAGACGAGCACACATGAATAATACATGAAGAAGATGCCACATACTTTTGCAGGAATGCCAACAGTAAAAGTAAATGTTGTCTATCGGTGTAGCTCAGAATCTGAGATAATACCGGTTTATAATGGCGTGTCGGGCTACTTGGTGATTATTAGTGATGGGAACCTCAATGATACTCGACGACTACTAAGTCTTGTTTAGATTTTTTCTTTTTTTTTTTTTTTTTTGCAGATTGGTTTCAAGGTAAACAGATTGGTTCAAGGTAAAGGGAAAATGAGTAAAAAGTGGACAGAAGCAGTGTTTGCATGCGGAGGCTTGTTAACATTTGCCCTCTGTCCGTCTTTTCATCAGACCCTTTTACAGGCAGTCCATAGCCAAGGTTACCTCGTGTTGCCAGGGACCACGGACGACCATGTGACTCATGTATGTGTGAGAGAAAAGCTGGAGTTCCTGAATTCTGTCCTAGAAAACGCTTGATAGCTGAATGCAGATGCTAATTGGAACTGGTAGAGGTGAGCTACAGAGAAAAAGCAGTGCTTGGCAAAAAATAAATAAATAAATTCCAATTTGCCTCTTCATTAAGTTACCAAACAAGCCGTAACAGGCTGTCCAGAGTGTTAAAATACACTGTACATTATATACTGTATAGGCTGGCACCCTGGCTCAAACAGCTGTGCCTCATACAGCATTATGGGTTTAAGAGTCAGAGTGGTGATCTTGGTTAATGTGCAGGACACTTGACTGCATAATGTGAATTTCACTATGACGTTAGGGAAAATTTTAGGATAAAATAACCTTATCTAGGACATTTCTCTTTTGGAAAGAAGGGAATCTGCTATCTGCATCCTATGCTGTCAAACTTGCGCGAAGTCGCGAGATGGCAATCAATCAACTACTAATGAACTACACATTTTACTTACACACACACACACACACACACACACACACGCACACACACGCACACACACACACACACACACACACACACACACACACACACACGCACACACACACACACACACGCACACACCTACAGAATAATTTGCGACATCAAAAGTGCTGAAGACCTGATCAGGTTAGCAAGTTTAGCAGGTGAGCGTACTTGATGAATTATGAAGTGGTGAGGCTCAGATGACCACAGACAGTCTCACTGTAGAGCAAACTAACACACAGGTTCACTGTGCCCACTTTCCTACCTGAATTATTCAAGGCTGACACCCAAGCTAACGGTCCCCACTGCTGAATGCTGCATTATGGGTCAAAGTCGGAGAAGCTTCTGAAGAAGCTTGTGGCCGACATACCAAACATCTACGCATCTGCTGCTAAGTAGAGCCGTTATAAAGCCAAACTAATCAGCTGAACTGCATGACTTCAACCGCCAGCATTGCCCGAGTATCACAAGCATCACTAATTCAGTATGGTATTCAAACCATGGCGCAATCAGCTGACTATTACTCTCAATAAATAGATATGGATATTATTTCTGCCTATAGACCTTATTTGCTAACCCTGGACGATGCCATATTGTTGACATACCGTCCTGCGCGCACACAGCGCAGCTGACAACTAGTAACAGCCTTATTGTCGTTTCTGTTCCATTACAAAATAGTGATGGTGATGACAGCAATAAAAACCCCAGAGTTGTTGTTTGTATGCTGCCGTTAATGCCTGTAATAATAAACAAAAGAAAAAACGAGGTGAACAGACTTTGCTGTGAGGAGCTGTCAGAAAGTTTCACCTGTCTCTCCTAACTATCCACACATCTCCTGTGTGCTGACGTATCCTCAGTCTCGCTCCCTTCACATCTGTGAACGGTAGAGATAGAAACAAACCACGGGGACTTTATTGCTGTCATTACTACAGCCATGTATAATGCAGGTCCCCATCCGAACACAACAGGAACGATACAGGTAACGCTAACGGCGGCTAGCTTCCTATAAACGCTGCTCTTACATAGGCTGTCACTTGAGAGCTGCAGCGCTATGTCAACAACATGGCGGCGGTGGGCGTGTCGTACGTGAGTTACGTCAATCGAATACGGTCTATAGGATCCAAACTGGAGACATTGGACTGGAGACATTCTTGCTGTGGCCTGCTGGCTCATTGAAAGAAACTAGTTGTGTCGTCACGTGGAGAAAAAATGCAAGGCGCCGACCCATTTTGGATTCCCCACCAATCGTTAAAGAAATCACTTAGGATTAGCAGAATATGGATTATGGATACAGATTAAATCACTTGGAGGATTATTATGGATTATGGATACAGATGGGCTCTGTAAACACTCCATAGCAGACGCAACAGGGGGCACAGCATGAGCAAATGCTTCAAGACAAGCTGCTTTGGGAAAAACAATCTTCAGAGAGTATATAGCGAGCAATATTAGCCACATTCAATTATGCAAGATGACATGTAAACATGACATACTGCACAGACCCACAAATGTACACACACCGCACACGTCATGGTCACAGCACAGTGTCAGAGCTACACACTACACACATCATGTGTCACAGCACAGCAGTGTCAGAGCTACACACACGTCATGTGCACAGCACAGCAGTGTCAGAGCTACACACACACATCATGTGTCACAGCACAGCAGTGTCAGAGCTACACACATGTCATGGTCACAGCACAGCAGTGTCAGAGCTACACACACGTCATGGTCACAGCACAGCAGTGTCAGAGCTACACACCACACACGTCATGTGCACAGCAGTGTCAGAGCTACACACTACACACGTCATGTGCACAGCAGTGTCAGAGCTACACACACATCATGTGTCACAGCACAGCAGTGTCAGAGCTACACACCACACACGTCATGTGCACAGCAGTGTCAGAGCTACACACACATCATGTGTCACAGCACAGCAGTGTCAGAGCTACACACACACACATCATGGTCACAGCACAGCAGTGTCAGAGCTACACACCACACGTGTCATGGTCACAGCACAGCAGTGTCAGAGCTACTCACCAGAGGAGACGGGGAGAGAGCGATGTTGCCTATGGAGGCTTTCAGTTCATCTACTGAGGGAACCGCCACTGTGCAGTCTGACGGCAAAGGCTTGATCTTGATTTTGAACTTTTTCCGGTGGTCCTCCTCCCCTTCCGACTCGTCAGAGGAGAAGAAGTGGGTTTTTGTCTTTGTTGGAGGTAACCGGGTGTCAAGGACAGCAAAGGTTCACAGTTCACTACGTACAGTACATGGATTTGCCCTTTTGGGTATATGATCTAGAAATGGTTTGAGGTTAAATGCAAGTGAGGCTTTAAAGAAATGAGCAGTTTTTAGTTCAGTCGTTGTCTAAAACACAATGAAGTAGGAGGCCAGTGTTTAGAATCATCACTTTTTTTTAATCATACAGTCATGTATAGAGTGGGACTGGGGACAAACCATAATGTAATCATGTAATGTAGTCAGTGTCTGTCTAAATCAGTCCACCTTTTCATTCTGCAGTCAGTCAGTAAGTCACGAGGCAATTGCAGTGAGATGAACATCATTTCCCCTTTATAACAAACAGTAAGTGGACAGACAATAGAGCATCCCTTCTGCTCAATACCAGCTGATGGTCTGGGGTAATAGGGTATTGATTATAGGGTACCAGCTGATGGTCTGGGGAAACAGGGTATTGATTACAGGGATATTTCCGCGCTTTAGACTAGACAGGCTATGGACACTTTGGTTAGCAGTTAAAGCACTATTTATGTATCACTGCATGACAAGTAATCTTCTTGTTTTGATTTCACTGGGATTCATTTTTGTATTGATGTACAGATTTGTGCATCAATTGTTTCAGATGTGATTATAGATTTGTTTTGACGGTGGTGGCAGCCATAGCAGGATTTTTGTTTGTTTTGGGAAATGCATCCCACATAACTGAGATTAACTATTCAATATAAGAAACTGACCTTCCTTGTCAATATAAACAAACTTAATTAAATTGAAAGAGGAAGACAACAGTGCATTTTTAGGGAGGCTGAGGCACAAATTCAACTATTAAATGATTTTCAAATTTAGGAACCTGAGAGAGTTTAGTTGGAAAAATATAATGCGTCGCCGTTTTTTCATCACTCCTCTACAGAAGAGACATCAGGTCCAAGGTTCAAGATGTTGGCGACGGTGTGGAAGTGAGAATGCAAATAATTTTCATATATTTTGGGATTGCCCTTCCATCACCCAATATTGGCAAGAGATACACAGGACCATGGAAGCTGTTTTTAGGGTTGAAATTCCATTTCGATGTGAAGTGATGTATCTGGGTCACGAAACATTTGAGCTGAGTAGAACGGATACTTTACTGTTTAGAATGTTAATGGCTGCCAGTAAGAAGGCGCTAACCAAAAAGTGGCTGCGTCCTCAAGTACTAACAATAAATGACTGGGTGGATATAGTTTATGATATATTTGTAATGGAAAGACTTACGTTTTCGCTGAGACTCAAGAAGGACAGATTTGAGAGGATTTGGGAAAAGTGGATTGAATTTATAACACCTAAAAGACGAGACTTTGTATAGAACTTTGTACCTCTTATGATTGTGTCAAACTAGTAGAGCATCCCCTCTATCTCTGTTGTTTTTTGTTTTTGTTCTTGTTTGTGTGATTTGTTTTATGTCAAGTAAATAATATAAAGAAGGAAAAGTGTTGAAAGGAGTAGGTAATGTAACAAGAAATGCTTAGGTTATATTGGAATCAGGTTGAGCCTATAAAACTGCACAGTTGCTAAATGTATGAAAAGGTATGAATGTGTACTGTTGAATGTAAAATAATGAAGGGCTACTCTACTCTGTAAAATGTTCAACTGAAATTAATGTGAAAAGACTTTTCTAAATAAAAAGAGAATTACAAAAAAACTAATTTAGGAACCTGGCAAAGAAAAAATAATGGACTAAAATTCACAACGTCAAAATACAAATAAAGCTGTAGTAAGGATATCTCCCCCTTCCCCCGTCTCGTCTTCAGGTCTCATGCTGTAGCCCTCTTCATCCAACTCTGGAGAGTTCTGAAACACAGTCAGTCAATGTAAGCCAGTGAAAATGGCCTCTGCAGGCTGTGCTCAGTAAGATATCACTGTGACATTAATGCTGCCACAATCTAATGCTAGCAGAGAAAAAGCTATATTGTTACAAAGAGCGCTGCAGCTCCAATCATCTGCTCTGTGCTTCCACCTAGTCTGGACTGGCTGTCCTGGGAGATATGCTGACAGAAAAGTGCTGACAGGGAACTATATGATTTAGCATTATGGTTTCTGTTGCAATTAAATGAACAATGGCGTGCTCAGAGGATAACCAACACTGATTCGCCTCCGATCATACAGTAAGAACTGCTTAACGACACGTCACCTTTTCCACCTGCAATTTCTCCGAGTTTGTCGAAGGCATATTGACTAAGTCATGATGTGGATCTATAATAATTATAGCTGCATTAGATCAAGACTCATCAAAATGTCATGCACATAGTTTAAGCGGCTACAAGCAATGCACCTATAGCTACACAGCAAAATAAATTAATAAACAAACAAACAAATAAATAAATAAATAATCAATCTAGTCGATTTACACAACACAAACCCTCTCTAACCTATTGTGTCTACAAATTTGTCAATGGCATATTGATTTTGCAGTGATATGGATCAATACTACTATTGGCTGCAGGAGATGATTATGATGAAGGTAGTAAATGCCTCATTCAAGGCAAATCTAAACAAAGCAGTGGCATTAAAAATCGCGTGAAAACAGAAAATTTGAGCGAGCGCTGCTGTAGATGAAGTCATAGATTACATATCGATACATTCAAATAAACTCAAATCCTGGACTTGACTTGACCCCTACACTTACATATCTGTCCCAGTCGATCTCTCCATAGAAGCCATTGGGAGCCCCGTTGGTCTTCCTCTGAGACTGAGATATAGGAAGAAAGCGCAGTGAATATCACAGCAAATACACACGCTGCACTACTGTAGTACCAGGGGAAGAGTCTCTTTACTACACTATGTTACTGTACTGTAGCTAGAATGGAACTACGGTGCAACTACTGTCATTCTGCCCTAAATACCTTGTTTCTGTGTACCTCAGATACTGCGTCACATAGGAGATTGTCCCCCAGTCTCTTACTTTGGATATGGTGTCTGTATTCTCTAGTTTTGAGTCACTCCCCTGGTTGCATTTCTGACTATTTCAAGATATCGAGCAGCCTCTCTGCCTCGATCCATCAGTTCTTGCCAACTAGATGGCTATGCTGCACATATTTCTCAGATTTAGGGCTCTTCATGCTACCCGGAACTAGCAAAGGACTCAGGGGGATATCTTTCTTTTGCACCAATTTCTTTCCACAAGCTTTCTCAGAGAAATTACTAATGAGAATACAGCCGAAGCAGCAACAATGGTGACCGATTGGTTGGAGAACCTCTTGTGCTGTGAGTGTCCACTCTAAGCTCTACACACTATACTATTGTAGCGGGTAGTCTACTCTACAGGAGGACTTGACTAGTGTTCAGTACCGATTCAGCCTCCTGGGGATCCTGGCAGGTGAGAAGAACAAGAACATAGACAATGAAAATGGACCATCATTCAATTCACCAATCCATCCAACAGTGCAAATACTCATTTACATACACTTATAAAGGCCATACATTTAGCTTGTAAAGTATCTCACAATCAGCCAGAGTTGATTTCTTCCTATAACAATGCACTATATAGATTGAGGACTATTTTGCAGGTGAGTGAACCAGCTCCTAAATATGAAATATGTGAAATATTCTATACTTACACCCCCCTCTCTGTCTGGGGACCCCCTGTGAGAGTTCAAGTAGGGAAGAGAGAAGCAGAGGCAGAGAGGAGGGGGGGAACAGAACAAAAAAGCGTTAAGGATCTTGAAAGTTACTCAACATGCAAGCTCTTCATTCCCAACTCGAGTGCTTCGCTAATTATAGCGGAGCTGAAAGCCTCGCGGAGAACAGTCAAAAGGAGTATTCATGGAAAACACTTACACACAACCAAACTCACACACATCTAGCCACACACTCATTCACTCACAAATCAAAACACTCACAAACATCACATGTACCCACACAGTAATTCACTCACAAATCAAAACACTCACAAACATCACATGTACCCACACACTCATTCACTCACAAATCAAAACACCCACAAACATCACATGTACCCACACACTCATTCACTCACAAATCAAAAACACCCACAAACATCACATGTACCCACACACTAATTCACTCACAAATCAAAACACCCACAAACATCACATGTACCCACACACTAATTCACTCACAAATCAAAAACACCCACAAACATCACATGTACCCACACACTCATTCACTCACAAATCAAAACACCCACAAACATCACATGTACCCACACACTCATTCACTCACAAATCAAAAACACCCACAAACATCACATGTACCCACACACTAATTCACTCACAAATCAAAACACCCACAAACATCACATGTACCCACACACTAATTCACTCACAAATCAAAACACCCACAAACATCACATGTACCCACACACTAATTCACTCACAAATCAAAAACACCCACAAACATCACATGTACCCACACACTAATTCACTCACAAATCAAAAACACCCACAAACATCACATGTACCCACACACTCATTCACTCACAAATCAAAACACCCACAAACATCACATGTACCCACACACTCATTCACTCACAAATCAAAACACCCACAAACATCACATGTACCCACACACACACTCATTCACTCACAAATCAAAACACCCACAAACATCACATGTACACACACACTCATTCACTCACAAATCAAAACACCCACAAACATCACATGTACACACACACACTCATTCACTCACAAATCAAAACACCCACAAACATCACATGTACCCACACACTCATTCACTCACAAATCAAAACACCCACAAACATCACATGTACCCACACACTCATTCACTCACAAATCAAAACACCCACAAACATCACATGTACCCACACACACACTCATTCACTCACAAATCAAAACACCCACAAACATCACATGTACCCACACACTCATTCACTCACAAATCAAAAACACCCACAAACATCACATGTACCCACACACTCATTCACTCACAAATCAAAACACCCACAAACATCACATGTAGCCACACACTAATTCACTCACAAATCAAAACACCCACAAACATCACATGTACCCACACACTCATTCACTCACAAATCAAAACACCCACAAACATCACATGTACCCACACACACACTCATTCACTCACAAATCAAAACACCCACAAACATCACATGTACACACACACTCATTCACTCACAAATCAAAAACACCCACAAACATCACATGTACCCACACACTCATTCACTCACAAATCAAAAATACCCACAAACATCACATGTACCCACACACACATTCACTCACAAATCAAAAACACCCACAAACATCACATGTACCCACACACTCATTCACTCACAAATCAAAACACCCACAAACATCACATGTACCCACACACTCATTCACTCACAAATCAAAACACCCACAAACATCACATGTACCCACACACTCATTCACTCACAAACTGCACCCAAAACATTGATGCCTTTAGTGCCTTTAGTGTCCCAATTTCCAACGGGCTCATGGAGGAGTATCATGCTCACAAAGAATCAGCAGGTTGGCCAAGTCCTTATATAGAGAGGCAAAGTGGAACGTCACTTCCTGCTTCAGCACTGTACCACAGATTTTCTTCCGCTATTTATTTTCCCATAGACCTTTTGTTAAATGCTTATAAAAATAGTTGTACTTGGTCAAACCAAACGGTTCAGATATATTTAGAATTGGGAGAGACCACAGAACATTTCGCTCAGACCAAAACTAAAACAAAACATCAAAACAATATTTTCTTTAAATCCGCAAATGTTTATGCTTTGGTCCCAGTGAAATGTTATGCGATCTCTCCTGTTTCTAAATATATCTGAACCGTTTGGTTTGAACAAGCAAAACTATTTTTATAAGCATTTTACGAAATGTCTATGGGAAAATAAATGGCGGATGAAAATCTCTGTTACAGTGCTGAAGCAGGAAGTGACGTTTCACTTTGGCTCTCTATTGGTCACAAGAAAGGGGGGGGGGCTTTTCTCTAGCAGGTTTATTTTGGAACCTGTTTTTGCATTAAAGATGGTCAGCTGAATGCCAACATCCAATGTCACAAGTACCGGTATATATTACACTCCATATTTTGCATCTCCATAACAACATACTGTAACAGCAGTGACACCGTTCAGGATTCCTGGACCACAAGTCTGCTGATTTTCACCTCATCGGCAGAAAATCTCAGCGAATAATTTGCACAAGCAAACTGGCGTGAGTGAAGCAAACAAGAGACTCAACCGCTTCACTCTTGCATGGTTAATGGAAACAGTCTAACCTGTATTGCACTTAATCTGTATTAATCCTTTAATTGTTCTTACTTGTACTAATCCCCTTTTCTGTTGTAATATACTATATGCATGGTCTGCTGGTAGAAATCGTATCCAAATAATTCTTTTAAATAACGCCATTGGATTCTGTCTGAGGTTTCAGTCTGCTCCATTACGCAGTGTTTGCTGTGGAGTATCTTCTGCAGCTGAACCATTTAAGACAGTGGTTGTCAAAGATTGTCACGTCAAGGACCGCTAAACTGACACAAATTAGACCACGGACCCCCATCTGATAACAAGATGTTTGCTTTTAGAGGTTTTATTACAGAAAGTGAATGAAACCCATGACTAAAACACATTCTGCCATTGTGTTACTTACGGATGGAATTATAGTGAAAATAAATGATTCCCCTTTTTGATGGTGACCCCCTGGTGGTCCCTGGTGGTCCCCTGGTGGTCCCCAGACCCCACTTTGAGAACCACTGAGTTAAGATGCCCTGGGCTGGGACGAGACACCAGGGGCCAAATGTATAAAGCATGTGTACAGTACACACACAAAGTGTTCCCACACAGGTTTTTTTTTTTTTTTATGAGAATGGCGAATATCTGTACATTACAGTACTATTACAAATACGGTTACAGTATTACGTCAGACACCATCTCTTTTCTATAACGAACAAAAGACAAACATCAACACCATGTGACGGATAGGGGGACAAAAACAAAACAACAATAACAACGGCAACTGAAAAACACACAAAAAACCTCAGTGTACGATATATGGATTGATCGATACAACAATACTAGTAATAACAGTAATAATAACAGAGAAAATAAGAATACAGAAAATATTGTTACATAAAGCCCCTAGCCCTCACCCCACCCACCCCAAAAAACGTGGATCCAACAATATGACAGAGAAACTTAAAAAATAAAGTAGTGTTCAACATTATTTCGTGTTTTTTTCCAGGTGCAGAATGAGAGGTTGCCAGATGGAGTCAAATAGATCTACTTGATCCTTTCTGATATATCTAATCCTCTCCACTTCAAGGGTACTGACAAGATTAGCAAGCCACATTTTCACGTTAGGACTGTCCTCCCACACAGGTTTCTGAATGTATAAAGATCCACGGGCCGTGAGAATATAGTGGCATATAATGATGCCATGAGAATATTATTGCTCAGGAGACCTACATGATGAGATGTTTGTCACAGCAGGTGTTAACACCTTCCAGGCACTGTTGAGGAATCTGACATATAAATGTATCTGTCGACTGAGGGTCTCACAGAATGTCATTATCAAGCTGTTGGTAAATCCCTGCTGTAGTGATGTCAGATATCAGTCACCTCTGTGGAGACACTGCTATATGTCGCTCTTATCAACACTGCAGTATTTATTTGAATATTGCTTTTTTCCCCCTACTGTCTGTAGGGATTCTTTTTAGTGTTGTAGGTCTTTTTATATGGACCTTGAGTCTGGAATACAGTTTTGATTGATTGATTGATTGATTGATTGTGTGTCCTGGTACACATCTCTCACACCATGCATACTGTTCTTCTGAGTTCCACTAGTGTGGTGTGGCAAAAAAGGATCATGTAAGTGTGAATTCTAGTGACATTTAGGGGACATTCAGACCAAAAGCGTTTTTGGAGCTGCCAGCGTCTTTCATTCTCTATGTAAGGACGCGCTAGACGTGCTCCTCTTTTAATGAACGCACCTGGCGTTTCAGCGCTGGTGGCGTCTGTTGTTTTTGGAGGAGCGCTGTGGGCGTTTTAAAGCTGAAAAAAATTGAACATTAGAGGAAAAGCGCCCTGATCGTCTTTTTCACTCCTCCTGCCTTTTCTCCTCCCGAGGGATTTTCAACCTCCGCTGCTGCCGGAATTTGCAATAATCTGGCTTCCGTGTTGACAGTGAACAACATCAAACAGACAAAACTAGCTGGTTACCGTCCTTGTGGTCGTTGTGTTCTGATCTGTACTGCACGCGACTACAGGTGAAACAAACAAGAGCACACAAAAAAACGCTCCGTGCGCTGTGTTTTGTGCACAATGGAAGAGCTCTCAACATGATTTTCATAGCGTTCTGACTGAAAAAAAAACGCTTTTGGTGTGAATGTCCCCTTAGTTTTTTTGGGGCATACACAGATTACACCTGAATATAGACATATTATGCATTGTATAATGTACATTAAACTCTATATATAGAGTTTTCTACATTTGGCCCCAGGAAGCAGGAACAGGACTTACGTGGAGTCATTGTCCTTCTCTCTCTTCCGTATCCCGAAGGCCTTCCTGGTGCGTTTTTTCAATCCTGAGGAAGAAAACAGAGAGCAGAGAGGTGAGGAGGGAGCACCAAAGGCAGGACTAACAGGGGTTGGTGTGTGTGATGATGAGGGTCAGCTGTCTGGCATCCTTCTTTCCACTCTGTCTGATCTCGGCATTTCAGGTTCTGCACTATCCTGGTTTGCTTCCTATCTCTCGAACCGCTCATACCAGGTCTTATGGAGAGGGTCCGTCTCCAGATCCTGCCCTCTTACCACTGGTGTCCCCCAGGGCTCAGTCCTGGGCCCCTTACTTTTTCTTCTCTATATCAGATCTCTTGCCTATGTGATCTCTTCTCATGGCTTCTCTTATCACTGCTATGCTGATGACACCCAACTTTTCCTTTCCTTCCCCCCCTCAGACACTCAAATCGAGGCTCGCATCTCTGCATGTCTCAAGGACATTGGCGACTGGATGTCTGCCCACCACCTCAAGCTCAACCTTGGTAAGACAGAGCTACTCTTCCTCCCAGGGAAAGACTGTCCTCTCACAGATCTCTCCATCTCCATCGAAAACACCACTGTACTGCCCTCCCAAACAGCTAAGAACCTTGGGGTGATCCTCGACAACCAGCTGTCTTGCTCTGCCAACATAGCTGCGACAGCACGCTCCTGTAGGTTCTCCCTCTACAACATCCGCAAAATCCGTCCCTTCCTCACAAGAGAAGCGACTCAACTCCTGGTCCAGTCACTTATCGTCCCTCGCCTGGACTACTGCAACGTGCTCCTGGCTGGCCTACCTGCCACCGACATCCGACCGCTTCAGCTCATTCAGAACGCTGCAGCCCGTCTGGTATTCAACCAACCCAAATTCTCTCATGTCACTCCCCTTTTCCGGGACCTCCACTGGCTTCCCATCTCAGCTCGCATCAAATTCAAGACACTGGTACTGGCCTACAGGGCAGTACACCAGTCAGCTCCCCTGTACCTGCAATCTATGGTCAGGTTCCAAACCTCTCACCGCTCCCTTCGCTCCTCTACCAGTGCAGGTCGCCTCGCTCCTCCTTCGCTACGGGCGCTCAAAAGTCGCTCATCCCGATCTCGACTCTTCTCCTCCCTGGCACCCCAATGGTGGAACGAGCTGCCACCTTCGGTCAGGACTGCTGAATCACTGCCGATCTTTCGGAAAAGACTAAAGACTCACCTTTTCAGGCTCCACCTGGGCCCCTCTTGATCTAGCTTCTTTCTCTCTTCTTTCTCTCTCTTTATTTAAAAAAAAAAAAAAAAAAAAAAAAAAAAAAAAAACCTAAACTAAAAACTCGTACCACTGTTCCTTCAGGATTTGTAGTTGTCATAGACTGTGCTCCATAGTTGATTGCTCTATTGCTGACAAAAAGTGTGTTATTGTAAGTCGCTTTGGATAAAAGCGTCTGCCAAATGACGTAATGTAATGTAATGTAATGTAATGATGGCCAGAGATCTATCAGCCAGTAGATGAAAGGTGAGGTCTTCATGTATTATTGAGTGACTGACCGCAGCGTGAAGGCAAACACACTCTCTGACGGCACTAAAACTGCCTTCACGGTGGCTGCGGATGCATCGAGGCGGCGCCTCAAGGCATGCTTTCTGATGGGAAAATACATCAGCACTGTCCAAATCAATATGCAGCCAAACGCCGAACAGAAATAACCCCACGCTGCCTTGGAGCACGGAGGAACCGAGGTCACCCAAAAGCCCTTGTGTCTATCATGTTACATACTGTACAGTAGGCCGGTGAGAAGATGTACTGCGGAGACAAACAATGTGGACGACGGCCAGACGGCCACTGACTTGGCCCGCTCTCCTTTCCCTCCATACAGTTGCTGCTGTCAATGTGCACTTGAACAAGACACTGGACCTCCACTTAGCTGAGTGCTCACTGTCCAGCAACACAAAACTATATGTCCAGTAGAGCTGAGTGCTCACTGTCCAGCAACACAAAACTATGTGTCCAGTAGAGCTGAGTGCTCACTGTCCAGCAACATAAAACTATATGTCCAGTAGATCTGAGTGCTCACTGTCCAGCAACACAAAACTATGTGTCCAGTAGAGCTGAGTGCTCACTGTCCAGCAACACAAAACTATGTGTCCAGTAGATCTGAGTGCTCACTGTCCAGCAACACAAAACTATATGTCCAGTAGATCTGAGTGCTCACTGTCCAGCAACACAAAACTATATGTCCAGTAGAGCTGAGTGCTCACTGTCCAGCAACATAAAACTATATGTCCAGTAGAGCTGAGGTCTAGACCGCTGCTTCTCAAAAGGTGGTCTCAGTGTTACCAGAGGAGGTCTAGACCGCTGCTTCTCAAAAGGTGGTCTCAGTGTTACCAGAGGAGGTCTAGACCACTGCTTCTCAAAAGGTGGTCTTAGTGTTACCAGAGGAGGTCTAGACCGCTGCTTCTCAAAAGGTGGTCTTAGTGTTACCAGAGGAGGTTTAGACCACTGCTTCTCAAAAGGTGGTCTTAGTGTTACCAGAGGAGGTCTAGACCGCTGCTTCTCAAAAGGTGGTCTTAGTGTTACCAGAGGAGGTTTAGACCACTGCTTCTCAAAAGGTGGTCTTAGTGTTACCAGAGGAGGTTTAGACCACTGCTTCTCAAAAGGTGGTCTTAGTGTTACCAGAGGAGGTCTAGACCGCTGCTTCTCAAAAGGTGGTCTTAGTGTTACCAGAGGAGGTTTAGACCACTGCTTCTCAAAAGGTGGTCTTAGTGTTACCAGAGGAGGTCTAGACCGCTGCTTCTCAAAAGGTGGTCTTAGTGTTACCAGAGGAGGTTTAGACCACTGCTTCTCAAAAGGTGGTCTTAGTGTTACCAGAGGAGGTCCTCAGTGCTTCTCAAAAGGTGGTCTTAGTGTTACCAGAGGAGGTCTAGACCGCTGCTTCTCAAAAGGTGGTCTTAGTGTTACCAGAGGAGGTTTAGACCACTGCTTCTCAAAAGGTGGTCTTAGTGTTACCAGAGGAGGTCTAGACCGCTGCTTCTCAAAAGGTGGTCTTAGTGTTACCAGAGGAGGTTTAGACCACTGCTTCTCAAAAGGTGGTCTTAGTGTTACCAGAGGAGGTTTAGACCACTGCTTCTCAAAAGGTGGTCTTAGTGTTACCAGAGGAGGTCTAGACCGCTGCTTCTCAAAAGGTGGTCTTAGTGTTACCAGAGGAGGTTTAGACCACTGCTTCTCAAAAGGTGGTCTTAGTGTTACCAGAGGAGGTCTAGACCGCTGCTTCTGAAAAGGTGGTCTTAGTGTTACCAGAGGAGGTTTAGACCACTGCTTCTCAAAAGGTGGTCTTAGTGTTACCAGAGGAGGTCTAGACCACTGCTTCTCAAAAGGTGGTCTTAGTGTTACCAGAGGAGGTATAGACCACTGCTTCTCAAAAGGTGGTCTCAGTGTTACCAGAGGAGGTTTAGACCACTGCTTCTCAAAAGGTGGTCTTAGTGTTACCAGAGGAGGTCTAGACCGCTGCTTCTCAAAAGGTGGTCTCAGTGTTGCCAGAGGAGGTCTAGACCACTGCTTCTCAAAAGGTGGTCTCAGTGTTACCAGAGGAGGTCTAGACCACTGCTTCTCAAAAGGTGGTCTTAGTGTTACCAGAGGAGGTCTAGACCACTGCTTCTCAAAAGGTGGTCTTAGTGTTACCAGAGGAGGTCTAGACCACTGCTTCTCAAAAGGTGGTCTTAGTGTTACCAGAGGAGGTATAGACCACTGCTTCTCAAAAGGTGGTCTTAGTGTTACCAGAGGAGGTATAGACCACTGCTTCTCAAAAGGTGGTCTTAGTGTTACCAGAGGAGGTCTAGACCACTGCTTCTCAAAAGGTGATCTTAGTGTTACCAGAGGAGGTCTAGACCGCTGCTTCTAAAAAGGTGGTCTTTGTGTTACCAGAGGAGGTCTGTTTATTGTAATTCTTCTCCTCAGCATCTCCACCACTCCGGGGCAATGCCTGAAAGAGACACAGTGCCAGTGACAAACACAGAGAAGAAAGCAACTTTCAAACAGAGTTGAGATCAACTGTGAGCTCAACAAAGTGGATTATTGCCTCCAGTGAAATGAGCTGACAGAAGCCCTTTGGACCTCAAAACAAACACAGATGATTTGAGCAGGCAGGATGTTTCTCAATCACTAAATAAGCTCCTGACTATTTTTCTTAGAATGTTTTCACCTCAAGTAAACATTCACAGATGTGGTTCCAGGCCTTGTTCTTTCACACACTGCCTTCTACCTGCAAACCACCCAAGGTCAAGTGACCTTGGGACTGGATTAACAACAGCAATGTCTGTCAAATGGATTGAAAGAAAGAGAACCTACTCAAACAGCACTGTATTCAATGAATGCACTCAACTCTAGCACTGTACAAAATGCAAATCATAATAACATAATAATGACACTTTAAAGTTCATTTCTCTTGAATCCTTTGAATATCTTCATGTTTTAACTTTTTTTTAAATATCCAATTACTTCTTCCTTTACGTCCAATCACAGTCCCTCTGGGGTGTGTTCCACCTCTCATCATGCACATTTCATATTTTTGCTAAATAAACCACTCTCATATCAGAGGTTCCGGAACCGATTCTTACCCCAGATGAAAGCCCAGTTATCACCCTCCATTTCCGCTCAGAGTATTCCCTCTCTCCTTCTCTCTCATTCTTCCCTGTGTCTCTCTGTTTGTTAAGTCATCACACCATCTACCTCCTCTTCATCTCACATGCCCATGTGCACAGAGCCTGACAGCAGGAACCTGATGCTCCTACACACACACACACACACGCATACGCATACGCACACGCACGCGCGCACCCACACACACACGCACACACACATATTCAGTACACACACACACACACGCACACACACACACGCACACACACACACACGCACACACACACACACACACACACACACACACACACACACACACACACACACACACACACACACGCACACGCACACGCACACGCACACACGTATCTTGATCCTACCTCGAGCCTGCTGCTCAAATTCAACACCGGTGACTCCGCTCATTAATTAAGAACAAAATGTCGTCATCATCAAAGCAAATTAATAATCAATGAAGCTCTGTGTGTGTGTGTGTGTGTGTGTGTGTGTGTGTGTGTGTGTGTGTGTGTGTGTGTGTGCGTGTGCGTGTGTGTGTGTGTGTGTGTATATATGTGTGTGTGTGTCTGTGTGTGCATGCATGCGTGTGTGTCTAAAAATGTGGCTATGGCATTTATCAAACAGAGTTGATAAAAGGGCACTCAGTCTTTACTGGCCCTCAGCAGAGTCCATAAAGACACACATCACACAGTAAATGATCAGAGAGTATATAAATGGCAAGTCAATATAACCCAAGTAGTCAACGTGATGAGTTCAGCTAAGTGCAGCACATGCGAGGATGAGGTGAGGTGTATTTACATGGGAAGTGTGTGTGTACAGTCTATTTGTTCTTGGCTAGAGACTTTGCCTTTACTATACTAGTCTCTCTGCATCAGCGTGAGCAGAGCCCAAATAGGAAATCGATGCTGCGATAGCGACGGGGAGTCTCAGGCACAAATACCCTCCCATTGATCCAGCTAACGGGAGTCGACCTCGCCTCCTATGAATGGCCACTGCACTGCCTGCCTGTCACAGCTGATATGAATCACCCAGAGCCGTGTAGATAGGAGAGTCGCCACATCTCCATTCACTCCAATGGACCCGTTTTTTACTCTCAAGAGTTCCTGGAAGTAAGGTCCTGGATTAAGTAGCGCTGTCGAGTTGCAGCAAAATGGACCGTTTGTGATGTACTTTGAAAGTTTTTTTTTTTTTTTTTTTTTTTTTTTTTATAAAATTGTACATTATCAGTTTTATTTTAGCATTCAAAAGTAGCACGAGACCGCTTCCTGGCTGTTCATTGGCTAATGAGTCCCGCATTTTGGACCTCCGCGGATGCCACTCTCTTACTAGATTGCTCTGGAAACAGCTATTGCAGTGGAAAGGCATACAGTACAGTACACATACACACAGCTCCTGCTCCACCATGCTGCCAGCAGCTGAGCTCTTGTCCCTGGCAGAAGTGCAGTCCTCAAGCCTCTGACAGACACATCCAAGGCTGCCAAAAGTCCAAACGGTGCGCGTAACACGAGAACCACAAGTCCAAATGGACGTGACTGACACTGATGGCCGGTATACTTCAGAAAAGGCCTCATCAATATGTCAAAGGTGCAGGCTATTTCCACCATGAGTGCTTCGGCCTCTGTTGACCAAAACAACATCAAGAGAAAACTACATTGGGATGGAATATCAAACCACCTTGCTATCGGAAATTGCAGTAGCCTACAATGTGTTTCTCCAGAAGACTTCGGCGTTCCCATTCCTTAACGAGGTGGAGCAGCTCATTGGCCACCAGTAGAAGACTGTGCTTGTATGGACACTTAGCAGAAATCAATCAAATAGAATGAATAAGGACAGTGCAGGAGCTCCTTTTTGAACATCAAGTGAAGGTTTGGAGCTTCATGCTGTTTGCCATCACTCTGTGAGAAGTGATCATCTATTATAGATGCTCACACACCTCCCCCATATCTGTATCAAAATATCTATTTTCTTTCAATCTAAATCATGAATAACTACTCCCTCCATCACTTCCTTTGTGTGTGTGTGTGCGTGTGTGTGTGCGCGTGTGTGTGTGTGTGTGTGTGTGTGTGTGTGTGTGTGTGTGTGTGTGTGTGTGTGTGTGTGTGTGTGTGCGCGCGTGTGAGTGTGTGTACTGTGTACGTACCCGGGTCAGGCCAGAATTGTGTGTTTTCACCACTACATCAGATTAAATTCTAGCCTATATTTTTCTGTTGAACCAACAACCACTTGACCTGCGGTGCAGCACATAATGAGGGTATGCAGCACGTGATGTCACAGAGGCAGAAGTCACTGTGTGGTCACGCCCACTGGGTGGCAGCACGACTGATTTTGAATGCAGTAATCATCAGCCTAGATAAAATACACCTGCTGCTCCAAACAACAACAGGGAGGAGGAACCTGCTGAATGTTTTGCCCATGGGTTTTGCCACTCAGTCCCGATTGAGGGGGCGTGTTCCTGTTGGGAAAGTGATGTCGGTGCGTACCCTCATATAGACACCCGGCACCCTGCCTTGTTGCCTTATGGCAGATCTGTTCCCTTCAGCTGCACTTCCGTGTTTTTGCACAAGTGTACAGTAACGCCTTTTCCCCCTCTCCATTCAGCTGTGCTGACTACAGGAGGAATAAATTATCAGCCACCAAATACACATTGAAATTAAACAATCATTTAACTCAACTGCTGTGGCAAATCCTATAGGTGCAACAACAGCCTGCATACAGAGACAATGCAGACAGACACATTTATTTATTCTCTTATTCTCACACCTCCCCCTCTCTCTCTCTCTCTCTCTCTCTCTCTCTCTCTCTCTCTCTCTCTCTCTCTCTCTCTCTCTCTCTCTCTCTCTCTCTCTCTCTCTCTCTCTCTCTCTCTCTCTCTCTCTCTCTCTCTCTCCACGAGCATAATTCAAAATAATGCAATAAATGGTCATCCCATTCCCATGCAGAGTCGGCTGCTAAATCCGATTGGCGGACGTGGAATTGAAAACACATGAAGGCGTATGGCAGGGGTTAATTAGCGGCCAGGGAAATAAATAACAGTACACACACACACACACACACACACACACACACACACACACACACAGTTTAATGACTTCCGTTCGGAGGGATGCTAACGGAAGTGCTAACGTAATTAGCAGTCTCTTCTAAAGACTCAGTAATGTAATTGCAGGACAAGCTGAATCTCCGACCCTGAAGAACGACAGGAAAACTGCTGAGCTGACTATAGAGCTGGTCATCCTACCCTAACAAACAAAGAAATCACTATCATATTACTATAACAATTTATAGTGTGCGTCTGTGGGACTAATAAATAATGACTTCATAGTGACCGTAGCATACTTTGTGGGGATTTTTTATTATGACGTCGCAACAATATTCCGGTATTATATCTTTCTAGACGTTCTGTTTCATGGGCCATTCTATTATAGTCTTCCTGTAGCTCTCAAGGGCAATATTTTCAAAGTAATGTTTCTCTTGACTCTAAAAAGGATTTCAGTCACTAGTGTGCAGGCTCCTCATAGGAACACCTAACTTTAGAAAGGCTCCCAGGATCTGAAAACAAACTCCACCATCCTGAGTAGCGGATGGGGTGTTATTATCACCCTATAAACTACAGGGAGAGGCTGCGCTAAGTGCAGCCACCTTGAAACCAAGGGCACGTTTGAGAATATACCTTTTCTACTATCATTAGATCAGGTTCTATTATTAGATCAGGTTCTATTATTAGATCAGGTTGACCAAGAAGAGAACACTCTTTACTTGCAGCATCAGCCTGGAGGAGGATTTGAGAGGGGAGGGAAGGCTACAGATATTCACGAGTTTCATGACACCCTGTCACTCCCTGTTTCCAGCTGCCGGTTGCCTGTTTCCGCCCAGGACCGTTCATAGCGGAAGAGACATAATCAATCATAATTGTTGTGACTTTGTACCTACCTATGTCTTGTAATGGAGCCCCCCAGCACAATAATTTCACACGTGCATAATTGTATAATGGAGTGACAATATCTTGAATCTTGAAAGAGAGAGACCGCTAAAGCTCCGTTCAATGACTAAATATAAGTTTGGACATTTAGCCTTCAAAATAAAAGCGGCCGCTATGCAACCACATACTATTTCTTTGTCATTTCGGCTAAAATAAGCCCGTACAGTACGAGTGAATTGACTTTCACCTCGTTTTTGTAAAATATCGCTGCTATGCAACCACACAAAGCTACTATTTGTAGCCATTTCGGATAAAATAAGCCATTATGTTCCCACTCTTTGACAGCGGCGCGCACCTCCTTGCTAGTGACATTTTTTTAAAGAGGAAGTCGACAACCGGCTACTGCTGAGAATCATGGGAAACGTAAGTCCAGGAAAAAGGTGAATACACCAGGAATTTTCACAGTATAAAAACATCTCACAGTTGGGCGCCGTTGAGTGTTTTACTCAAGGTCACTTTGACAGATGCTTTGGAGGAAGTGCAGCACACGTCTACTCATTCACTTCCTGTCTGAGATTTGTACAGATTACGGGAGGAGAATACTAACTAGACCAAGAGATATTCAGACTTTCTTCCATGCAGAAAACCCAAATAATAACTTTGGTACTCCAGAAGCAGGCCCACCATGATTTTTTGCATCCATTCCATCCTCAAAGAAAAACAATCTGAAGAACAATCGGAAAATGATTTATGAGATAGGAGAAAACACAGACTGATGCTCATTTTTATTCAGTTTTTTCCTTATATAAATAAGGTACACAGGGTCCAGGTAAACACTGCTTCAGCGAGACAATTAAAATGTGATGATTACTTGATGAGAGCTGAGATATGAGTTGTCTGTGTTGTTTTCTCATCTCGGGCGGCTCGGGAATAGGCTGAAAGATTCCTCTGAAACTGCTTTGGCTTGAAACAAACTGAATCGAGAACTGAAGTTTTAACTTCACCCAAAAAACAATGCAGATTTATTTGGCACATGATCTCACACATATCCAAAAAGGTTTTGCAGGCATTCATTTAGTTTGACAGTTATTGAGTTCAGTTGTGGACCAGTGATGTCATTTTGTGCATGAATGACATCACTGGTCCAAAAACTCAAATTAACTGTTTACAGTTTTGTGTGAGATAGTGATGCTATGTTATGTTATGCTATGTTATAACCACGCTGACTGCGGATATCCCGCCCCGGGGGCGGGCTGGATCATCAAAATATACATTCTGATTAATAGCGGATGGGTTGCGGGCGGTTGAAACGATGTATCATTAATGAGGAAAAATAATATTAATTACGTTCTCTAGTCTATGAATGTATTTTAAGCTACATTTTTCATCAGGCACATAGTCACCTATTGTAGATCCCCCAAAGGACCCACGGCCGTAAACCAAACAATACAGCCATGTGCTCTCCACTTTTCGTCCATATATGGTCAATGACGTCGCCCTCAAAAAGGAGTCTCCGCTGAATAGAAGACGTGTTTGAAGAGAAGACGCGTTCGTATTTTCCCATACAATGAGGCAATCAAGTAAGCTAAACTTAAAGCTATAGCGTTAGCCGAGTAAACTACATGAGGGCAAGTGGTGCACTGGACATAATACAGCATGGAAGTTTATTTGGAGTCTTGGACTGCAGCGATCGCACCAACGGCAGCAGAAACCGTAAGTTTGCTCCTTTTATACCGTTTTATAGCATTTATAGCGTCGGGTGCATGGCGGGCGAGGATCTATAAATAGTATGAAATAATTTGCGTGGATTTATGGCGGGCGGACGGTTCATGCATACACGCGGATTAGGATGGCATAAAAGCTCATGCGTGCATCTCTAGTGTGAGATCATGTGCAAAATAAATTAGTTTTTCAGTGAAGTGCCCCTTTAATGCAGTAATCGCTACTCTGAGTCCTGGCCAGGGACAGCAGAGGCCACCCAACAAGCTTTTGCGTGAGACACACCGCGCGTACACACACACACACACACACACACACACACACACACATACACACACACCTCCACTCTAGTGCTAACAGCCATAGCACTGCTGGCCAGAGCAGGCCACTCCACACTGTGAATGGGAGACCTGTGCTGCTGTGCATGATAAGTAGAGATGAAGACAATACGGCATTGAGATTACCAAGCAGAAGTGTTGGAGCCCAAACACACCAGATGCGCATCCGACGCTGAAGCAACGCCTCGCGGAGGCAGTTTCATTTTGGCGTCCTTGTTTTACCCCGCGCCGGTCACAACTTGCATTGACTTCATGCCTGGCTGGCTGCACGCGGCCGCTCGCGTCACGGCTCAAAAATAGACCAGAC
>NC_139632.1:8756071-8773571 GCF_964638095.1 Poromitra crassiceps | reverse complement strand
TCCACTACGAGCCACCGTCATTGTTTACAAGCTAAGCCTATCAGCGTGCTCCTAATGCGAGCTGCATACCGGTAGTACAGACTTCACTTCATGTCAGCTGTCAGCCTGTCAATGCGGTTTGTTGCCACACAATAAACCAGCGGTTTGTTCCAAGCCAGTGTGATCCTTGACTCGCTCTCACCAACCCGATCTCCAAAAAAATTGTAAAATAGCAACGTTTGTGGACATACGTTGGTATTTTACGATGTCGGCTAAGAAATTGTAAAATGGGAACGTATGCGTCTACAGCGGTGGGCGTGGTTTGGGCGTGTTTTACGGAGATTTTCTGTTTCTAACCCCTCCCCCTACTCTAATCCTCACCCTAACCACTCAGAACGTTACTATTTTACATTTTTCGAGCCGAAATCGTAAAATAGCAACGTTGGTCCATATCGTTGGTATTATACAATTTTCTAAGAGACTGTGTTGCTCTCACACGGCAGCCAATCAGCATTGAACAGCGAGCGACTGATGCCAGCGTATTTTCGCTCGAGTTGGGATATTTCATCTTGAGCGACGAGCGTATTTTCTCCCTGTCGCTCTGTCTCTGCCGCTCGGACGCCCAGCGATTATTCTCCCAGGCGAATATACGCTCAATCGCTCGTTTGCATTGACTTTGTATGTAAACTCGACGCCAGCGACAAACTTTAATAGGTCGGTGTGAATGCAGCTTCATACGGGTGTTCTGTACCCAGGACCCAAATACTCTCATTCATTATTATATATAAATCGTATTTTATCGAATGAGAGTGAGTGATATACGCTCTGTACTACTGTATGTGTTCATCAAATCCATCCGCCATTGTAGCTCTTCATTCGGAATCGTCAGGGTAATGATTCTGCTGCGATATGAAATTTCAAGATTCAAGATTCAAATTTAGCCCGTTTTCACAGAGATATCCTACAGTAGATTTCCATGATAACAAATTAAAAGCATGCTAAGCCACCATTGGGGTTTATGAATTACATTACAACACCCTGAAGTGTAGCCTCTAAAGCTGTCCTATCAGCTTTGTTGTTTCCTCTGGGCCCGCCTTCGCCTTGTTCCAAGCCTCCCATTGGACAGTGAGTGAGCCCAGACCTATCAACGTATTGGACTGTCTACTATAGCTTGCTGCTCCACAACAGGAAACAACTCAGGCACATGCCCCAGAGCTGAGCGGATGCATCAGCTTTCATGGACCATGACAGGTTCCATTCCTGTCATATATCATCTTCCTAGTCCTCATCACACTACAGCGTCAGGACAAAGAACTTTTATGGAAAGAACTGAAAGCTCCATATTGCCCCATTGCAACATCAGCGCCCAGCAGCCTCCGCCATTTTTTATTTTTGGAAGCGTGACAGCGCCAAAAGAACCTCGCACAGGCTCGCAGTGGTCAGCTGCGGTAGCGCGGGCCCCTATAATCAGCCTCTCTAAACAGTAACTCAACGGGAGAACACTCTAAATTTCGTGGATTCACATCTTTTCTGGGCGTACTGCAAATCTTGATTGAAGTGGTGTAGTACAGGGATGTAAAACAACAACCATATTGTGGAAACTAAGCAAAATTTTTCGTTTTCTTTGTTTAGTTTTTTCAAGATAAATAGCTAATGCGGCTGTCGTCCACTCCGTCAGAAGTGCGTTGCCGTGGTTTTAACCTCGGGTCCTTTGCATTTACTATTTATCTTGAAAAAACTAAAAGAAAAAAACGAAAATTTTTGCTTAGTTTCCACAATATGGTTGTTGTTTTACATCCCTGCACTACACCACTTCAATCAAGATTTGCAGTACGCCCAGAAAAGATGTGAATCCACGAAATTTAGAGTGTTCTCCCGTTGAGTTACTGTTTAGAGAGGCTGATTATAGGGGCCCGCGCTACCGCAGCTGACCACTGCGAGGCGCATTCTGTTTCCAAAAATGGCCGGAGTTTCGTCTCTTTCCTTCCATGCTCTTTGGTCAGGAGAGCTGTCCACTCAGTCCTGCTTTGGAAGAAAGAAACAAAATGTCTATCTTTTTCTAAACAGCTCCTCTAATGGGTGGAGGAGGACGGTGCAGCTGCAGCAACATTGTTGCAAGCTGTAACCAGCAGCAAAAAAGTGAAACTTCTACAATTAAGATGCCTGAGGAGGGTGGAGTGCAAAAAAAGAGAGAGAGAGAGAGAGAGAAAAATAGCTCTCAATTATGCAGCTGGCTCCCGAAGAGCAGGCAAATTGAATGGAACCTCTTTCTGTTGTCCTCTCGCAGCCTGCAGGGACAGCAAGGAACCTTGTTATGATTCCAGTGGTGATTGATGTCAGGCTCCAGAGAGACATGATGACGCCTCAGTGCTCCAACCTGCCTCAGTCACAATCACATGTATTGATCAAGAGCCCCTGATGTTGTGTTCTTTGGTGGAGCTGCACAATATATAACTCACAGAGAACTGGACACAGCAAGAGCTACTGTACATGCAGCAGAAGACCAACTGCAGCATAGATACTGTACAGTATGTCCTCATGCTGTTGCAAAATGTGATATAAAATGTCTTTGCTACAATACAGTTATTATACATGGAAAACGACATCTCCTTTACACACGGACGGAAGAGTAGACAAGCCGTCTCTACGGTACATTTATAATGCTATAAACCATAATGCTACAGTTAGATACAGGAGCAGCTATAGCACTGCAGAGACGTAGAACTACATTATGATGAGACTGGATATGAGATATTAAAAGTCTAAATACCTAACCCACTATCATTTTATAGCTCTTAGCGTTAGCGCTATATTTTTGCCCCTTTCATTTCATTACCATGAGGACACTTGTGCAATCACTTGTGTTACGTTGATTCACTGTTACACAGAGCTTATTGTAAAGGTCATTACACACCGGGAGCGATTCATTCGCACGTCAATAATATCTTCGAACCTATATCAGTCAGTGCAACCGTGCGTACCGACGGCGAAGTTTCGCCGAGCGTTATTTTTGGCAGAAAGATAAATGCATGAAAATGTTAATGGGAATGGGAGTTATTCAACTGTGCAGGGAGATTTGATACCATCTGCAATCAAATGCAATGATTGAAAGAGGCTGAGGCGTAAGTTTAAAGACGATGTGGGAGTGTATAATGAAGTGTGATTCACAGATGAGAGGATGGAAGATTTTTGAAAACACATCTGAGTTGGGGCTCAGTCGGAACCCTCCCATTGAGACCAGGAGATGGAGGAGGAGTTGGAGGAGGAGGAGGAGGGATGGAAGGTCTACTCTGAGGTCTACACATCCAAGCACGCGCCCACACATCACAAACGTTAAGCCCACGTTGACCATGGCATGATGAGGTGAGTCAGTGGCCTGTCCTACTCAAGAAGAAACAACTAAGCGCACGTATGAACAATAAGCTGCAACCTTGCTGCAGCTGTGAGGATTCTCTCAATCGTGATATTTTAATGTTTGAACTTTTGCGGTTTTAGTATCTCAACTCCCTATGCTGCCAAAGCACATCGTTGTTATTCCTCTGTTGAAACCATGAGAACAGCAGTAAACAGCTGAGGCACGTCAACCTGTATTTCTCAAAATACTGGTTATTACCTGTCTTCCGGCAGTGATATACGCTTAGGAAAATCCGCTTGTGTCAACACAAGAAGCTTGTGTGTGTTCACTGTTTACAAAGGTAACATTTTTGTCGTCATGCCAGAGGAGCGATAACGAAACTCCTCGACACACATTGACTTAAGCATACATGAGTGCATATCAAACAAGGGACTACTGTGGATATAATACCGTTTACTCAGCCTGATTAGATCAAATAATAAGGAGCTATTAGTTAATTGGAGTTAATTGGCGTAGAGATTTTTCAGAATAAAAGTCAATAACTGGCATCAGTATTATGCTTCAAAATCATTTTTGACTGATCGTGGAGTCAGAGGACGTGTGTCACTCCACTCTTTAGCCCTCATCATAAATTGCTAACATCTCAGACCCATCTGAGTCTAACCCATAAACAGGAAGAGGAACTGGATCAACCAATCTCCCCTGTGCCCCTGTGAGGCCAGATCAACCTGATTAAATAAATCCTCTCCAGACACACAGCAGCCTCGCAGAACAGCCGCTCTGTTCAAGGGAAAATCGACTCCAAAGGTAAATTCACGTGTGCAAATTCCAATATCTGCAGGCGGTTCAATCGATAGCTCGATAAGATAAGATGTGCACCTGTCAGCCAGCAGAGAGCCAAGACTCAAAACGGTCTCCGGAGGATTCTTCCTACCTCCACCAAGGAGGTTGTTTTCGGTGCCGTTTGTCTGTCAGCAGGATTACGGAAAAACTACTGGGCCGATATCCATGAAACTTGGTGGGAGGGTGTAGCAGCAGCACGGGCCCAGGAAGAACCCAGCACATTCTGGAGCGGGTCTGGATCAGACTCGCACAATAATTGCACGAACGATCAATAATAGCGGTCCTTGGCAGAGGGGGGCGACGACGACTTTACTGTAATCAAGATATTGCCAAAGCAGTACCTAAAGCGAGCGTCCCAGGCAGCTATCTATCCCAGCCAAGTTTATAAAGTCTTTGAATAAGTTGGTGGTGTTTTCCCATCCTTGATGGTAAAACGGAGACTTTATGAGGAGACTTGAGAGGACAAAATCCAGCATCTATCTTACAAGAGACAAAAGGCATGCACCTGCTACGTTCCAGTAGCACTCTGCTCCCAGTCTCCATTACACCCACTGACCCTTTCCTCTCCCATCCATCCAGTTATATCACACGTCCATAAAGTGGACTCTGTGTGTGTGTGTGTGTGTGTGTGTGTGTGTGTGTGTGCGTGCGTGCGTGCGTGCGTGCGTGCGTGTGCGTGCGTGCATGCGTGTGTGTGTGTGCGTGTGTGTGTGTGCGCGTGCGTGCGTGCGTGCGTGCGTGCGTCTCGGTAGCTATAAATCTGGGGAGTGCCCCGTTTGTCCTTCTAACATACTGTATGGGTACTCTTCTTAATGCCAACTCCCCTTTCTGACTGCCAACGCACCAAGTAAACCAATCACTTAAATGGCTTTGATGCCATTTCCTGGCTCAAACTGGTGTGACACCGTGCGGGAGCGATAACTCAGGTCTGAACTGACGGTCCATAAATACCAGTGCCATTGTTTTATTGTTAAATCATGCAATGTTTTTTTACGGACACTTTGATTTGATTTGTTTATACGGCGCTTACTAGTTCCGCTTCGCTCTCCTTTCAGAGTCCTCCTCACTCCATTCCCTTTCTTCTTCTAATCTACTGTATGTTTGCCTGTCTTCACATGTCCACACACAAGAGTCCACATGATGGTATGGCTGAGTATTTCAAGAGGACAGCAGAGCAGCCATGCAGGTAGCTGTAGCTGTGTGTCCTCTCTTGCGTGTATGCACGTGCAGTCAGTGAGTGCAGCTCTCTCCAGACAATAGCATCATTAATAAATGGCCTTTCGTCCCACTAGGCCTGCAAGTAAGATAAGGCCATTCATCAGGGTGTCAGCTCCTCATAGGTCAGCACTGCTTCACTGCTCGGCAAAGACCAGATAGACCGGGAAGGGAAGCTAACGTTAGCGCATGCTCATCACATTTCTTCTCTGTTGTATGCGTGTTTGGTGGGTTGCGGTGGCTCAGTGGTTAGCACTGTTGCCTCACAGCAAGAAGGTCCCATGCAGGTTCGAACCCCCGGTCCGTCCCAGGTCCTTTCTGTGTGGAGTTTGCATGTCCTCCCCGTGTTCGTGTGGGTTTCGCCCTGCGCTCTCGCAGTCCTCCCACCAGTAAAGACATGTATGTTAGGGTTAACATGACAGGATGCAGAGCGTATACTCTCCCCGGAGTGACTACATTTCACTATTCAGTGACAATAAAGCCATTCTTTTTTTTCTTCTTCTTCTTCTTCTTATTTTACAGTTTCATGAATATTGTCTCCTCGTCTTTAATTCTATTCAAAATCTTAGGCTAAAAAGGATGTGTAATTTTCAATGGTGGTTGCACTGTCTATCACACATCTTAGTCTCTGAACTCTGAACTCATTGTGTGAGTTGGTTAGCTGAGTGGTTAGCTGAAGTGTTAGCTGAGGTTAGCTGAGTGTTTCTATAGGCCAAGGCTGAGGCTTGAGGAGTTTTAATCATTGCTGCCTGGTCATTAACAAAAGAAATATGATCAGTAAAATATTGTAGGCCAATATGCTTCGTTGATGTAGCAATTTGCTGAAGCGAGGTGGACTGAGGTTAGCTACAGTAGCCCTTAAACAGTTACTTTTAATTACTCATGAAGGTCAGGTCTAGGCTTTTTATAGCTACACCTCTGTGTTGACTATCAATGTCAGGCTAGCATGCAAGTTTGTTATGCTTCATAGTCTGTATGGGCCCGGGGTGAGCGGGTATTTTTTACTACCACATTAAATTGACGTTTCCGCGTCACAAACGGCACAATTCAATTCTTAAGTCATATACGGTAGGCGGAAATGTTTTGAGACTCCAAATGCCACACTGCCAAATGTGTCACAGCAGCAGATTGAGAAAAAAAGGCGACAGTTTGCATGCAGGAAAAGCCAAGCTGCTAGCAGAGCGGGGTAAGATGAGCTTAACACACTGACATGCTGTCTCCAGAGCAGCCGTGCTGCGAAGATGCAAGCCGGACAAGAGGAGGGGGCTGCTATGCTAATGCATGGACTGTGCCAGTTTTACTAGTGCATACAAATGAGTGACTATAAACCAGTTAATTTTCCATAATATCAGGACAGGTATCAGAAATATCAGAAGGCATGCACTGTAAACACTGCTAGCCTGTTTTGAAAACGTAAGGAGTAGAAAATACAGTTATGTTAAAATGTAGGGAGTAAAAGTAAAAAGTTGTGAGAAAAATAAATACTCAGTAAAGTACAGATACCTGAAGATCCTACTTAAGTACAGTAACAAAGTAGTTGTACTTAGTTACATCCCATCTCTGACCACAGTTAAGTACATGGTAGGTGGAAGTGTGCTTTATTACAGTCTAGCTGTACTGCTGCGTGAAACCAGGTCACCAGAGACAGACATGCAAGAGGGAGCAGCAGGAGGACAAAAGACAAAAGAGAGGGATGAGGCAAACGAAGAGAAAGACACGGGGAAGAGAAGAGGGAGGTGACAATCTCTTCCATCGTCTCTCCCCTGGGCACAGCTTTCGGCTTTGCCCGCAGCCAATCAGATATCTTTGCAGCTATTATGATTGGTCAATGTGCCAGAGAGAGGGATCGGGTGCGTGTGTCGGTGTGTACGTGTGTGTGTGTGTGTGTGTGTGTGTGTGTGTGTGTGATGTAAGAGAGAGGGAAGGAGACAGAAGCCAGGAGACGTACTGTACAGTATAGTGGGATTATGAGTCTGGCCAGAATGAAGGTTTCCATATGAATAGTGTTACACACACAGTGTGTGCTGCTGCCTGGCTTTCTGTGTGTGGTCTAGTCCAGCGGAGGCCTAATAGACAGTTGATGTGTATCAGTGGCTCAGATGCAGCCTGGACACGCTCTTCTTCTCTGCCTCTGGGGAACACAGGAAATTACTTTGTTTGGAGAGAAAAATGGGGGGGCGGGGCAGAGAGAGAGAGAGAGAGAGAGAGAGAGAGACACTTGCTTTGGCAATGTTTATGTATGTTTCTCATGCCAATAAAGCCCCTTTGAATTGAATTGAATTGAGAGAGAGAGAGGAGGGACAGGGGAAAATAAAGTCCAGAGGAGGGTGTCATCTGTGCCATTGGTGACATCACAGCCTGAAGAGACATAGAAGTGATTTGAAAATAAGGGATATTCGGGCTATGATTTCAAATCATGGAATTTGGTAATAAAAGTGGAATCAACTGTAAAGCAAACACAATTTTCCACAATTTGGCTGAAATGGATGAAAATAGGCGTAATTATCAAAAATCAAAAGTAGACCTAACCTAAATGATTTCATCATTCTAAAATAGGCCTAGGGAAATTATTCAGTTTGTGATCGGGGTGTTTTGAGGGGGGGGGGGGTCGATCTTGCGTGGGACCCTTAGTGTACGTCACCTCACAACGTTGCTTTTCACTTTGAGAAACATGTCCAAGAGGCAGTCTGAAAGAGGCAAGTCATCAAAACAAATTGATCCTCACCCCTAAATTAAAATCGGGGGAAAAAAAGAAGAAGCTATTTCACTATTTCATATGACCCTAAGAGGGCGCATCCTCTCCTCTCTCCCCTCCGTGTCGTCTTCCCCTGCGCTCATTGAGAGAGGATACTAAAAAGCTGGCCCAAATTCCTGTGGATTCCATCTCCCTTTTATTCCCTCCCACAATCTATCTCAGTCAGTCCCGCTGAGGGCAGATCGCCCGCTGCACCCCGCCCCACCGCGCCCCTCCTCATCGCCCGCTGCACCCCGCCCCACCGCGCCCCTCCTCACACCACCAGATTATAGGCTTGGTCCGGTTTGGGGCCAACAGAGGAATGCCCCGGCTTGTCTCTGGCCCATTAAGACCGGGTCTTATTAAAAAGCCTCTAACTGCAGCTTCTCACCGCGTCACATTCCTCAAATAAAGCCCGGCCCACATCAGCGCCGCACACGCAGAGCGCTGTTTGCATTTGGGGAACGGAGGGAGTGAGAGAGAGAGAGAGAGAGAGAGAGAGAGAAAGAGAAAGAGAGGGAGAGAAACTAGTAGAATGATCCGCAAGATCTGGAACCACTTTGAGGTAACACACCATCGGTTCCTGTCATTCTAACACTGCTTTTGAAGACCTTATATAACCAGCAGGTTGAATGAGACCACACACACACACACACACACACACACACACACACACACGTACACGTACACACACACACACACACACACACACACACACACACACACACACACACACACACACACACACACACCTCTACCATCACTCATAGTGTAGTATGGGGACCTTGAGGTGTTATCTGGGTTAGAAGAATGGATGGAGAATTGCATGGAGCACGGAATACAGGTCATTGTGCTGGCTCACTCTTCGCATCTGCGTGGGTTGAGATTTGGCTCATTCTAGGCTTTGTCAAAAGTATCGATAAGTATCAATAATCAACATTCTAAATGGATACAATACTCATTTGCAAAATGAGTTTTATCGGGCCTAGATTATGGAGACGTGTGCGTCTGTCCGTCCCTCCCCCGTGGGAATCGAAAATGGTATCGAGTATGAAGATTTTTTTTCCTGGGTATTGGTATCGAAGTGAGAAATTCTAGTATTGTGACAACCCTAGCTCATACAATGTCCTTTCATCTTTCTCCAAGTTTTTCCTACCATCTTCTGCCATGCAAAGTCAGGGAAATGATGACGAATGTATTGGAAAGAACAACTGAACAAGAGGCATGTCCGGATTTAAACAAACTCCTAAGGTATTTATGGGTTGGGGGGAAACTGGGGGGAGGGGGACACAAATACTTTCACACACCCGATGCCTTACTTTTAACAATGGGAATTACCTTCTATTCCCAATCCCCATTTCCAACCCATAAATACCTTGGGAGTTTGTTCCTTATTTGCATCTCAATTGTGACAACTCATTCTGTGTTGCATCTCAACACGTGTCATTGTGCTGATGTCAATACCTGTTCAGCACATGTTGTGCTAGCTAGCCGCACAGAGTTATTTAGAAAAGCAACATTCTTTTCAGTGTTTGGCGGTTATGTAACAAGGTGTTACTTCTAAACCGATAAGGGCCAGGAGAAGTCTGCTGCAACTGCTGCAGCAAAACTTATGCAAAATGGAGGAGGGTGGTGTAGTAGGCCTTACACACACACACACAAACACACACACACACACACACACACACACACACACACACACACACACACACACACACACACAATGTAGAATCCCATTGCTCTCAGACAGCGTAAATGGCTGAGACAGCCTGAGGCGTGTTGGCTAATTTCCTCTCTGGCTCACACTGTGCTGAGAGAGAATGTGAAACCCCCCTCCGGGCTTGGTACCCATTTTTTTTTGTATCAATGGGAAAATCAATAATACCTACAGTACAGTATATCTCACACAATCACACAGTTTGGCCAGAATCTCACTACAGTGCCCGAGGGACCAGTACAAGTATGTGATCAGGATATATTGGTGATAGGGATTGTTAGAGAATGGAATTCAGCAAAAGGAGAAGTCCTCTGCCATGGGTGAATCTATATGTGTGAGATGTTATGTCATGATGTGTGAGATGTCATGTCATGTTAACTTATAGCATAATTATGCGTATGCAATATAGCTTATTGATTAGGAAATGCCAATGGAACTTATATTTTTCTCCAACAGGGATGTATGGTGATCAGGATTATATTGGTGATAGAGAGGTGGTCAAAGCGTTGGAATTGGGGGGTTAGATCACCATATGATTCCCGAGCGCGGCACTGCTGCTGCTCACCGCTCCCCCAGGGGATGGGTCAAATGCGGAGAACAAATTTCGCACACTCAGGTGTGTGACAATCACTGGGACTTTACCTTTACCTTTTATAGAGATGTATGGTGATCAGGATATATTGGTGATAGAGATGTATGGTGATCAGGATATATTGGTGATAGAGATGTATGGTGATCAGGATATATTGGTGATAGAGATGTATGGTGATCAGGATTATATTGGTGATAGAGATGTATGGTGATCAGGATATATTGGTGATAGAGATGTATGGTGATCAGGATATATTGGTGATAGAGATGTATGGTGATCAGGATTATATTGGTGATAGAGATGTATGGTGATCAGGATATATTGGTGATAGAGATGTATGGTGATCAGGATATATTGGTGATAGAGATGTATGGTGATCAGGATATATTGGTGATAGAGATGTATGGTGATCAGGATATATTGGTGATAGAGATGTATGGTGATCAGGATATATTGGTGATAGAGATGTATGGTGATCAGGATATATTGGTGATAGAGATGTATGGTGATCAGGATTATATTGGTGATAGAGATGTATGGTGATCAGGATATATTGGTGATAGAGATGTATGGTGATCAGGATATATTGGTGATAGAGATGTATGGTGATCAGGATTATATTGGTGATAGAGATGTATGGTGATCAGGATATATTGGTGATAGAGATGTATGGTGATCAGGATATATTGGTGATAGAGATGTATGGTGATCAGGATATATTGGTGATAGAGATGTATGGTGATCAGGATATATTGGTGATAGAGATGTATGGTGATCAGGATATATTGGTGATAGAGATGTATGGTGATCAGGATATATTGGTGATAGAGATGTATGGTGATCAGGATATATTGGTGATAGAGATGTATGGTGATCAGGATATATTGGTGATAGAGATGTATGGTGATCAGGATATATTGGTGATAGAGATGTATGGTGATCAGGATATATTGGTGATAGGGATGTACGGTGATCAGGATATATTGGTGATAGAGATGTATGGTGATCAGGATTATATTGGTGATAGAGATGTATGGTGATCAGGATATATTGGTGATAGAGATGTACAGTATGGTGATCAGGATATATTGGTGATAGAGATGTATGGTGATCAGGATAAATTGGTGATAGAGATGTACAGTATGGTGATCAGGATATATTGGTGATAGAGATGTATGGTGATCAGGATATATTGGTGATAGAGATGTACAGTATGGTGATCAGGATATATTGGTGATAGAGATGTATGTGATCAGGATATATTGGTGATAGAGATGTATGGTGATCAGGATATATTGGTGATAGAGATGTATGGTGATCAGGATATATTGGTGATAGAGATGTATGGTGATCAGGATATATTGGTGATAGGGATGTATGGTGATCAGGATATATTGGTGATAGAGATGTATGGTGATCAGAATATATTGGTGATAGGGATGTATGGTGATCAGGATATATTGGTGATAGAGATGTATGGTGATCAGGATATATTGGTGATAGGGATGTATGGTGATCAGGATATATTGGTGATAGAGATGTATGGTGATCAGGATATATTGGTGATAGAGATGTATGGTGATCAGGATATATTGGTGATAGAGATGTACAGTATGGTGATCAGGATATATTGGTGATAGGGATGTATGGTGATCAGGATATATTGGTGATAGAGATGTACAGTATGGTGATCAGGATATATTGGTGATAGGGATGTATGGTGATCAGGATATATTGGTGATAGAGATGTATGGTGATCAGGATATATTGGTGATAGAGATGTATGGTGATCAGGATATATTGGTGATAGAGATGTATGGTGATCAGGATATATTGGTGATAGAGATGTATGGTGATCAGGATATATTGGTGATAGAGATGTATGGTGATCAGGATATATTGGTGATAGAGATGTATGGTGATCAGGATATATTGGTGATAGAGATGTATGGTGATCAGGATATATTGGTGATAGAGATGTATGGTGATCAGGATATATTGGTGATAGAGATGTATGGTGATCAGGATATATTGGTGATAGAGATGTATGGTGATCAGGATATATTGGTGATAGAGATGTATGGTGATCAGGATATATTGGTGATAGAGATGTATGGTGATCAGGATATATTGGTGATAGAGATGTATGGTGATCAGGATATATTGGTGATAGGGATGTACGGTGATCAGGATATATTGGTGATAGAGATGTATGGTGATCAGGATTATATTGGTGATAGAGATGTATGGTGATCAGGATATATTGGTGATAGAGATGTACAGTATGGTGATCAGGATATATTGGTGATAGAGATGTATGGTGATCAGGATATATTGGTGATAGAGATGTACAGTATGGTGATCAGGATATATTGGTGATAGAGATGTATGGTGATCAGGATATATTGGTGATAGAGATGTACAGTATGGTGATCAGGATATATTGGTGATAGAGATGTATGTGATCAGGATATATTGGTGATAGAGATGTATGGTGATCAGGATATATTGGTGATAGAGATGTATGGTGATCAGGATATATTGGTGATAGAGATGTATGGTGATCAGGATATATTGGTGATAGGGATGTATGGTGATCAGGATATATTGGTGATAGAGATGTATGGTGATCAGAATATATTGGTGATAGGGATGTATGGTGATCAGGATATATTGGTGATAGAGATGTATGGTGATCAGGATATATTGGTGATAGGGATGTATGGTGATCATCAGGATATATTGGTGATAGAGATGTATGGTGATCAGGATATATTGGTGATAGAGATGTATGGTGATCAGGATATATTGGTGATAGAGATGTACAGTATGGTGATCAGGATATATTGGTGATAGGGATGTATGGTGATCAGGATATATTGGTGATAGAGATGTACAGTATGGTGATCAGGATATATTGGTGATAGGGATGTATGGTGATCAGGATATATTGGTGATAGAGATGTATGGTGATCAGGATATATTGGTGATAGAGATGTACGGTGATCAGGATATATTGGTGATAGAGATGTACAGTATGGTGATCAGGATATATTGGTGATAGGGATGTATGGTGATCAGGATATATTGGTGATAGAGATGTATGGTGATCAGGATATATTGGTGATAGAGATGTATGGTGATCAGGATATATTGGTGATAGGGATGTATGGTGATCAGGATATATTGGTGATAGAGATGTATGGTGATCAGGATATATTGGTGATAGAGATGTATGGTGATCAGGATATATTGGTGATAGAGATGTATGGTGATCAGGATATATTGGTGATAGAGATGTATGGTGATCAGGATATATTGGTGATAGAGATGTACAGTATGGTGATCAGGATATATTGGTGATAGGGATGTACGGTGATCAGGATATATTGGTGATAGGGATGTACGGTGATCAGGATATATTGGTGATAGAGATGTACGGTGATCAGGATATATTGGTTATAGAGATGTACAGTATGGTGATCAGGATATATTGGTGATAGAGATGTATGGTGATCAGGATATATTGGTGATAGAGATGTATGGTGATCAGGATATATTGGTGATAGAGATGTATGGTGATCAGGATATATTGGTGATAGAGATGTATGGTGATCAGGATATATTGGTGATAGGGATGTATGGTGATCAGGATATATTGGTTATAGAGATGTACAGTATGGTGATCAGGATATATTGGTGATAGAGATGTATGGTGATCAGGATATATTGGTGATAGGGATGGGATGTACGGTGATCAGGATATATTGGTGATAGGACCAATATCGGCTGATACCGATATACAGCCGATATATGGGTGCGTCCCTAATTGGTGATACTGATATGTAGATATCCCAAGTACACAGAAGATTAATTCAGATACACCATATTTACCAAATATGCACACAAATCAGCTGTGGACTCACTTAGGCATGTTTTGTCCCCACATGAGGAGAGCAGTTGCACTATACAGCCATGTGTTAATAAATCTGCGTCCCGGTGGATCACTTGGTAGAGCGCGTACCACTAAGGCTCGGTCCTTCGCATGGCCGACCCGGGTTCGAATCCGACCCGTAGTCCTTTGCCACATGCCATCCCCTCTCTCTCTCCCCCCACCTTTCCTGTCAATCTACTGTCCTCAATGCAAAAATGCCAAAATAATAATCATAATCATAATAATCATAATAATCTGGATACTTTGAGTACTGAGGGATTTCAATTCCCATGTGAGTTCCAAGCTCAAAGGGTTAAACAGATGCATACTGTATTGCTGCACTAAGGGATTGCCCGGCATGAAACTGAATGCTGCTGAACATGGCCGTAACTAGCTATGAGGACGGGGAGGTCCGGACCTCCCCTAATATTTCAGAGGAGGGGGGAAAAAAAAAAAAAAAAAATTTTTTTATAAAACAATCTGACAGATTTTTTAGCAACAACCAAGAAAGGTAAGTGTCTAGTCTGTCTCTTAAGTAATGTTACCTGTGTGACACGTTGGGATGCTACTGGCTAATCATGCATGATGCCAATTGCCAAGCTCCCGAAGTCAGGTATGCAGGTGGCTATAGGCATGGTTTCAGTTTCATGACCCAATAAGTAACAAAAAGAGGTGGTGTAAAGTTAAAAACAACATAATATATTTTATTTTATTTTTCAATCGTTCCTATCAGGAATAAATAAATGTCCCTCTGTATGTTTTTTTTTATTATCGATGATGACTTTGTGTGTTGTGTACGGCTTGGGTTGTGTACCTGTGTTTGTAGGTGTCATTTTGATATGAATTTGGCTAAAACAGTTTGTGTTTGTTAGTTACAATTATGTTGACAGGAGAGCTGAGCAGGTGGTGACATGAAAGAGAATATACTGAATAATGACATCACAACAGTATAATCCTAATGTTGATTTAAAATGATATATTACTCTAAATATTAGGGGTGTCACAATATATCGTCCCACGAAATTTCGCGATAGTAAAACGTCACGATATGTATCGTTGAGATGAAATATCATATCGCAAAAAAAAAAAAAAAAAAAAAAAAAAAAAAAAAAAATCTTTTTCAAAAAATAGACTAAGAAACGTCTTTGTTTGTTGAAGTTCAATGTGTGGAAAGTAGTTCAGTTGAACAAGTCTCTGAAGAGACACATGAGAAGTTATACAGGAGAGAAACCATTCAATTGAGTTTCTGGCAAAACTGTTTACTTGACAGGAAAAACTGAAGATGCAAGTCTTGTTGTTTGAGTTTGAAGAAAAACTGAAGATGCATAATGAGAATTTATACTGCTGAGAAACCTTTTAGTTCAAAGTAAATCTAAGTGACGGTGTAACTCATTCTATTTTAGATAAGCCTTATCTCCAATCTCATGTTTTTTCTAGTTGTTATTGTAATAACAATTTCCCACAACAGCATGTTTTGTATTTGTGCATTTCAAATAAAATACTACTTTTCCAGTCATATATTGTCATTATTCAAGTTTAAAAAAATATTGTTAAAATCGTATCGTATCGTATCGTTATCGTGAACCCAGTATCGTGATACGTATCGTATCGTGAACTGAGTGTATCGTGACACCCCTACTAAATATGGCTAAAAAAGGGGGAAAAAAACCCTAAAAAAAATTTCGGCGGCGCCCTTGCGGGCGCCACCGAATCCGCCTCCCCTTGCTGGACCTCCCCTATTTCGGAACCCTGGTTACGGCCCTGCTGCTGAACAGTACGGAGGACTTGTAGTCACTCAACATTCTCCATTCTGGCTCCCCGACGATGGCAAACAAAAGACATGTTTGCAGAGGGCCGAGTGATGTGACTGTAGCTCTTCTGACCAGCCAGAGGGGAGGAGAATGAAAGGTCCAGAGGGGAGAAGAATGAAAAGGTCCCCGGTGGTGGTGAGAGAAGGAGCCCTCAGCAGCATGGGTGGGGAAGAGCTTGTCAAACGTCCTGTAGTTGCGGTGTGGTCTCGCCTTCGAGGCAAATCAGCTTCAAAACGGCCCTGGAAGATGAGAGAAATTGTGCTGATGCAGCTATACAACGAAAGAGCCAGTTAGTTAGCGGGCGGAACCTCATTTCAAGAACAGGATGACATTCCTCCTGCACTGCTGTTGCCAACTATAGATAGTGGTCAACTTAGTGGTGAAGTGAGAGGAGGGACTTCTCTCCCCCTCCACCAGACCCGTTTACATTTGGACAAATTGTGCTCCTGAATCCGTGAGAAACTCTTCAAAGTGGGGAGCAGTGATGAGTGTGGTGCAGAGAGAAAGGCCGCACAGGCAGAGCAACTTGAAACCAGTTCACACAGGCAGAGCATCTTGAAACCAGGTCACACAGGCAGAGCAACTTGAAACCAGTTCACACAGGCAGAGCATCTTGAAACCAGTTCACACAGGCAGAGCATCTTGAAACCAGTTCACACAGGCAGAGCATCTTGAAACCAGTTCACACAGGCAGAGCATCTTGAAACCAGTTCACACAGGCAGAGCATCTTGAAACCAGTTCACACAGGCAGAGCATCTTGAAACCAGTTCACACAGGCAGAGCATCTTGAAACCAGTTCACATCAACTGATATTGATGTCTCTCTCTCGTCCTCCTTCACGTTATTCTCGTCTGTACATGTACTATATCCAATAAGGCAGAAAAGGTGTCACATTGAATTTGGCTGGTGAATTACATGCTGGTTCCAGGCTGTTTTTGCTTATTTTTTCCTCCTAGTGCCTAAGCTAGCAAGAGTAAACTAATGGCGCTGACCATACTGATGTCCATGTAAGGGAGTGTGATATCATTATCAATATGGCTCTCTGTCTGTCTTTTTGTCCTTCCTGGTATTATCAGTCGGTCTCTCTCTCTCTCTCCCCTGAGTTCCTCCATCTCTCCCTAACAATACATAATCAATTGAGCTGTCTGGTGACAAGAAAATCCTATGACCTCAGGTGACCTTGGTGCACCACAATTAAAGAAGGCATCACTAAATGTATGTATGCCACACCACGCGGCACGGCTTGGTGTATCATTGGGGATGATATTCCACCTTGCTTACGAATAGAGTTGCAACGATTAGTCAATTAATCGATTAGT
>NC_139632.1:8748571-8751071 GCF_964638095.1 Poromitra crassiceps | reverse complement strand
TGGTTGTTTACTTTATTTCTCTCGCTCGCATGATTAAAGTAAACCTAGACGGCGTGAGGTCACACAGAGAGAGTTTCCCAGCAGCAGCACAGCTACAACACATTTCTGATCTCAAAGATCTAAAACTCCTCCTGCGCACCTGAATTTCAATTCAGGGCCACACGTTCTCATGATGACACCGTCATCTCATCAAATCACACAGGGAGGAATTCATCATCGAGGAAGAGGAAGAGAAACCAATTTCCCCCACTGAATAGCCTCAATAGACCAGAATATAACAAGCTACAAGCTACAAGACATGTTGTGTTTTGAGAAAGGCGCCACTTGCTTTTTCTCAACTTGAAAAACTCTCGCGCTGTGCGTCGTCCTGGTGGCTTGCCTGGTAGCACGCGTACCACGGAGGCTCGGTCCTTTGGCTGACGCGGCCGACGCGGGTTCGAATCTGACCTGAGGTCCTTTGCCACATGTCATCCCCCTTTCTCTCTCCCCACCTTTCCTGTCTGCCTATACTGGCCTGTCTAATAAAGGCAAAAATTACCCAAAAATAATCTAAAAAAAGGAGAAAGAAAAACTCTCGCTCTTATCCCATTGATACCTGATGCAGCATTTGTGTGTGTATCCCTTTAAGACCGCGCGGTTCTTAAAGGGATACACACACAAATGAGGGATATACACGCAAATGCTGCATCAGGTATCAATGGGTTATTATACTATCGCTATCGCTCTCTTCACCTACACTATACATTATACCCCACAGCTGAATGCCACAGGTTTCATACACATTCTCTAGGGGTTGTCATAAGGCATTCTGGGAAATGTAGGAAATCACTAACTGAAGTAGAACTACAAGGGGCAGGTTGATAGAACGAGGATACAATAAAAGAGCAAATCACGACAGTTCAGCAAAACAGAAGTAAACCGCAATGAACATGATTGATTCGAGTATCTTCAAGTGACTTTTTCCTTTCAACTGTGTTTCAGTGCGATATATAGATTTCAAGCCTAGTGTCGGTGGTCACTGGGCAGCACCCACACACACAAAACATGCTCAAATGAGTTAAGGTAGTATTACAGAATACGCTCAATTACTATTAGCCTCACGGATGGAAAAAGCTGACAAACTCTTATTATTAAAGGACAGGGCAAAAGCAATGTTATACTTTGCTCTGGTACACTGCATGTACACCACCACCAGAGACTCATCAAACACACACACACACACACACACACACACACACACACACACACACACACACACACACATGCTGTGTCATTTCAAATGGATCTGCCATCAATTGCTTTTGTTTTTTATGATCACAGCGAGAGCAGAAACAGAAGATGCCAAGCACTAACTAGCCTGGCTCGCTGAATAGATTACACACAGAAGCCATTCATAATATATGACCAAGATAAATACAACTTCCCTGAGGGTATCCCCCACCACCATGACCCCCCCCCCCCCCCCCCACCAACCACCATGCCCCCCCCTCATCCCTCCCCCACCACCATGCCCCTCCCTCCCTGCAAGATGAAAGACAGGGCGAGGAAGGACAGAAGGAGCGTAGGAGAGGAGAGGAGAGCAGAGCAGCAGGACAACAGGAAATAAGAGAGACTCGGGGGGCGGGGGGGGAGGGAAAGGAGAGAAAGATCTTTCCAGAAAGAGAGAGAAGAGGTATCTTCTCAGATGGAAAATGGCTGCTGGTGTGAGGGCAGCAGAGGCTGGCATCAAACGTCCTCATTCTGTGGCAAATACATACCTGTACCTGTGAATGAGCAGGGTTGATTTTGAGTGACCTGAATGGACTCATTGATGTGAGAAAGCTTGATGTGAGCAGCAAAACACACCTTGGTACATGGCAAAGAATTACATGGAGCAACCTGGACTGTATGTATGCAAGCCAGGCTAACTAGGCCTTCAAATAGAAAGGAGTTGCAATAGATGAATGTGACTTTATTAGTGATACTCAAGATGGGACAAGCTGGATGCAGAAAGTGAAGACGAAGAACAGGAGGAACACTACCGTCAAAGTACGCTACCAGTCAAAGGTTTGGACACATCTGATTCTGATTGAATGTACTATCCCAGCTAGTTTAATCTAAAGGATTAAATGTGTTATTTTGTTTGTTTGTTTTGACAAATATAATAGTGAAGTTGATGCCTATGTATGGATTTCTTTCTGAAAAAATGGCTTTCCATAAAGGCAGAATCTAAACTAGAACATCATTTTGATTTGTTTAACACTCTTAACTGTTATTTCAGGCATTGCCCCTCCATTCACTCCTGAGTGAGACAGTGCTCTTCCCACCAAGCGAGCTGATAGGATGCCACAAATACACAGACCCTGTTGCATGATGATATACATTACTGTTCTCTCTCTCTCTCTCTCTCTCTCTCTCTCTCTCTCTCTCTCTCTCTCTCTCTCTCTCTCTCTCTCTCTCTCTCTCTCTCTCTCTCTCTCTCTCTCTCTCTCTCTCTTCGATCTCAACCACTCCCCATGTT
>NC_139632.1:8741071-8743571 GCF_964638095.1 Poromitra crassiceps | reverse complement strand
CACATGTCTCAAACATAGACTGATATCACAGGATGTTGTGAAGAGTACTGTACATGGCTATATAATTTGTAAAGAGTTTATTATAAAAAAAAAAAATGCTGTATTCTCTTCATAAAATGTTATATTTTTTGAATGATAATTTCATTTCAAATTGTTTTATTTATTTATTATTTCATATATTTTAAATGTTAATATCTTTCTTGTAGCTATTTTAGTCTGTGATACCGTGAAACCGCGGTATTTTTGTCCAAGGTTGTCATACCGTCAAAAACCGGCACACGCCTAGAGATACCATTTGTTTATTATATCGCAATCACAATCGCAAATCGCAATATTGTCCACAGTAATCGCTAATCGCACCTTTTCCCCAAATCGTGCAGCACTACTACTATTACAAAATAAGAAATTGAGTCAAATAGTTGGAATCAGTGCCTCCTGAGCAGATTTATTTTAATGTTTCATTTATTTTCATGAGCTATTCTTACATTTTTCCATTTTCCCCTTTCTCTCAAGTACCCCCTGTAGTACCGCCACATACCCCTAGGGGTACGCGTAGCCCAGTTTGGGAAACACTGCTCTAAGGAATGAGGTATATAGTAGACCTAGTTGTCCTCTCTGACCTCTGCTTAGTAACATTCCAGTCAAGGGTTTATCCAAGGTTCAGCCTGATCGGTCATAAGTAGCGGGCCCACAGTCTGACTCTGAACGTTCCTGCTAGAAACTAGGTTCAGCCTGACTGGTCATAAGTAGCGGGCCCACAGTCTGACTCTGAACGTTCCTGCTAGAAACTAGGTTCAGCCTGACTGGTCATAAGCAGCGGGCCCACAGTCTGACTCTGAACGTTCCTGCTAGAAACTAGGTTCAGCCTGACCGGTCATAAACCGTAAAAGAAAGAGCAGCCAGTAATGTCAATGGATGTGAATGTCACATTGATGAATGAGGTTTGTGCTGAGAGAAATGTGATGAGAGAAAATGCATCTACAAAGACAGGAAAAGAGACCCCCTGTCTCAGTGCCTCCTTCTTTCAACTCCTATGCTCAAAGTCCTGCGGGAGCATGCAGCCCACCATGCTACCTGCAGGGAAGCTGAGTAAGCTACTGGTGAAATCAGCACCGCACAAGCACAGGCCCCATCGTGACTAGAGAGAAGCACACAGGAGATCTGTGACTTACAAAGACGTTTGGCTCGCATCAAAGTACATACACTGTGCACCACAACCAGGCATAGAGAAACCCATGCCCTCCCGCACTAAAACCATCCTCTAGGGGAGCCCAGATCAATCAATTCATGTAAGAATCGCGATTCTTTCCTCCCACGATTCTGAATGGATTCACAACTCCCAAGAATCGATTCTTTTTTCTTTTTCATTTTTGTATTACTTTAACTTATTTATCTTGAAGTCACTGAGAAATACTAAGAAGTATTTTTATTTGTGTAAGTTCAGCATGAATAAAAGTTACCTTAGTTTTGCCTTTGTGTATGTACTGTGTTACATTATGCAGTTGATAAAACTTTATCCAAATAAAACAAACTACATAATCTGATACACTTTATTCTGCTTTCATGACATCATTTGCTAGGCCTCCTTTCTTAGCACACAGTGGACTGGAGTAGAAATCCGACTATGTACTGAATCGAGAATCGATTTTGAATCGGGAATCATTTTTGAATTGAAAATAGATTTTGAATTGAATCATGACCCCAGGTCTTCTGCCTCAGCTCTTATAACCCAGGGATGACCATGCTGGCCACGGCACGCGGCACTTTAAAAAGCAGCACTATCCAGGATTAGCATCCAATTTTAACCCCTGACTGTAATCCAGCCGTCACACAGTCCACGCTAAGCCTGTGCTAGGCTAGGCTAGCCATTCTAATGGAAGGGAAGCTATCTGCAGATTGTTGATCTCCCCACCCAATAGGCCTACCTGCTGATGGCAGACACTGGGCAGCACACTCCTAGGAGAGCTCACCATCACTCACTGTTGAACTAAAAGTGCAGAACCTTCCATTGACATACTATTAGTGTGAATCCCTCATGGCAGTCTACAGGACAACTGGTTGTCAAACCAGTTAGGCTGGCTTCACACGGGGAGACTTTTACGCAACTAAAGTTGCGTGAAACTTAGGTGAAACCAAGTTGTAAATGCATGGTGTAAATCCTTCTGCAACGCACTTGAAACTTATCTGAAACTCAGCTGCAACAGTTGCAAAGCTCTCAACTTTGTGAAACTGTAGTTTCACGTAATAGCCAATCGAAACGCTGATAACCAGCTGATCACGCAGGCTCTGGCTGAACCAGTATCAACAAACTCACAGGTAGTACGGCAGGACGAATTGATATTTTCCAGCGAGAAAATGATACGAAATGAGATACAAAGATGCAGAATGACAATTCTCATTTGAATATAGTGATGAAAAACAACAACAAGAAAACAATACAACAGATGAAAAATGACCAATCTACTGTAGCTAGTTTTAGTGGAATAAACTGCCGTGTTGC
>NC_139632.1:8736071-8738571 GCF_964638095.1 Poromitra crassiceps | reverse complement strand
GTGAACACTATGACAGAAACAAACATGTTGTCAGCTGGCTTGTAGTGAACACTATGACAGAAACACACATGTTCTCAGCTGGCTTGTAGTGAACACTATGACAGAAACAAACATGTTGTCAGCTGGCTTGTAGTGAACACTATGACAGAAACAAACATGTTGTCAGCTGGCTTGTAGTGAACACTATGACAGAAACAAACATGTTGTCAGCTGGCTTGTAGTGAACACTATGACAGAAACAAACATGTTGTCAGCTGGCTTGTAGTGAACACTATGACAGAAACACACATGTTCTCAGCTGGCTTGTAGTGAACACTATGACAGAAACAAACATGTTGTCAGCTGGCTTGTAGTGAACACTATGACAGAAACACACATGTTCTCAGCTGGCTTGTAGTGAACACTATGACAGAAACAAACATGTTGTCAGCTGGCTTGTAGTGAACACTATGACAGAAACAAACATGTTCTCAGCTGACTTGTAGTGAACACTATGACAGAAACAAACATGTCAGCTGACTTGTAGTGAACACTATGACAGAAACAAACATGTTGTCAGCTGGCTTGTAGTGAACACTATGACAGAAACAAACATGTTGTCAGCTGGCTTGTAGTGAACACTATGACAGAAACAAACATGTCAGCTGACTTGTAGTGAACACTATGACAGAAACAAACATGTTGTCAGCTGGCTTGTAGTGAACACTATGACAGAAACACACATGTTGTCAGCTGGCTTGTAGTGAACACTATGACAGAAACACACATGTTCTCAGCTGACTTGTAGTGAACACTATGACAGAAACAAACATGTTGTCAGCTGACTTGTAGTGAACACTATGACAGAAACAAACATGTTGTCAGCTGACTTGTAGTGAACACTATGACAGAAACACACATGTTCTCAGCTGACTTGTAGTGAACACTATGACAGAAACAAACATGTTGTCAGCTGACTTGTAGTGAACACTATGACAGAAACACACATGTTCTCAGCTGACTTGTAGTGAACACTATGACAGAAACACACATGTTCTCAGCTGACTTGTAGTGAACACTATGACAGAAACAAACATGTTGTCAGCTGACTTGTAGTGAACACTATGACAGAAACACACATGTTGTCAGCTGACTTGTAGTGAACACTATGACAGAAACAAACATGTTCTCAGCTGACTTGTAGTGAACACTATGACAGAAACACACATGTTGTCAGCTGACTTGTAGTGAACACTATGACAGAAACAAACATGTTGTCAGCTGGCTTGTAGTGAACACTATGACAGAAACAAACATGTTGTCAGCTGGCTTGTAGTGAACACTATGACAGAAACAAACATGTTGTCAGCTGGCTTGTAGTGAACACTATGACAGAAACAAACATGTTGTCAGCTGGCTTGTAGTGAACACTATGACAGAATCAAACATGTTGTCAGCTGGCTTGTAGTGAACACTATGACAGAAACAAACATGTTGTCAGCTGGCTTGTAGTGAACACTATGACAGAAACACACATGTTCTCAGCTGACTTGTAGTGAACACTATGACAGAAACACACATGTTGTCAGCTGACTTGTAGTGAACACTATGACAGAAACAAACATGTTGTCAGCTGGCTTGTAGTGAACACTATGACAGAAACAAACATGTTCTCAGCTGGCTTGTAGTGAACACTATGACAGAAACAAACATGTTCTCAGCTGACTTGTAGTGAACACTATGACAGAAACAAACATGTTGTCAGCTGGCTTGTAGTGAACACTATGACAGAAACAAACATGTTGTCAGCTGGCTTGTAGTGAACACTATGACAGAAACAAACATGTTGTCAGCTGGCTTGTAGTGAACACTATAACAGAAACAAACATGTTGTCAGCTGGCTTGTAGTGAACACTATGACAGAAACGAACATGTTGTCAGCTGGCTTGTAGTGAACACTATGACAGAAACAAACATGTTGTCAGCTGACTTGTAGTGAACACTATGACAGAATCAAACATGTTGTCAGCTGGCTTGTAGTGAACACTATGACAGAAACAAACATGTTGTCAGCTGACTTGTAGTGAACACTATGACAGAAACAAACATGTTGTCAGCTGGCTTGTAGTGAACACTATGACAGAAACACACATGTTCTCAGCTGGCTTGTAGTAAACACTATGACAGAAACAATCATGAGGTGTAATTTTATTAACTGTAGTCAATATTGTCAATAATAACCAACATCGGTTTTTTATTCTACATTTGGTCCAGAAATCCTGAAGACAATAAAGCTGAAGATATTTCCCATTTTCATATAGGATGAAAAGGCAGGAAGTTCAAGATGGCAGAGACATTGACGTGCCAGCTGCAGAGCTATGGAGTCATCGTCCATCATATGATGTCATCGTCCATCAGTGGCCTGCCCCTGATGATGTCATCGTCCATCACTGGCCTGCCCCTGATGATGTCATCAATTAAAGGGGCACGGAACTGAGACAATCAAGAATTTCCTTTTTCC
>NC_139632.1:8718571-8728571 GCF_964638095.1 Poromitra crassiceps | reverse complement strand
ACAGATGAGCAGAGGATGATCTGTGTATGACTTCTTTTTCCTCTCTTTCTTCAACACGTCTTCCTTCTTTCCTTCCTTGCTACTTCTGTCTGTTTCTCTCTCTCTCTCTCTCTCTCTCTCTCTCTCTCTCTCTCTCTCTCTCTCTCTCTCTCTCTCTCTCTCTCTCTCTCTCTCTCTCTCTCTCTCTCTCTCTCTCTCTCTCTCTCTCTCTCTCTCTCTCTCTCTCTCTGTGACAGTAGCAGACTGTTCTCTTTCCCTGCTCGCACCTTCTGAAAGGACACACAGTACACAGTACAGTGTGCGAGCAAACACACCCACGCAGTGTGTACACACAAAGGCACACAAGCCCGCACGAACACAGGCGCACGCGCACTTTACTGAATGCACGGATGCAACAAACGCCCACAAATAATAATATCATGTAGGCCACTAAGTAAGAGCAGTCGTGTCAACGAGAGGGTGAAGGAGACAGCCACACACACAAACTTAGCATTAGTATAGACGTCCGTGGGGATGGTTAAAGCTAACGTAACATATAAGGACACCAAAAACCCTGAATAGATGAACGACTTATTTCACTGACTTAAACCAGGAAAACTGGAAAACCAGATCCTCACATTGGACCAGTGAGAGCAACTAGTAAGAGAGGAACAGAAAGGTGTTGCTCCTACCTGCAACAATGCGAAACCATCCGGTGCACAGTTCCTCAGCCATTTACAGCTCTCTCCATGGACACAGTACCCCCCCCCTCTGAGGCAGACAGAGGGATCAGGAGAGAGAGAGGAGAGAGAGAGAGAGAGGGAGGAGAGATGGATGCTGGAAAACAGAGGGAGAGGAGGATGAGAGGAGCAGCCAACCACTGTGCCTGACTGAGCTGCTCATAAGACGTGCGCGCACGGAGGCACGCGCATGCCGACGCATACACAACTACATGTGCACAGGCATAGACACTGCATAGAGACACTGCGCACACGCACACGCACACGCACACACACACACACACACACACACACACACACACACACACACACACACACACACACACACACACACACACGGCCTGGAGAGAATAGTAATGTGGCACAGTTGGAGTCCAGACCACTCGGACAGCGAAGGTCACCATGTCCTGGTCTTCACTTTACTGCAGTACAGAGTACAGACACGCACGCACGCACAAACTATCCTAACTGACAGATTGACCATAATAATCATGGAAGACTTGTGCAGCAATGAGATAAGACAACTGGGTGTAACTGTAGGGTGCATGCAAGTTACTGATCTAGAAATGTACATTGTGCACCTTTCACCTCAACATTTCCAAACTTTTTGTAGTCTGACTGTGCCTCAAGATGATGGGTTGGGTTTGTTCTCCAATCTGCATGTGCAGAGTGACGTGCCTGTGACAGGTGCATCCCCTCTTACAAGCCAAAAAGGTTGAGAAGAACTGCTGTAACTTTGTTGAATATTTGGGTGTTAGTCAGAGACTAGAAGTCAAATCAAGAATATGTTTGATGAAATCTCTCATTTTTGGAAGTCAGGTAAGAGCCAAATAGGAAGGAAATAGAACTTAAACAGAAATTAAAGTTGTCCTAGACCTAGACCAAGACCACCGTGTTAATTCCTAGTGAGAGAACACAGCAATGACATGCTGTTGGCGCCATCTGCTGTCTGCTTTAACACAGTGCTAGACTAGTACATGCTCCTCCTTTCCCAATGTCCCAACCCCTGCAGCTCTGGTCCCCATCAGCACTAGTCTGGATAAACCCAGCCTCCACGTGACCTCTATGTACTGTTGCAGGCATAGGCTGTGACCTCTATGTGACCTCTATGTACTGTTACAGGCATAGGCTCTGATGTCAGATGAACAGACAGACGCACGCTTCTCCATAATCTAGGACTGATAAAACTAATTAAAAACTTTGCACTTACACAGCAGATTACACCTGCTCTAGTCATCAGCCTATCACAACACAGCAGATTACACCTGCTCTAGTCATCAGCCTATCAGAACACTTTGACCTTGTTGAAGCAACAGATACCCACCAATGACAGCGAGGGAGAAATGTTTGATTTTTCATTAAGAGAAAGCACTGCTGATATTGATATTGTTGCAAATAATGAGCATTGTATCAGTTTCAAATTTTTTGTATTGATACTTATCGGTACTATCGATACCTGTTGCAAATGAGTATTGTATCTGTTTAACATTTTTAGTATTGATTTTTATCGATACTTTTGCCAACCCTAATATATATATATATATACTGTACATATATATATATATATGTCAGTCCCTGACTGACAGACTAAGTCAGATATAATAATTGAGCATGAAAGCTACAGCATGGATAGCAGGCAGTGACAGTGGCATTTCATTTCACTGTCACATTCAAGCCTGGTGCTTCTCTGGCCCTTATCTGAGTCAAACACACTCTTCTATGAGCAGAGGCGTCTGCTTGGCCTTCAGACAGACACTCATTCTTATTCACAGACAGACTAACGCTCCATGATGGTCTATGATGGTCCATGATGCTGCTCTGACTTCCCCAACATGTCAGAACCCTCCAGGATGGCCGACACTTCTGTGAAGTGACCATGTTTATTTCAAATGCAGCAGACAAAAAAAGGCTTAAAATAATCGCCCTCACTCTGTATTCCCTCCCTCTCTCTCTCTCTCTCTCCCCCTCACATTTCTGTCTCTCGCTCCCTCCCTCTGACCTACTTTCCCTGCACCTTTGCTCACACCTGTCACCTGTGGGGGGCAGTGTTGCTCCGGGCTCATTGTGTCGTTCTGTGACGTCTCTCTGCATCTGTTTGCAGGTCAACAACTGTTTTCCCCACCGGTGGAAAAAATGCCGCACAAACTCAAATGGGTCATGTTTTCTGCTGTTAGTGTGACTACGGTGAAGTAGGGAACGCAGCATAACCCTAACCCTAACCCGTAGCAGCAGATTTGCTGTTGTCATGTGCTAAGCTAAGCTAACAGCCGTCGGGACTCGGGAGGACTGAAGGGATGTGATGAAGCCACTTGAGGCCATTGACGTGTTCTGATACTTAGATACTGGACCACCGCTAGCCCACTCAGAGGGACCACCGCTAGCCCACTCAGAGGGACCACCGCTAGCCCACTCAGAGGGGGGTGCAGATACATAAATGCCACTAAACTCCATGGGTAAGCGTTCCAATGACGTGCATTCACAATGTTGTAGGTTTGAGAACACACTCGTGTGTTTTCCGACACCCGAATACTTAGATGTTTCTCAGGAACCGTACATCTAGGGATGTAACAATATATCTCATTAAGGCATACAGCGATATCAAGCAACCACGGTTATCGTACCGTAAACTTTCCCTGTAATACCGCATCTCAGATCTAAATTGCTTTGCTTTGCGCAATAGAGATGGCGCCGCACACCAGTGACACCACTACTACAGATAAGTTCATGATGGAGGACCCTCGTGCAAACGTCATATTCGTTTCAGTTTCACTTCAATAAAGCAATATTTGTCTTCAATGCAAAATACCTGTTTGTTTGTTTGATGGTTTGTTTGTTGATGTTTTTGCGATGGGCCATAGTAGGCTTAATTGAAACGGAGGGGGGGGGATTAAAACGAATGAAATACCGTGATATTTTGGTAGATACCGTAATCGAAGTGTACAGATCAGCTGCCTCTCTCCATCATCATCATCCCTAAACGGAGCCTTCCCTTGGCTTATGTTCCATCTGTCACGTCTCGCGTCCCGTGGCCTCGCGTCATTTCCTGCACGTTGCCGTGGCAACCCCCCTCCCATCCCCCTCCCACCCGCGACCCCGTCCCGTCTTTTCCCACCTCCAAAACGCCCTGATGAGGGACGACGATTAGCCCCACAGCCACGACATGTAGAGTACACCCACAATCACACTCACACACTCACACACACACACAGACGCTGAGACAGACAGACAGACACACACACACACACACACACACACACACAGACACACTCACACAGACGCTGAGACAGACAGACAGACAGACACACACACACACACTCACACAGACGCTGAGACAGAGACACACACACACAGACGCTGAGACAGACACACACACTCACACACACACACACACACACAGATGCTGAGACAGACGGACACATACACACAGACGCTGAGTAAGACAGACAGACAGACACACACACACACACACACACACACTCACACAGACGCTACACACACTCTCTCTCACACACACTCACACACACAGACGCTGAGACACACACACACACACACACACACACACACACACACACACACGCCCGGCGATTAGGCAGTCGTGAGTGCAGTCGGACCAAAACAACATTCCACTCAGCGGCGGGCGATGTCGCTGGCATGGTGCCAGGGTGAGGGCCTACGTGCCGTCCAGCCACACTTGATGCCCTCTGTCTGCTGGTGCCAGTCTGACACACTGTGCCCTGTCATTACCCACTCACTGCACTGGACCACACACACACACACACACACACACACACACACACACACACTTGATGATGTTGAGGGGGCGCTTACTGGTGGCTTTGACTTGTTTAGTCTGATGCTGTTAAGGGGTTTTATTTGACTTGTTTAGTCTGATGCTGTTAAGGGGTTTTATTTGACTTGTTTAGTCTGATGCTGTTAAGGGGTTTTATTTGACTTGTTTAGTCTGATGCTGTTAAGGGGGTTTATTTGACTTGTTTAGTCTGATGTTGTTAAGGGGTTTTATTTGACTTGTTTAGTCTGATGCTGTTAAGGGGGTTTATTTGACTTGTTTAGTCTGATGTTGTTAAGGGGTTTTATTTGACTTGTTTAGTCTGATGCTGCCAGGGGATTTATTTTACTTGTTTAGTCTGATGCTGTTAGGGGTTTTATTTGACTTGTTTAGTCTGATGCTGTAAGGGGTTTTATTTGACTTGTTTTGTCTGATGTTGTTAAGGGGGTTTCTTTGACTTGTTTAGTCTGATGGTGTCAGCTGTTTTCTTTGACTTGTTTAGTCTGATGCTGTTAGGGGTTTTATTTGACTTGTTTAGTCTGATGCTATTAAGGGGTTTTATTTGACTTGTTTAGTCTGATGCTATTAAGGGGTTTTATTTGACTTGTTTAGTCTGATGCTGTTAATGGGTTTTATTTGACTTGTTTAGTCTGATGCTATTAAGGGGTTTTATTTGACTTGTTTAGTCTGATGCTGTCAGGGGTTTTATTTGACTTGTTTAGTCTGATGCTGTCAGGGGTTTTATTTGACTTGTTTAGTCTGATGCTGTCAGGGGTTGTATTTGACTTGTTTAGTCTGATGCTGTTAAGGGGTTTTATTTGACTTGTTTAGTCTGATTCTGTCAGGGGTTTATTTGACTAGTTTAGTCTGATGCTGTCAGCTGTTTTATTTGACTTGTTTAGTCTGATGCTGTTAGGGGTTGTATTTGACTTGTTTAGTCTGATGCTGTTAAGGGGTTTGATTTGACTTGTTTAGTCTGATGCTGTTAGGGGTTGTATTTGACTTGTTTAGTCTGATGCTGTTAAGGGGTTTTATTTGACTTGTTTAGTCTGATGCTGTTAGGGGTTTTATTTGACTTGTTTAGTCTGATTCTGTCAGGGGTTTATTTGACTAGTTTAGTCTGATGCTGTCAGCTGTTTTATTTGACTTGTTTAGTCTGATGCTGTAAGGGGTTTTATTTGACTTGTTTAGTCTGATGCTGTTAGGGGTTTTATTTGACTTGTTTAGTCTGATGCTGTAAGGGGTTTTATTTGACTTGTTTAGTCTGATGCTGTTAGGGGTTTTATTTGACTTGTTTAGTCTGATGCTGTCAGGGGTTGTATTTGACTTGTTTAGTCTGATGCTGTTAGGGGTTTTATTTGACTTGTTTAGTCTGATGCTGTTAAGGGGGTTTTATTTGACTTGTTTAGTCTGATGCTGTCAGGGGTTGTATTTGACTTGTTTAGTCTGATGCTGTCAGGGGTTGTATTTGACTTGTTTAGTCTGATGCTGTTAAGGGGGTTTTATTTGACTTGTTTAGTCTGATGCTATTAAGGGGTTTTATTTGACTTGTTTAGTCTGATGCTGTCAGGGGTTTTATTTGACTTGTTTAGTCTGATGCTGTCAGGCGTTTTATTTGACTTGTTTAGTCTGATGCTGTCAGGGGTTTTATTTGACTTGTTTAGTCTGATGCTGTTAGGGGTTTTATTTGACTTGTTTAGTCTGATGCTGTCAGGTGTTTTATTTGACTTGTTTAGTCTGATGCTGTTAGGGGTTTTATTTGACTTGTTTAGTCTGATGCTGTTAGGGGTTTTATTTTGATTCTTGGCTTTAGGGGAGTGAGCGAGGAGGTAGCGGAATGGCGCCGTTCCGTTTAGAACGACCGTCTGTACAGAGACACACAGTGCTGCCATGTTTGATTTCAGGTGCCAAGCTAGTGGGTCAATCAGAGTTCGGCGATACAGTATCTATCTAGCAGGTTAGTGCCATGGTGAGTTTGGTAAGATCTCCTGGCTCTCTCTACCCCTACTTGTTTAGTCTGATGCTGTTAAGGGGGTTTATTTGACTTGTTTAGTCAAACCTTACAACCAGTTTAGTGACGAGCAACGTCGGCCTGGCCACCGTTCCCTGACCCCAAGCCCCATCCTTCAGAGTCAATCCCCCCAGTTCCGAGCCCCCCTCCTATAAGCCCCCAGTCAGTCAGTCCCCTCCAGCCTCACAACAGCGCCTGGAAAAGATGAGCTCATCCCTGCTGTGATACTGCGCCGGGCTGGGCCTGTATGTGGTCTCTCTCTCCCTAATGGTCTCTCCAGGATGTCAACACCAGGTCCAGTATGTGTTCTCTTACTCACACCAATTAGCATTTCCACACGGGGGCCCAAGCCTAAATAAACACAGCTCCAACTCAGCGATGCAATCAGGTCGCATCTATAAACACTCGACGAGCGGTTTAAATTAGGCCACTCCCCTGAGTACTGGCCGTTTTAAATTAGGCCACTCCCGAGAGTACTGGCCGTTGCTCGGACAGAGCCAGGCGGAGATGACAGAATGGAGCCAGATGAAGTCACTGCAGGGGATTTTCAAGAGGAACAGCAATAGCGTGGGGATGAGTGCTACACTCAGGGAAAAAACCTGCATCTAACAAATCTCCATCAGGCAACTTACTGAGAGACTTAAGAGAGAGTAGGGATTTAATTTGGGAAGGCCTAAAGGCTGTTTCGAATGGGAAATGGCTCCCTGGTGGGAGACTGCAGAAAATCATACAAGCTTGTGTCGGAGAACTCATCCGAAAAAAGCTCATCGTAGAGGACCGCAGGGATGACGTATTAACGTATTAACCAGACAACGCCGCCATGTTGGTTCATGAGGGGAAAGGCAATGGGATTTTAGAATGGGTATCTCCCGCGAAATGTATGAAATAGGGTCTCTGTGGTTAACAAAAGTTTATGGGAGTGGTCATTTGTGTTCAGCAGGATAATCTTCACAAACGAGGACCACTTTTACTTACGACTTTTGAAATGTTTTCTGAAAATTGCGTAAAAAACAACAACACAGACCAACACTCATTACAGCATGTACGCTTCAAAAGTCATCAAAGTGATCCATGTTTGTGAAGATTATCCTGCTAAACACAAATTACTACTCCCATCAAATTTAACCACAGATCTTATTTCATGCGTTTAACCGAAATCCCTATTCTAAAAACCCCATTCACTTTTCCCCCTACGAAGCGTAGTGCTACTTCTGGACTCGTTCCTGCGCTGCTCTATAACCGAATTAAGTCAAAGAAAGGGAGAAAGAAAAGTGCCCAATCTTTTTCACTGGCTGGTCATTAGTCTGGACAGACAGACAGACACCCAGGAGAATGTTGCTAATATAGGTTATGCGTGTGCTGTGACGATAAGCCTCCCAATGACGCACTTCACACTGACCCATAATTCATGAGGAATCTTCAAATAGGAATGTAGATATTTTTAAGACACCCCTGGCCTGCCATAATGTATCTGTGACAGCAGTGGAGAGAGAGTAGCACGGGCAGTGGAGAGAGGACCTGCCTCTGTCATAGGTCAGGAAGTAGACTCAAACGGTTAAGCAGTGATACTCAACTTGCGGCCCGGCGGCCAGATGCGGCCCGCGATAGTGTGCAGAGTGGCCCCCCTGACCATTTTCTAATTCACAATGAAAGACAAATGTTAAAGTTTGACTGAGGTCCTGCTAAATTGTCAAATATAGCCACCTGCTCACCGCCCAGGGACTTGCATGTACTTACCGTACTTACATGTACTTAAATGGGGACTTAGCTCCCAGATATGTAACAAAACGGCATGCTGCTTGATTTGAAAAAACATATGGGAAAAACCAAGAAATGACGTATCCTCTTGTCTCACTAATACTCTTTGGCCGTGCTCAGCTCAGGAATTTTTTTCCAGAAATCGACGCCATTACAGTTTGCTCACCGCCTCGAAAATAATTTATATGAGAGCTGCATTATCTTTATAAATATCAACAACTAGCCAACGCTGGTGGCCTGTATGGAAACAGCGTTGCTCAAAATGGTTGAAAGTGATATCAATTTGGCCATTCAGTGGCGTACTAGAAATTGACTTATTGTGTTACCCCGCTCTGGGGTAACACAATGCGAGATTTTTCCACGTTATGCCCTTGTCCAACTTGCCATATAGACCGCCATGAAGTCCTTTTTGAATTTTCGTTTCTCCCTTTTTCGTGATTCTTGTCAAAAGTTGTGCAAAAGTAGTGCACCTCTGATTTTCCTCTCGAGCGCAGAGCTGCAGCGGGGCGCAGAACATTCTCCCCCTCCCTCCTCTCAGACGCCGGCTGGGGAAACAGCCTCCTGCATGGGGCGCTCTGTAACCCTCACAAAACAACAACAAACAAACACAAACTAAAATAGCTGGTGTGCGATTTTTCTGCACAATTTTTTCTGCACAATCAGTGTCTGAAATTGGGTACAGGATTGTGGGAATCCTGCATCTTTGCGAAAATACGACTGGACAAGCCGCTTTTCACAGACAGGGGCACAGCGTCAGTGAGGCTGCAGGAGCTGAGTAGCCTATAAGTCAGAGCGAGGTGAGTCACTTCACCATGCCTTCTCCTCCCCATCAAAACAAAGTGAAGCAGGAAAAGACATTTTAGGCTGTAGGCTGCGTTAGTTTAGTTTCCCTCTTTGTTTTGTTTCTGTTTGACATCTGCTAGACTAGGTGCATGAGTGAAAAAGGGGCACAGAAGAGTCCTCCTCTCTCTCTTCTCTATAGGGTCAGGTAAGGAGGAGGAGGGGAGGCTCACTTTGGTGCGGTCTCGGAGCTGCTGCAAACACACATTCTCACCCCTGCCTCCCTCTTCCTCCTCTCTCTCTCGGCACAATCAAGTGGTTGAGTAGTTCTCAATGTGGGGCCAGGGGACCACCAGTGGTCCTTGAGAGGATTCCAGGATTCTCTGTTATCTCTCAACCTAATATATATGGAATTCTGGACAAAATCATATCTAGGCTGCATAAAAATTAAAGAAAATCAGATTTGCATCTGAGAGACCAAATCTCATCATATGGGGGTCCATTGCCCCATGTGAACTAAATTAGGTCCCTTAGTGTTTTTCCATCTTGCCTAGTTGTATAGGCTTTGGAGATGCACCAAGATGCACGTGCTAACCCCACCGTGACGTCAGGATGTACCAAATATCCCATTCATTTTAGGGCACAAAAAAAAGCAGTGTTCAACCCATAGAGGGCGCTTATGCCAGTTATGCGGCTGAAAATGATACAAATGGTAAAATGGCAACAGTTTGGTCTCAAATGTGGAAATTTTGACCAGAATTCTTCACACACCACCCCCAAAGTCATATATTGGTTAAAAGCTGAAAAAAAGTGTTTTGGGGGTAAGTTACACTTTAACTAAATAAACCTAACTATCCTGTGTGCGCACAATTGTCAGACTAAACTCTGGCTGACGACCCAAAAGCCTACAGTCTGCTACAGAAAAATGTATATTAATGTTTGTTT
>NC_139632.1:8708954-8718371 GCF_964638095.1 Poromitra crassiceps | reverse complement strand
AGCCAATTTGTGCTCATGAACACGGACACGGACACGAGTCAAAGTTTGATGATAAGCAAATATTTTACAATAATTAATATTATGTTGAAACAGCAAATCATTCGCAAGACAGCTGAGTGAGTGGCTGGCTTGGACTGCTGCCTAGCAGGCAGGTTGGCTGGCTGACAGTCTGAGGAAATCCTCTGCTCGCCCACAATAGGTCTGAGCTGGTTCCAAACAGCTTACAAGTCTCTCTCTCTCCCACATTAGACTCGGGCAAGTCGAATATGTCTGACATTATTCAAAGAAAGACCTCTTCATTGAGATACACATTGAAGGAAATGTGGAATTCTGGTTCGATATTATTGTGTGACTCATCTTTCCATTGAGGTTTAGTGTCAGAGTATAAATATGTGACTCTTGCTTTTGTATTTTTTTGTACTTTCCTTAATGGTTTTTCCACAGGTTTCCCTGGGCTGCAAAACAATGCAGCGACAAAGTACCATCTTCACACAGGCTGAGCCCAGAACCCGGTACCATCTTCACACAGGCTGAGCCCAGAACCCGGTACCATCTTCACACAGGCTGAGGCCAGAACCCACTGAGGCCAGAACCCACTGAGGCCCAGAACCCACTGAGGCCAGAACCCACTGAGGCCAGAACCCACTGAGGCCAGAACCCACTGAGCCCAGAACCGCTGCCTGTTCATGCTTTCACAGCCCAACACGGGAAAGGGAGTTGAGGAATGTTCCCAGGCTCAATTTCCACTTCCCAGGCAAAGTACAACCAAAACTGAAACCTCCATCCTCGCTCATCTCGAGCTTTCCCAGATACTATCTCTAACCTCCGCTTGAACCTGCAAGAGGAGGAGGCCTCTGGGATGTTAGAGCTACATCAGAGATGGTCCATGTTAGAGATACGGCACCGCAGGCTCCGCCAATAGACCCTTCTCACGGGGGCCATTTTGTGTCGAAGAGGCAGGGTAAACACAGGTGCCAGCAAAACACTAATGAGGGTTTCAAACTTCCATGATTGGAATTTGGAAACCCTCATTAGTGTTTTGCTTGCACCTGTGTTTATTCTGCCTTTTCAACACAAAATGGCCCCCATGAAAAGGGTCTATTTTGTTCCATGAATAATTATATTTCCACCTACAGTAGCAAGTGCAAAATGGAAGAAGTTCATATAAACCATTCAGATTCCCTGTTCTTTCCAACTTTTTTTTTAAAAAAGACAACAGCAATAAAAGTCTCAAAAATGATTCTTACAATTGCATCCGTCCTTGTGATTTCTGCTAAGCTCTCAAGCAATTTCACTGAGTTTTGTTCTGTTTATTTTCAAAGCAGCAAAAAATACAGGATTTGCCTGTTTAAAACTTTGTATCTCCACATAGGTGCAATCGAGCCTCTTGAACCTCCCACAATTGGTCAGAATAGGCGGGACCCATCAGCTAAATTGCTTAGTGTGAAGAACACACTCAGATTTTCCTGGTAAGAGACAGATTTGTCTTCCGCTTCGTGGGATTTTTAATAGCTGCCAATCCCTGCCCCAAAGGGAGTGCTGCATAACTAATGGCTGGCAACATGATAAAAGGCTTGTTTATTCTTTGCTGCACAAGACAAGATGATTAAGAACAGAAACAAAGCAAAATGACCTGTCCATCAGCTCCGTTTAGACTTAACAAGTCTTGACATGACTCTGACAGGGCACATTCAAAATATATGGGGCAAAACGTGAGGAAAAAATGCTTGTCTCTGTCCATCATGGAATACAGCACAGCCATGTAGCCTATGGAGTCATTCAAAAGAGCACTCTTGAAGGATTTTGGATTGGCAAAGTGAACGTCAGTCACTTCCTCCTTCAGCACTGTACCAGAGATTTTCTTCCGCAATTTATTTTCCCATAGACATTTCGTAAAATGCTTATAAAAATAGTTTTACTTGGTCAAACCAAACGGTTCGGCTATATTTAGAATCGGGAGAGACCATAGAACATTTCACTCGGACCAAAACTAAAAAAACAACATTGAAAAGATATTGTCTTTAAAGCCGCATTTTTTACGTTTTGGTCTGAGTTAAATGTTATGCGATCTCTCCTGTTTCTAAATACCGGTATATCTGTATTGTTTGGTTTGAAGTTGAACAAGTAAAACTATTTTTATAAGCATTTTACGAAATGTCTATGGGAAAATAAATCTCTGGTACAGTGCTGAAGCAGGAAGTGACGTTCACTTTGGCTCTCTATAACATTATAATCCAAGTTACTGAAGGACCCTACAATTTGTTTGAGTGGAACGTGTGAAATGCCAGAATATATTTTTGTTTCGGTGATGGACGCTTTTCGAAGAAATGGTCAAAGCCACCCAGGGTCTCCAGTCCATGACGAAAGGAACATCGCTCGACTTCAAAAGTACGCAGTCCGACTCTGGGAAGCAGATGATTTCGATGAATCTCTGGCAAACGTGATTTCATGATATCATTGACCACAAAATGACTAGTCTGAATTTCCACGTTGCTTCCAGGGCCAAAACTAATCAGCGTGTTGTCAGGCTTGGGGCAACAAGCACAGACAATTCCCAAAGGGCGCAGAATACACAAGCTGGCATGGTTTGTGTTTTTCTAAAACGGATCGCGTGGCTGCATGAGTTCAATACGCTGGCAAATTCCCCTCACACACTGGGGCTCACTCCCTCCCCACCCGCCCACCCCTCCCGTCTTGTTAGATGTTCTGCTCATGACTCACACCGTGGTTTAAGTGATGTAACCTCTAAAAGACAAACAGCCACACTGCTTCTGCAAACCAGAAGCATGTACCATGTACATAAGTTAATGCAGTGGTTCTCAATGTGGGGGCCAGGGACCACCACGGGTCCTTGAGGGTATTTTCCGTGGGGTCCCCCAGCGAAATGACGAATTGTTCAACTTCACCATTATTTCATTTCAAAGAATTTAACACAATTAGAGAATTGGAGAATGTATGAGAATGACTGTTTTGATCATAGCTTCACTGTTATCTCTCCACCTACAATAGCCTACAGATATATAGGCATGGAATTCTGGACAAAATCATATCTAACAAAGATATTATTAAATCTTATTATGGTGGCCTGTGTCCCAAATATACTGTAGGCCCTTGATCAGGAAAAAGGTTGGGAATTTACTGGTCTAATCTACTAATCTACTTCATGAGCCACAGTAGCCTACAATACCTAGGTTATATGAAACAAAAACACAACAGTAGGTCTTGTGAGACATTTGTAGGTGGAAGAACTCACTCCTCCACACTGAGTAGCCTACTAGCTTAATACGTTTCATCACTAGAGTTCTGCCTTTCAAAAATAAAAAAGACATGGTACAACAGTCCTATACAGCAACAAATCATTAAACACCCTCCTGGGTGCTTTTGTAAGCAGCAGCATATATATTCGTGTTTAAATGTGTCTGTAAAACATGATTTAATTGATTGTGCTGATCCATGCACCTGACCAGCCGCCTAATAATAGACCCTTTTCACGTTTCCAACATAATATTCCAACTTCCAATCGTGGAAGTTGGAAACCCTCATTAGTGTTTTGCTTGCACCTGTGTTTACCCTGCCTTTTCGACACAAAATGGCCCCCGTGAAAAGGGTCTATTCCATAGGTCTATTCATCCAAACCACCCTCTCTGCAAAGTCATTTCCCTCGACACGCCAGCATGTTTTGGCATCATGACATGCACTACTACGCTGTTGCGTAACAAGGTAGTCTGGCCGCCCCTCTCTCTATTTTCCACTCGCCTTTACTTTTCCAAACGTCCACAATGCGCCCCCAGTGCGTGCTGCTACTGTAGCCCACCTTATGTTATGGCGCGTCTGTCTGTCCTCTTCTACCAATGCAAAGAGTTGTGTAAATAGCGAGTAGACCTACTTTTAGTTTGTCAGTGGCGGCGATGGTGGTGCGTGTCCGTCTCCAATGTTTTGGTCGATACGCATGATGATGACATGTGCTTGTCAAAGAGCCAATTAGGGTGTGGGTGTGTGCGTGTGTGTGTGTGTGTGTGTGTGTGTGGGGGGGGGGGGGGGGGGGGGGGGGGGGGGGGGGGGTCGCTAGACGTCCCTGGCTGGGAGAAATATTATTAAAGTGCTACAAAGACAAATAATAACAAATATAAATGGGCTATAGTATAAATATAAATATGAATCAATCAAATTCATTAATCAATCAACATAATTCTGGAAATGTAGCCTACCTTGCTTTTACTTCCGGTCTGATGTTGCTGCGCAACGGTATTGATTGCAGAATGGGGAGGGGAAGTGACAACCAGCGCCCCTACTGGCTCATAGTCATATCATCTCTCTTGTGTCTTCAGTCCATATATGTGTGTGTGAGTACACGCACACGCACGCGCACACATATTCCTTGCTTCACTGCACCTTCTACCGACAAACTGTGCTATATTTTTTTATTATAGCCTATCCTATTTCTATATCATGTTTTACACTGTTTGCCTTATTTACATAGGCTACCTCATTTAGCCTAGTTGTTTACCTGTCCACTTTATTATGTAGCCTACTGTTTACCTGAGTATTGTTTTTTTAGTCCTGTAATGGAGCCCTATAGCATAAGAATTTCACAGATACGTAGGCCTACTTGAAATCCTAAGAACATTCATATTGCATTGAAAAATACCACATTATCTCTCATTAAAAATGAGCTCTCACTAAAAAGTTAGCTGCACAAACAAACCGTGAAAGTTCAACTTCATCTCATCAATAAAGGAAGTGTGTTTTCATAATGGAAGTGTGCTCTGCTCTCTAATGCAAAACCATATCACATTTCTTATGGCAAATTAAAGCCTTTTGAGCTTTTGACCGTGTGTGTGTGTGTGTGTGCGTGTGTGTGTGTGTGTGTGTGTGTGTGTGTGTGTGTGTGTGTGTGTGTGCGTGTGTGTGTGTGCATGCGTGTGTGCGTGCGTGCGTGCGTGCGTGTGTGTGTGTTCAGGAATGCTGAGAGAGTGAGTCTCAGTACTCAGCTCTGGTGCAGTTGCTATGGCAACCTGATGACAGAGAGGACTTGGTCGTCCCTGTAATGCAACGCGAGAGAGAACCTGTTAGAACCATCGATGGTTAGAACCCTCACTGTCGCTCGCCCCTCTATTCTGGTGTGGTATTCCAGTCTGCATTCTCTCGCTCTCTCTCTCACTCTCTCTCTCTCTCTCTCTCTCACACACACAGTCACACACATCACATCACCTGTACATCAAATAGTCCAGTATATTGTGACGTCTTCTCCCTTGGAATTTCTCTGGAGGCAATTTGAGTTTCTGTAGGTGGCGCTCTTTTCTTTGTCTGTTCAGCCATGGTCACAACAACCGCTGCTCATGGAATACTCTTCTATTAAATCAAATAAAGCTTTTTTTATGAACATATTACAAAAACAATCAGACTACAGCAGATGATCAATTCTTGCATAAAAAAATACCCTTTCCAAAGCCCAAAGCTTGACAGCAATATTTTGATTTAAGATTTATTCGATTGTCATTGGACAAGTATGAAATGTAGCCTCTGCATTTAAGCCATCATTATATACACATAGGAGCAGTGGGCAGCTGCAGTACATTGCGGGGACCAACTCCAGTTCTTTTACCAGTGCCTTATATGGTCAGGGGCACTGACAGGAGTATTAAAGCTAAAATACATGTCTTTGATGGTGGAAGGAAACCCACACAAACTCCACCTGGGATGGCCCGGGGGTTCGAACCCAACACTTTCTTGCTGTGGGGCAACAGCACAAACCGCTGAGCCACTGTGCTTTAGAGAAAGCTGGAAGGGGGAGCAGCACGGTACTGTAGGCTGTGTATCAGAAAACCTCCAGCAGGATGTCCCTCTAGACGTGACCTTTCTGAACCAAACAAACCGCTGTTGCTGCTGCCAGAAACATACACGCATCACTTCCTGTCCAGGGGACTTTTCCCAGGAAACACCCACTTAACACCAAATGCTGAGAACAGAAAATATAAAAGCTTTCATGAAGTCGTTATAGGTTCAAATTGAACCTAACAGGTGATTGTAATCAATTAACAGATGATTACAATCAAGTGACACAAACAGCCAATGAGCTGTGTGCTGTGGTGCCTTTATTGGCAGGAAAATGCTTATGACATCATGGGAATACTATGAATTGGCGATAGAGAAGAGGAAAACGGACATTTATTTCTGTTGAAATTAATGATGTGTGTAGGCTGCCTTTGGATCCTTCTGGTCTACAGTTCAACCTGTCAGACCAGCTGGGCCATCATCACACATGTAGGCCTACAGGTGTGTTCCTGGATGGAGATCCACTCACCCAGCGGGGTTTGTTTCTTTAGCCGGGGCAGCAGGAGCCCCCGAGGTGGTGCGGTAGGCCCAGCTCGCTCCCCAGCAGCAGGAGCCCCCGAGGTGGTGCGGTAGGCCCAGCTCGCTCCCCAGCAGCAGGAGCCCCCGAGGTGGTGCGGTAGGCCCAGCTCGCTCCCCAGCCCAAAGTGAGAGCAGTCGACATCCTTGTGAAAATAATTAAACATAATATTTGTAGAGGTTGGATTGCCTAGTGGTTCGAAAATCCCTGTCCTTCAACCAGACGAGCCAGGTTCAAGCATCTGCTCTGCTGAAAGGTTTTCTATATATATATATATATATATATATATATTGATATGCATACATACATACATACATACATACATACATATCCAGTATATATATACACATACATATCCAGTATATATATATATATATATACACATACATATACAGTGTGTATATATATATATATATATATATATATATATATATACATATACAGTGTGTATATATATATATATATATATATATATATATATATATATATATCTTACAGCGAGGAGTTTCAAAATAATAAAAACGTTATTAGAACTTTTATTAATAACTTTTATTAGAGTTAGTTAGTTATTTAGAGTTGATTGAAAAAAAAGCTTAAACATTTTCAAAGGGAAAGACACCTTTCTGACAGAAAGTGCATGCAGCTCAAGGTGTGTAACCCTAACCCTACGCATAGAACCCATTCTCATTCAGATATCTCGAGGTGAGGTCCAGGGACCCCTTTGAAAATGGCCGTGCCAATTTTTTCCCCTCGCCAAAATTTGACCTAACTTTGGAACGTTATTTAGCCCCCTCTCTGACATGCTAGGTTGACATCGTTGGTACCAATCGATGGGTCTTCTAGTTTCATAAGAACCACCACGCTAGCTTTAAAAATGAGTCTGCCACACAGTGCCACAGCTTCTGAAAGACAGTAATATCAGCCGCGGATTTTTTATTTTTAAATTATTATTATTATTTTTGTCAAAGCCATGGTGGGCCAAAACAAACGGGGGCGGGCCAAACTTAGCCCGCAGGCCGCCAAATTGGTCAGCCACGCCCCCTAGCTGCTCCTGTCTTCTGTGATTGGGAAAGGGTGTGCGTGAGACCAACCGAGGATTTCTAAAGTTTAGAGTATAGTACAATCAAAGGGTCCAGTGACGAACCAGAGTGAAAGGAAAACAGAAATGACCATCAAATTGGTCACGCAGAGGGAAAAACGCACACAGTCCTCATTCCAATCCGCAATTAGGAATGTTTTTTCTCCCTTCCCCTTTCCACAGAATGAGCCGTTTAGGTGATCGCCCCGCTGTTAGTTTTCATTTCAGTTTCATTTCTCTCAAACCTTCGAACCTCATATTGGTTATTGTGGTCATTGCTGGTTACTTAGCTCATGCTTCTGTGGAAGCATGCAGGGTTGCTGACGTCAGTGGAGGAGATGGAAAAAACCTGTGGAGAGAGAGAAGAAGACAGTGTCCATCGCGTGGTGATCATCAACACAGCCGAATTCGGCCTTTAGACCTGATGAGAGAGAGTGCACGGTGTGAATTAGTTTGACTTGTATGGGATCACTTGTTTCACTTCATCCGGTACCTCAGACAGCTCTGTAATGTAACCCCCATCATCCGGTACCTAAGACAGCTCTGTAATGTAACCCCCATCATCCGGTACCTCAGACAGCTCTGCTTTGAGAGTCTTGAATTTGCTCGGTGGCCTGATGAGCCGATCCTGGGTCCTGGGGGTTAGGTCTCTCATCTTTATACTGCATACTTACTGTTTATGATTTCACAGCAGCTTTTAACAAGACGCTGTAATTTGGAGCTCTCATGACTGCATTGACGTCAGAGGCTGGCACATTAACTTAACTTACAGCCGTGTGCTCGCTGTAAGCATGTAACATGTGCAGGCCTATATTTGGTAGAGGAACTATACACACATTATGCACACACAGAGAGAGACATTATGCTCTCTCTCTCTCTCTCTCTCTCTCTCTCTCTCTCTCTCACACACGCACGCACACACACACACACACACACACACACACACACACACACACACACAGTCACACACACACATACACACACACACACACACACACACACACACACACACACACACACACACTGTGTTAATTTCCAAGCTTTTACATGTATAATCATCACGAGCCATCTCTCCACAGATGTGCAGGAAGGCAGCTGTAAAACACTAACACTCGACTCAGCCCCATCTGGGAAAAATTAAAACAGTTCAACTGACGCACATAACCCCATATAACGACATCCATATCGTCAGCTGAGGTTGAGTTGTCACCTGTCATTATGTTGAGAACTGTTTGAAGCTGATTTCCTGCTTTAGATTAAAGTTATTTGATATTGAAGCTGCGTTAAACAGTTGACGTGCGAGTTAGCATGCTTTCTCAGAGTTGAAGCTTCCACTGAAACACAGTCATGTTTGGGAGGGGGGAGGCCTTTTTGAAGCTTCCACTGAAACACAGCCCAGTTCCATAAAGATTCCTAGAAATCCATCCATCCCTTTGTGGCTGCTCCATTGTGGGCTATGTAAAATGTGTTAATGTAAAATTTAATAATTACCCAGACTATCAATAAGGCCTTCATCCATTCTCACTTTCTCTCTCCCTCTCTCTCCCTCTCTCCCTCTCTCTCTCTCTCTCTCTCTCTCACCCTCTCTCCCTCCCTCTCTCTCCCTCTCTCTCTCTCTCTCCCTCTCTCTCTCTCCCTCCCTCTCTCTCCCTATCTCCCTCTCTCTCTCTCTCACCCTCTCTCTCTCTCTCTCTCTCACCCTCTCTCTCTCTCTCTCTCTCACCCTCTCTCTCGCTCATCTGGAGATCCACGACCCAGCAATGAGACGCAATAGTGATGAAATTGATATCACCTAAATTGGGGAATTTTCTTCAATCTCTCCTTCTTTCTCTCTCTCTCTCTCTCTCTCTCTGTCTCTCTCTCTCTCTCTCTCTCTCTGTCTCTCTCTCTCTCTCTCTCTCTCTCTCTCTCTGTCTCTCTCTCTCTCTCTCTCTCTCTCTGTCTCTCTCTCTCTCTCTCTCTCTCTCTGTCTCTCTCTCTCTCACCC
>NC_139632.1:8693954-8703954 GCF_964638095.1 Poromitra crassiceps | reverse complement strand
GACAGAAGGAATATATTCATGCTTTGCTTTTAATCACTTCATAGAAAAAGTATTTGCGATTTCATTTTGAACACAATATACAATATAATAATACCATACATTGTGTGGAACATTTAATAGGCTAACCCGTCTGTGACAACTGGCGGACTGGAACATATTATTGACATTTAAAAAAAACCCATCTCTCATGCAGATAGTGCTAAATCTGGCTAACCATTTTGAACACAACTGGGACCAAAAAAAGCTTGAACATAGATAAACAATGTTAATACTGACTAATTTGAATTTCAAAACTGCTAACAATTTTGGTCAGAAAGAGTTCACACATCAGCACAATCAGTTACATAAGATCACGTTTTGTTGTTCATTCAGAACGATTCACGTCAGTGCAGGGTGTATTGTAGCATGCTACCAATACAGGCCCCGTGATATCTACTTTTACATGAAGTGCGTAAGGTGTAAAAGGAGGCAATTGCCTTGTGTGTGTTAGTCAAACCTGGATCTGAACCTGGATCTGAACCTGGATCTGAACCTGGATCTCTGAATCTGGATCTGAACCTTGTCAGCAATCTGCATTCAGAATGCTGGATGGATAAGCTTGCGACGAGTCGCAGACAGAAAACCTTTGTGTATTTTGATATCAACCATTGACTAAGATTCTGCTGTCCATACAGTAGGTTGTTGTACTGTTTGTATCCTATATCCAAGCCTATGCAGTTGAACATGTCCTCTATGTTGCCTCTGGGTTACCTAAGGGGCTGTCGTCAGATGAAAACCTTGTACCTGCAAAACCTCAGTTGGTCAGGAATTTTTCTTTATGAGAGAAAAAATCAATTGAGAAAATATCTAGGCAAACTTCTTTAAAATACATCTTATATGCAAGGAAGCCCAAATGAATGAATAGACGATTGTTTTAAATACTGATTCCTAATAAGATTGGCAGGATTTATTCATTGACACCTCTGCAACCTTGCTGTAAAAGGCAACAAAAAAATAAAAAAAATAAAATGGATTTATTTTTATTTTTGGAGTTACAAGGTTCTCATGCGACAGCAACTATATGTCTCTTTAGCTGCTGCTCTGCTGGGCACTCAAAACATTGTGCGAATATATACTTAGATATATTTATATATATAGATTTATTTAAAAAAACAAAACAATATATGATACAGAATATAAAAAGACTCAAAACCAGAGTCTTCTACACATTAGACACCACCACTTCCAGGTAATGAAAGTGCATATAAATTAAAATAGATTTTACACTGAACCAGTATTTCTTATTTACAAGCTTAAAGTATATAGAATAAATACACACTGTTATAAACAGCAAAAAGGACCAACTTGAGCTCCGAGCGACAAACAGTAGAGACAAACGGTGTGATGGGGTAAGGCCAGTTGACAAAGACAATACATTCAAAGACACGCACGCACGCACGCACCCACGCACGCACGCACACACACACACACACACACACACACACACACACACACACACACACACACACACACACACACAGACACACACACAACCATTTGTACATACTGCAGACGATTTCCACTTGAGCATGCTGGAGTGAGAGTGGACAAAAAAGTATCTGAAGTACCTTTGAGTATAACCGCAAAACATTATGAAAACGGAGAGATGGTGATGAGAAGGTGTGTCAACATCAAGCCCATCCATGAAAACCAGTCATGGAGGCCACGGGAACACATGAGATATGAATCGCCCAACTCATACTTCTGTGACGTAGAACACAGAGGCATTTTCGCTTATTTTAAACCCAATGATGAATTATTAAAAGGAGAGTCTGACATGCTGAATGTAGCCGTTCCATCTGTGCCAAATCCTAATAAGACCGCCTGTCCTGGGAATCTGATCCAGTCGAGGGGGGAAGGGAGAGGTTCAACTGACGTCAATGAGCAGAAGCAGCACTTGAGGGGATTTTCATTGTGAGGGAGCCGTGTAAATAATGGTGCTGCTGATGCAGGTCGCCTTTCAGACAGGCAGCTGGAAGGGCACCTTTATTATGGTGTGGCCCCAATTGCACCGGGTCATGGGCCGTTTACATCAGTACGCTCCGGACCCACTCTGACTAACAGCATTGTTAAGACTGCAGCTGTGGGCGCAATATGGGTTCACTGCTGCGGCACATTTCTTCCTTAACAGGTTTTTTTTTTTAACAGATTTCTTTTGAATATACGCTACACAGCTCTTTGTTAACGAGCTCTGATGTTAACGAGCTATGATGCTATTGCTATTCTATTTCTGCTCATTGCGCTGATGTACTTTTTTCTGGTGGTGTGTTGTAGATGTCGATTTTCGAGGATTTGAGCGAGACTAAAAGCCCATTCACACCAACACATAAATTAAAACCTAATGAGATTTACAAATTGTTTTACAGTTAATACTGCTGTGACAATTTAGCAGGAATATTTAATAGCTGCTAGTGTGGGATTTTTTATTTCATCACTATATTCACTAGTACACTTTTGTATGAAAAGTCATTGCTTGGTGTGAAAAGGCAGTCAGTCCTAATGGTCTGCAGGCCATTCGGAGAGGAAGAGAAGATACAGTACATGAAGAAATGGACTAATGGTAACAGAGTGACTGTCTCACATTCATTTACTGTGACATTTGATATAAACAGCAACAATGTTTACAATGAATATGAAACATGAATGCATTTGAATTCCACGTACAATGATCATATTTTGTGCTCGGCTTGAAACAGAAATGTGGGGGGAAAAATGTGCGTATGTATATGTGTTCATGTTTCCCAATTTATATGAGTTTCTTCAAGAATTGTTTGTCGAAGTTTGTTTGGATTTCTCTATTGCCCAATACATGGAAGACTGTTCTCTTTTTCTGAGATACAAAAAAGATTTTGCTCTTTCAGATAAGAAGAAGGAGGGGGTGGGGGAAATCACAGACATACTAGAGTGTTCAATAAATAAAAAAACTATTATAAAGACATAGTAAAAAAGGCACACAAAAGTCCTTTGACAAATGGTACAGGAACACAATTAAACACTTTCTCTTGCTATACAAACGTGTCTCCGTCAGTAGATCTTACTCTATGCTACTTCTAGAACATATGTCGGTAAAAAAGTCTTAAGGTACAAAACTTCTCTCAGTAGTGTCAATGTCCATTTATTTAATGCCAGTCCAGAAAATAAAAGCAACCATCTCCCAAACTGGCCCAAAATCCTTCAAGTCGCGCCCTCAGTCGCCTGTCCGTCAGGTCTAAATAGTTTGCAGCATCTATATTCCTGAGAACTCTGTAGCCGCGTCACTGAAACTGTCCCTCCGTGTCTCAAGTGCAAGACGCCCCACGATGCGGGCGGCAAGACGCCCGGATGCGGGCTAAAACTACGCCTCCCGTCTCCATGTGGGCTCGCTAAAAAGCACAGCTGCAAAGAGGATTGCCCCCTTTTTCTTAAAACCTTCAAAACCGCCAAAAGGCGAACGTAAGGATGGAAGCCCCTATGTATCCGTGGGCGACGCCTCGTGCGTGATGATCTCTATCGCCGACGTGGGCTCCGTCACGCCGCCCTCCTCCTCCTCCTCCTGACCGTCCAAGTAGTTCAAAGGAGGAGAGCGAGAAGACTCCCCTAAACTGTCCTCCTCGTCCTCTTCGTCCCCGTCATCACAGTCTTTGTCCATCCCGTCCGAGTCCTCCTCCTCCAGAGTCAGCTCGAACTGAAACTTCTCCCCTCCTCCCTGTCCCGCGTTGCCCCCGCCGTGTCCGTCGGTGGCCTGGTCGTAGAAGGGAGGGGAGGGGCTCTGGGGGATCATGCTCTGGTACCAGTTCCTGTTGTCCTCCAGCGTGTCCAGGATGTCCTGGGCGTCGGGGTGCACCAGGTCGGCCCAAGTCTCCCACAGCGGGTGGACGATGTAGTCAATGAAACCCACCTGGGAAAGGGGAGAGAGTGAGTACACGGAGTGAATTTGTGCAGGTGCGTGCTTATATCAAATACCTTTTTTTTGATGATTGATTGATTTTTATTGATCTCGAACAGTCATACACATAAAAACACATAGTAGCAATGGCAACATAATATTGTTCGAGAAGGGGCAGAATGAAGCAATAGCTTGTCTTGTTCTGCCCCCTCTTTACATTAACGACTAAACTTAAAAATATGACACAGCGGTTACACGTCAGATCAAATCAAAGCATATAGAAATTCACATACAAATTTAGCATAGTAAAAATAACCGTAATAAAATCAAAGCATATAGAAATTCACATAAAAAAATTGCATAATAAAAGGATAAAACAAATAAAATGTCCTTCTATATGTGTAGGTGTTTGCATGTGTCTCTATGCACGTGTGCTTATGAATTGCCAGTCTATTCCAGTATTTACTGTACAGTAGGTGCTTTGTTTAGGTACGTTTCCTACCTGGCTCTTCTCCACGGAGGCGGTGTGCTTGTCGCACATGGGGCTGATCTCCATTCCCCTCTCCCGCTCTCTGTCCCCCTGGTGGAAGAACTCGTCCATGATCCGATCGGTCCACTGTCGATACAGCTCCAGGGACTTGGTGGGGTTGCTCAGGTCAGCACAGTGCACCATGTTGCGCAGCACCTACAAAGAGCAAATAATTTAGAGTTGGCAACATACCGAAAAGTTTGGCTGTTCAATGCCATTCTGCCCTACGCAAAAACCCATGATCCTTCAATCAATACAGCACAATACTGCAAAGAGCAGATGACTTCACAACACTTTGGACAAATGTAATTAGATACTTGCAGCATTTCAGGCTAATTCTATTGTGCTTATGGTTATGAAAGGAGGAGGTGCAGCCTGTCGGTCTATAGAGAACCAAAGTGAACGTCACTTCCTGCTTCAGCACTGTACCAGAGATTTTCATCCGCCATTTATTTTCCCATAGACATTTCGTAAAATGCTTATAAAAATAGTTTTACTTCAAACCAAATATAAATATATTTAGAAAGAGGAGAGATCGCATAACATTTCATCGGATCAAAACGTAAAAAAATGCGGGTTTAAAGAAAATATTTTTTCTATTTCTTTTTTTTAAGTTTTGGTCCGAGTGTAATGTTCTATGGTCTCTCCCGATTCTAAATATAGCCGAACCGTTTGGTTTGACCAAGTAAAACTATTTTTATAAGCATTTTACGAAATGTCTATGGGAAAATAAATTGCGGAAGAAAATCTCTGGTACAGTGCTGAAGCAGGAAGTGACGTTCACTTTGCCTCTCTATAGGAGGAGGTGCAGCCTGTCGGTCTATAAGGTCAAGAAAAGATTTTGTTGGAATGAAACGACATTAAATACTGAATAAAAACACTACCTGTATCCTGTCTGTGTAATTGTCCAGCAGCAGCACTCCAGAGCTGGTCACCTTCTTGGTCTCCACCATAGTCTTCAGGTCAGCCAACAGGCTCATGTGTTTGGACATGTCAGTGGCCAACACCTGCATAGACGAGAGACACAACCTACCATCAGCACGGATCCAATACTGACACACTATAAAAGCGGGAGATCAATAGAACAGAATAGAATAGAATAGAATAGCATATAAACTGAACAGCTTACCAGGTCGATGACCATCTTGCGCAGCGACTGGCGTTGTTTCTTGGGCACGTTCTGGAAGATGTCACAGTTGTCCTCCTGTAGCAGCTTGAAGCCCACAGCCAAGTGATGGTTCTCCAGCACAGACTCATCATTGTACATCAGCGCCAGCTCAGAGTCTGGACAGGGATTAGAAAGAGATTTTTTATTATTAGTATTATTATTATTATTATTATTACAACAGTATTATTATGACTACTAGGTTGTTGAATAGAATCTCGGTATCTCCATTCAAAGTAAAAACTGTTCAATGCAACCCCTTTTTCCCTCTATTAGGGAAAACAACAATTTAACTTCCTTTTTTTCCCCAATATATTTTTCCACGATTTTTTATCAAATTTGTATCCCCCATTAGTGCTAATTTTAATTTATTTATCCTGGTTGCTGCTCCACCCTCTGCCGATCTGGGGAGAGCCGAAACTAGCTCCCATGCTTCCTCCGAGACATGGGCAGTTAGCCAGCTGCTTCTTTTCACCTGACAGGGGAAGCTTCACCGGTAGGACATACTGTAGCACGTGGGAGGATCACGCTATTCCAACGAGTTCCCCTCCCTCCGAACAGGTGCCCCAAACGACCAGAGGAGGCACCACTTCAGCGACCAGGATATTGCATGTTTTGGTGTGGGGTTCCTATATGAAGGAAACCGCCAGGGGGCACGGGGAGAAGATGCAAACTCCACACAGAAAGGCCCTTTTGATGACCCCACCCGGGCGGTGGGCACTCGAGGACATGGCGGACGGGCACGCACTCCTTCAGCGCTCACAGCGTCCCAGGTGGGAATTGAACCCAGGACCTTCTAGCTGTGTTAACTTCCTGACTATGCAAATTGCTCCATATATAGAGTGAAATTTCCACTTACTGGTATTGATGAGGAATTGGTTGGATACTCCGGGGTGGTCAACATCATGGATAGCTGCAGCAAAGATGGCTGCTAGGATCTCAAGATCTGTGAAGACAGCCTGTAGAGGAGAGAGAAAGAAAGAGATGGGAGGGTTAAACCATTTCTGAAGATACAAAAAAGAATGGAAAGCAGAATGAACAGAACAGTAAATCCCGGACCACTACTGTAACTATCGATTCCCACGGCTCCGCGGCGCGTGAGATAACAACCCCGGCGTTATCCATGAGCAACTCTACTATATAGGATTTCCAGTTAAGAAGAACATCCGATTTTAACCCTAATGTGACCCCGGAGAATTGATTGTTTTTCTCACATTTCTGTTTTCCTGCAGTGAAAAGTACAGATCCTCCAAGTCACAAGAGGCCAGAAAAATGCTGTTCTGCCTCAATAGAGAAAACACAGAGGGAGGAAATAAAACAAGGGGACATCATCCTACTCTTGGAGTAAACTCCAGGGTGATGGTGTGGGTAGAAGAAGGGAGGTTCTCTTGGAGTAAACTCCAAGGGTGATGGTGTGGGTAGAAGAAGGGAGGTTCTCTTGGAGTAAACTCCAGGGTGATGGTGTGGGTAGAAGAAGGGAGGTTCTCTTGGAGTAAACTCCAGGGTGATGGTGTGGGTAGAAGAAGGGAGGTCCTCTTGGAGTAAACTCCAGTGTGATGGTGTGGGTAGAAGAAGGGAGGTTCTCTTGGAGTAAACTCCAGGGTGATGGTGTGGGTAGAAGAAGGGAGGTTCTCTTGGAGTAAACTCCAGTGTGATGGTGTGGGTAGAAGAAGGGAGGTTCTCTTGGAGTAAACTCCAGGGTGATGGTGTGGGTAGAAGAAGGGAGGTTCTCTTGGAGTAAACTCCAGGGTGATGGTGTGGGTAGAAGAAGGGAGGTTCTCTTGGAGTAAACTCCAGGGTGATGGTGTGGGTAGAAGAAGGGAGGTTCTCTTGGAGTAAACTCCAGTGTGATGGTGTGGGTAGAAGAAGGGAGGTTCTCTTGGGAGTAAACTCCAGGGTGATGGTGTGGGTAGAAGAAGGGAGGTTCTCTTGGAGTAAACTCCAGGGTGATGGTGTGGGTAGAAGAAGGGAGGTTCTCTTGGAGTAAACTCCAAGGGTGATGGTGCATGCAGAGGGGAAAACATGATTCAATGGAAGGAGGTTGAGCTCTTCAAAGATGGTGCGGCGATCCAGGAAAGTGGCACTCAGGGTGATGTAAGAGCACACTCCTCTCATTTAGTTTTCCCCTCTTTCTGTGGAGGTACTGTATCCGCGCCCAAGTCACAAGTGGGGAAACTTTGCCCCCTCCCAGCGTGGCGGGTGAGATCGTGTTGGTACAAGAACCTGAACTCGGGTTTATTGAAAGCAAATCCGAAACCCTCCCCCCGGAAAAAAAAAAAACCCTTTCAAAGCTATGACTTACATCCAGGGCGGGGGTGGAGAGGAGGATGTGTGTGGACTGGGCGACGTCGGCAGCATGTAGGCTGTTATGGTAGGCCACATCTGAATGGTAGTGGTCCTCCAACGTCATCATGTAGGCCACAAACGTATCCACCGGGATCTTAAATGTCTTCAACAGGTCTCGCTCCTGTGGAGAGGAAAATAAACAAACAAACATGGGAATATAGCTGGGGAAAATAGTCGTACAGTACGGCTTTTGTTGGACATTTTTTTTTTTATCCAAAAACAAGTTATGTTTGGAATGTGGGGTCCCAGTTTCATAAACACAATAAGGAAATTCAATACACTTCACATAAATAAGAAAGAGAAATTACCCGTAGCACTAAATTAAGCTCTTGAGCCTACCAGAATCTTATAACAGACTGCAGACTATTTCATGCATGGTCTAATATATTCTATAATATATTCTATAATAATATATGTAATATGTAATGTATTATATTATTATAATATATAGTAACACAATGATGCGCAATAGTGAGGAATGAAGGAAAGTAAGTCGCTCCATACCTGGAAGATGGCGTACATGATGCAGGTGAGAGGCCGGTGGTTGGAGAACTCCGAGACGGTGAAGATGTTCAAGCCCCACTTGTTGAGGTCCTCCAGCTCCTTGGACAGCAGCTCCTCCTTGTCCGTCTTGACGCCGAAGCGCGAGATGCTGCTGCTGGACAGCGAGGGCCCGTGGGAGACCTTCTTCACTCCGCTGATCTGTGTCATCAGCTGCTGCTTCTGCTGCTGCTGCTTCTTCTTCTCCCGTGTCTTGGACGTCGGCGACGGGATCTCCACCTCGTTCTGTTTGTCTGTGGAAAGACAAAGGAAAGGAAAGAGGGTTTTTGAATGAAACGTCTTCAAAATAAACAACACAGGAGTCTGTTCTTAACGCGGACAATGAGCGAGAGAGAGAGAGAGAGAGAGAGAGCGATGGAGGGGGGAGGAGAGAGATGGCGGCGCTGGTTACGATTTCCATTCGGTCGCCCGCAGCATGACTCTGTTTTTCTCTCTGTCATTTAATCTGCCTGGCTGCAGAGACTGGCTGCACTGTGTCGTCTGTGTGAGAGAGCCAGCCCAGGTGCACCACCGCCAGCACCTGCAGCAGCTTCCACCTTCTGAGGAACTCATTCATTCACTCATCCATTCATCGTCTGCTCGTTCATTCATTCATTTATCCTTTCCACCGTTCATTCTTCTCGCCCAGCTCCCTCCCTCACAGCAGCGCTCCTCTCTCTCTCTCTCTCTCTTTCTCCCAGCAGGTGGCAGGTGACATCTCATCTCCTTTTCACTCTCAAAAGGTCAGTCCATTGACAGGCTCCTGCGACGTTCAGGCAGGCGGTCGGCCATTCACTACAGTAGGTTGCTGTGTCCTTCACACAGCTGCAACACATCACTCAGTAGAGTCAAGAGGTTCACTTGGACTCTTTTTCCCCCTCAGTCATTTAAAAACCCACACATGAAGTGGGAAAGAAACAAGGAAGCCGTGTACCAATCTTACCCCAAAAATATATAAGCACAAAACCCGGCAGGTTACTGTCATATCTTTGTTAAAAGGTGACTTTTGAGTCCTTTTGTTCACTGTAAGAATCACAGAAGAATGTAAGGAAGCCCTAATGTCAGGGACTGGATATCCATCAAGCCCCCCGACTCAGCTCATCGCTGGCCTATCAGCCGTCCCTGTGGAGGCTTATTCAATTAGCAGCTGTAATTCAAATAATCACTTTCGCTCTCACGTTCTCCCCCCCCTCCCCTCTCTCTCTCTCTCCCTCTCTTTTCTCTCTCCTCTCTCTTTTCTCTCCCTTTCTCTCTCTCTCTCCCCCTCTCTTTTTTCTTTCTCTTTCTCACTCTCTTCAGTCCTCCAGTGGTAATTGAGAACGGGTAATTAAGCGCTCTCAGCGCTGTGCTGCGTGGGAAACAAGGGGAAAAGCAATATAACTGTACTGGCCTCTAATTCATTACAAGCCCTGCTTCACTGTCATTCAGTTACAAACTGCTCTGCTTCACTGTCATTCAGTCACAAACTGCCCTGCTTCACTGTCATTCAGTTACAAACTGCCCCGCTTCACTGTCA
>NC_139632.1:8648954-8683954 GCF_964638095.1 Poromitra crassiceps | reverse complement strand
TGTAACAAACCGCAGGTAGCAACATACTGACCCTATGTAACAACCCACAGGTAGCAACATACCGACCCTATGTAACAAACCACAGGTAGCAACATACCGACCCTATGTAACAAACCACAGGTAGCAACATACCGACCCTATGTAACAAACCACAGTCACAGGTAGCAACATACCAACCCTATGTAACAAACCACAGGTAGCAACATACCGACCCTATGTAACAAACCACAGTCACAGGTAGCAACATACCAACCCTATGTAACAAACCACAGGTAGCAACATACCGACCCTATGTAACAAACCATAGTCACAGGTAGCAACATACCAACCCTATGTAACAAACCACAGTCACAGGTAGCAACATACCAACCCTATGTAACAAACCACAGGTAGCAACATACCGACCCTATGTAACAAACCACAGTCACAGGTAGCAACATACCAACCCTATGTAACAAACCACACAGGTAGCAACATACCGACCCTATGTAACAAACCACAGTCACAGGTAGCAACATACCGACCCTATGTAACAAACCACAGGTAGCAACATACCGACCCTATGTAACAAACCACAGGTAGCAACACACCAACCCTATGTAACAAACCACAGGTAGCAACATACCGACCCTATGTAACAAACCACAGGTAGCAACATACCGACCCTATGTAACAAACCACAGGTAGCAACATACCGACCCTATGTAACAAACCACAGTCACAGGTAGCAACATACCGACCCTATGTAACAAACCACAGTCACAGGTAGCAACATACCGACCCTATGTAACAAACCACAGGTAGCAAAGATACCAAGAAATGACTTTGAAAAAGTCAAGTGGAAAAAAGTTAACTCACACTTGAAAAATAGAAAAGCCCAAGAAACAAGGAACGCTTGTTTTTCTGCATACTGTACGTTGACACTCAAATCAATGGTGAAATCAAAGGACTGGGAGTTACCTCATGTTAGCACAAGTTATGGAATGCATCCCCCAAATTTGAGGGAAAAACTGTGAGAAAACTCTGTCTCCACCCCCCCTATCTGAACAAACTGAGCAGTGGGTGCAGTGCCTGACCATACAGCCGCTCCCTGTCTCTTTCTCCCCAGATGACCTGAGTGTTTGGCCCCCCGTCAGAAGAAGAAGGAAGACTTACAAACATCAGTTGTCACCGGCCCAGAGCTACTTGCAAACACTTTCCTCAGTAGCCTACTGTAACTCACCCTATATATGCTTCGGTTTACGCCACTAGACTTTTTTTTGTTAGTTTGTTTTGACATTTTCATGCTTTATTGGACAGAGAGAGTCAGGAAGACATGGGGGACAGAGAGCGAGGGTAGGACATGCAGTAAAGGAGCGAGGGCCAGATTGGAACCTGGGTCGCCACGGGAAGGACTCATGCCGTGTTCAAGACAACTCGGAACCACGTTGAAAAAAAACGGGCTCCAACTTGTAAAAAAGTGAAACGAGCGCTTGTCCAGGCCGAAAGTACAGGTCCGCTTTGTCCGACTTGACGTCATCAAAGTGTTTGTTGACCTAATTTGAGGTGTAATTATGCAATATGCGTTTATATTGTTTAGATTTTGCTCTGACTATATGTTCTTGTAACTCTGACCGTCTCAGAGTTAAATGAAGCCGGAGGTCGGAAAATCCGAATTGAAAGTTGCGTGCTCCGGGGCGCTATGCTACTACATTCTTCTAGACGGGAGGAAGAGAAACACCCTCGCTCAGATTTCTTGCTTGAAGCTTGTTTTGTACTTTTTCCAAGTCAAGGTGAACATAGGCAACAGCTAAAGACTTCCAATCAATAGCATTACATGATGCCCTTTAGCAGACACTTTGGTCCTAAGTACCAACCATAATATCACAGCAAATATATCATCAATTATAAAGAGCAATATAAAATAATATAATATAATATAATATAATATAATATAATATAATATAATATAGTATAATAATAATAATAATATAGTTATGGCCTTTCTTTGATCACAACTGATTCGGGGGGGGGGGGGGGGGGATTGAAGTATATCCTGCAGGCTAAAGTCAAACATAAAGACAAGCTAAAAGCCCAGAGACAGAGAGGTAAGTCATATAAAAGCATATTACCAGTCAACACAGTCTGCAGCCAGCAGTGATCAGCACTGAACTAAAGGGCGAAGAAGCTCTCAGTGTCTTTCCAATACAGTCAAAAGTGTGAGTTCCCTCATCTCATCTCTGTTTCATAGAAACACATGAGGTGCAGGAGGCTTCTGAACAGCTGAGAGCATGTACCAGCACTTCATGCTGTGGAGACTCTTTTGATGTGAACTTCTGAGCAGACGTGTCTATATATAAAAAAAAAAGAAAAAAAGAAAAACGCCCACTGTAATGCTTTACAATTTAAAGCATACAGTACATCCCAGCAGAGTCAACTGAACTGACTAAGCAGGCAGCACAAGCTTCAAAAAGGAGAAACTCCCAACAGTTCAGCAGCAGCGACATGTCTCAGAAGTCCTCCGAAAAGTGTCACTTTCTGTCAAACAGGATTGCCAAAGGATCTCATAAAACGCTGTTTTAAAAGACTAATCTCATACTATGTTAAGCCTGCCACAAAACTTCAGCACACACACACACACACCAAGTCTACAAGAAAGAGTGGAAAAAACTTAAGTAAAAAAAAAATATATATATACAACAGAGCAACAGATAATACAAAGCGATAACGTCTTAAAAAATCGTCTCTCACCTTTCTCCACCCGTTCAGTTTCCCTAGCTTTCTCTCTTTCTTGTCGAAGCAGCAGGCGCCCATGTTGCTGTCTGTGTGTGGAGGGAGCAGCGCTGCAGTCCCGTACAGAGTGTGGAGCTAAGCTGGGTCCAGCCTGGCTCTCAGTCTGACGCTGCCTGCCTGGGGGAAACCACACTGCTAACTGACTCACTCTGAGCCGTGAGGTCTGACTAGTAGGCTGTAGGCTCCTCACACCCTGTGTCTGTCTGTGCAACACAGTGTGAGAGACTTCTGCCTAACTCACACCCTAGTGGGGGGGCACGGTATATAGTCCCGCCTCTGCTATGCCCCACGACACTCCTCCTGCTTGCTGCAACCAGAGCTCTGTGGTTTACACACTGTCAATATTGCAATTCAATTATGAAAGCTATAGCAATGTTTGCCCCCCCCTCTTCTTTTTCCATTGACAGTTTCAAATCTATTCAGGTGAAAGTTTAATGCCAAGAGGGAGAGGAGTGCTAGCACTTTCTATTTGCTTGGGTGGTTGGGGTGGGTGGGTGCATGACCGAAGTGAATGAAACCACGATGATTCCAAATCTCCACCTGTTAAACAGCAAAGTGCTGAGGTAGGCAGCGCAGTGTTGTAACTAAGAGAATCACTCAGCAAAATGTTCAATTCATGCATCAGCTTAGTCACTACAGTTACAGATGTTGCTCATTTAGTTTGGCCACTTTACTGCTGGGTTTCCTATAGGGGTGGGATCGATACAGCATAGTATCGCGATATTTTGTGTGGCAATATATCGTATCGCACGAATGCCAAGTATCGCGATATTCTATTATATGAATTGTCAAGTGCATGCAACATTTATGACAGGTTTTTAGGACTGTGTTGGTCAGTTTGTCTGCTTGACAACATAAATTGCAATATATCGCAATACTAGTATATCGCCGCTCCCGGGGCGGGACCTCGAATATCAATTTTTTCACATTTTTATTTTTTTGTCATAAATCAATGCCACTGGTCACCACCCTTCACGTCTCTGTGTGGGTCTTACAAAATTTAACCAATGGAAAAGCATTAAAACGATCTTGTGAGTAATTCTCGTAACGCCATTCGCCCTCAATCTGTCACTCAAACCTCAAAGCTCCTCCCCTACCTCCGTCTGAAGCCTCTCAGGCAGGACTGAGACTCTATAGCCGGGCGGACGCGCTGGTATTTCTGATATCCTTTTGTTGAATCCTGGCTTCCTCTGACGTGAATAGATCAATAAAATGTTTTCGAGTTATCCCTAGGCTGCAAACTTGTTTAAACATGCAAATCGAAGTGGTTTCCGACGAGAATAATGTTACGTTAGTGAGATTCTTCTCATCCCCATAATAGAGCCCCTCTCTCAGCCATGGGAGAGTGGGAACTCCGCTGCTGACAGCGACGTTATCGCAATATCGCAATACTATTGTATGGTGACTTGAGTATCGTGATAATATCAGACATCTGGTGATTCCCTCTCCTAGTCCCCAAGGTACTGCTGTACCTTGTTAACCTGACGCTGCCAGATGGATGGTATAGCTCCACATAGGTTTCACTAAACCAGTCGATCTGGGAATGAAGTCACCAGACCCGCTGACGGAGGCGGGCACTTTTTCCAAGCTACTTGGCAGGTGATTGGATGACCCATCTGTCTATCACCGCTGGTGGGTGTTAACTTCAACCAATCAGATCGCCGAAGGTGCCTGTGGATGATCTCCGTGGTATTCATTGATTGAGTCCTCACGGTCGTAAAGTCACCTTCGAAGCATTTAGTTAGATTATAACGAACTAGTTGTGTGGCTTAGCCTTCCCAAATGTTGAGGGTCGTTTTTTAGAATTTAATACATAGAATTGGGAACGTTACATTCAATTTCATTCAGACTGCCTGTCACTTCCGCGGCGGCAGCCATGTTGACGAGTGAAAAGAACTACAAAGACCATGTACCCACTACTTGCCCAGATGAGCCAGAGCCCGCCTACGGCTGCCTCTGCTCGACCAATCATCTTAACTGCCTGTGCGGGTCCAGACCGTCACGGAGAACCAAATGAAATGTGAGTTCACGTGACGGGCGGTTTACCAGGCTAGTACCTTGTGTGGGGGCTTTTGCTATTTAAATGTTTTCTTTGTTCTTACGTTGTTCTTTACAAAAGCCTGTGGACTCACTGCTGCCACCATGGCAGTGCAGCAGTACTGCAGCAAAGTGGCTGAACAAAACGAGAAACAACGAGCACACTGTTTCCTGTATGCAGGGATCATGTACAGTAAGAGAACACACTGTAGCAGCCAAACTCACAATAGCCCCTGACTTGTAGGACGTGTCGTCTACCACGCGCAACAGAGAGGGCAGTCATGTACGTCCTCAATGGTCCAAAAGACCCCGCGCTGCCCCCTGGGGGTTACGGCTGGAATCAGTGTCAGCTTCTAACATTTCACCTCCCATTTCTGAGGGTCAGGTTTCAAAATCGGCCACTGCTTGAATAACAGTCAATGCAATAGAGAGGCAAAGTGAACGTCACTTCCTGCTTTTCTCCCTGTACCAGCGCTGAAAAAATATGAATGGCGGTGAACGGAGAATAACGTTACTTTTTTGATCGCACTTGAATTGTGCCACAGGGTGCCAACGCTAATTTTGTCAATTTAAAACGTAACTTTGCATGTCAAGAAAGTTGCAGTTTGTCGCCAAACTGTTGCACTAGAAGTTATACATCAGAAAGACTACATACACTGTCGCCTAAATGACGTCACTTTCTCAAAGCTGAAGACCGGCGACATGCCACGAGCTTCCACGAGCTATGTAGTTTTTATAAGAAACAAACCCCTACGTTTCAGTTTGACGACAAACTGCGACTTTCTTTACATTTCTTTACTGTATGATTGATTGATTGATTGATTGATTTTTATTAAATGTGTCATGCACTTGACAGTGCCCAGCCCTCATGGGCTTACAAGACACACAAATGATACATTATACAGTACAACATACGCCAACGCCGCAGTAATAAAACTAAATCACAGCATAACATAACATACACCATATCAGCAAAACAAAATCATTGCATCATTTTCTGAACAGAACATTTTGCCTTAGCTCCCATGCCTGGGAAAGAAAGTTTCCAATAAAGAAAGTGCCTTTCTTAAAACACAACTCAAGTTTTTCATAATCGTCCATCTCAAAAAAGTCATCATAAATAGAGGACATTTTACTGAACAGTATCTCCCTTACCTCATCATAGACAGTACAATAGAATAGAAAATGAATCTCATTTTCAATTTCACCCAGGTCACAGAGCAAACAAAGTCTGTCTTCTTCAGGGGTAGCATTAAACCTACCAGTCTCCAGTGCCAAGGGCAAAGTTCCAGATCCTAACTGTGCACACAAGGACCTTTTTCTTCTGTCCCGATCAAACCTGACATAAGGCTCTACAGAATAACTGTCTTTTATAAGACGGTAGGTTCTTAACTTAGGCTTAGACCATAAGTCAACGGACCATTTATCTTTATACAAAAGGAACATATTACTCATGGTCTCCCGGATGTCACAAACTAATCTATTATGGAAAATAAATGATAAATCATTCGCATAGAATAAAGACATAAGTTCAGTTTACTGTACATATTTTTTTCAGTGCTGATACAGGGAAAAAGCAGGAAATGACGTTTCACTTACAGTAGGCTCTCTATTGCTTAAGCTGATTGCCATGTTCTTGTTAATAAGGGTCGCGTGTGAATGGCCCAAATGACAGCTAAAGTCGGTTGAGTAATGCTTTAATTTACTGTAAAAACAAGGCCAGGAGGAAGATGTTGATACAGATTAACCTGTGGTTAATGTGCACGCGCGCGCACACGCACACAACACGGACATGCACACGCGCACACGCGCGCACACACACACACACACACACACACACACACACACACACACACACACACACACACACACACACACACACACACACACACACACACACACACACACACACACACACACACAGGGGCCTTGAAAGGTGTTGATGGTGGGGTGTGTGATCCGTATCTTACATGTAACCTCAATGGCTGCATGTCACCCACCTGCCCCCCCCCCCCCCACACACACACACACTGTACAAAGACACGTCAATGAGGGCAGTGGGACATAGCACACAACAAACAGATTGTGTCACCTGATAAGTCTGACTGTCACTAAGTCACTGACTGATATGTCAAGTAAGATATAAGGTAAGATAAGATATGATAAGATCAGTTGTCTTCACCCACATTTCTGAAAGATGGACCAAAGAGACAAGGATGACCTGGCCAAGAGGCCTCAGCAAGAGCATACATAAAAAAACACAGTTAACACACAAAAAACAGCAAAGGAGTTAATAAAGTAAGTTAATAATCAAAATAAATAAGAAGTCAATAAACACTATCTGACTCCAATAGAGGGGAGTTAGTGATTTCTTTATGGGATTATAACAGAAGAGAGAGGAGAGGGCTGGTCAGCAGGTGCAGCGGTCCTGTTTCAGATTTGGAGGCTATTGGCTTTCCAGCCAATATGATTTTATTCAACCTCTTCACATTAATAAAAAAGAAAATCCCCAATCAAAATCCATTCGCTGCTTTGGCCCAACTGTTCCTATAAATGGCCTGCATTTATATATGGTAAATGGCCTGCATTTATATAGCGCTTTTATCCAAAGCGCTTTACAATCAGTAGGTAGTCTACATTCACCCATTCATACACCGATGGCGGCAGGCTGCCACGCAGGGTGCCTACACACCATTGGGAGCAAGGAGGGTTAAGTGTCTTGCCCAAGGACACAACGACAGCAGCGGGGATTGAACCGCCAACCCTTGCGTCATTGGCCGACCCGCTCTACCTCCTGAGCTAAAGCCGCCCCTATACTACGAGAAGGGCCGTGGGGTCAGAGTACAGAAAGTCCTAACAACAGATCATCTTATCTCACATTTCAAACGGGAATTTCTGCTCTGCTGTTACAGAAACAAATCCCAATTCAGAAATATTTGTACTACTGTACTGTAATCAATGTGTCAATCAACTATAAAGTGTCAATCAACTATAAAGGTTCTGTGTTGTTGCACAGTGCTGCTGTCTGGCCGTGTACTGTATAGGTAGCATTGTTTTTTAAAGATGGCATTTTATGGTAACAGCTGGCATGTGGCCAGGTAGGATTACCCTTTCATTATTTCTAACTTAGGGTATTTTTTGAATTTCTCAAGTCAGGATGATCCTATGATCATAAATCCAAACCTGCCTATATTACGCAACTGTCTTTCTGTGATGGCAAAAAGAAAAGAGGTTCAAATGACAGATCAGTTCAGTTAGGGTGTTTCTGTAATTAGGCCCATATGCTTGTTACATCATATGCTTGTTACATCATAATGCTTATAAAATATGCGTGTTGTTGCATCATGTCTTTTGGGAGATGCCAGCATTTAAATTGCATCAATAACTGTCGATATGTATTATGTACCGAGGGCTTGTAGCGCTTGTGGTCAGTAGCGCTCGTGACAGTTTTGTCAGTTTGGTTGAGGAATATTCCTGATGTCATTCTGTTGTAATGGACAGAGGAGCAGAGAGTGATGACATCTCTAAGCCTCCATGAGCTGTGCCCTCCCTCCACCCCCGGCTGAGGGAATATGACTATCTGACTGTCTGTCTCTCTGTATCCTCGTCTACACGTCTGTTTGTTTAAATAGTTCATCGTTTATTCTGTGATTCAACTGCCCTCAAGGATCTCTGCTGAACGCAGCCCGATGGAAGAGTCTGTGCTTCTACACTGTGTTGGGAAACCCCCCTCTCCCGTGTGTGTGTGTGTGTGTGTGTGTGTGTGTGTGTGCGTGTGTGTGTGTGTGTGTGTGTGTGTCCTGATGACGACAGCAATGGGAGAAATAAACACGGCCATTAGCTGTGCCCCGCGGCATGATGGGATATCTATTGTCGTCTGGGGAGAAAGCGGGCGATCAGGAAGGAGACGGGAAGAGAGAGAGTCACTCTGCCCATCTGCATGCATGCACCCCTCACACACACACACTCACACACACGTTCACACACGTTCACACACACACACACACACACACACACGTTCACACACACACACACACACACACACACACACACACACACACACACACACACACACACACACACACACACACACACACACACACACACACACACACACACACACACACACACACACACACGTTCCTTCTCTCTTCCTCTCAAGTTGATTGTGTTTGACCCAGTGCTGGATCCCTAGCATCCTGTTGCTCACTGGGCAAACTGTGACACACGGCTGCTGCTAAGCTGGTCAGCCCAGGTATCAGCATTCCACAAGCAAAACATCTGTGACTATTCAACATCTAAACTTGGGTCATGAAAAACAACGTGATAAACTATTTTTATTTGTAAAAACAACACCGTGCGCACCGCAATAACAATACACAATAACTCGTGGACATGCCGAGAGAGGAGGGCCCTTCTCTCCCTACCCCTCCCTCTCTCTCCCCCCCCACCTCCCCTCCCTCCCTCCTATAATGAGCCCCCTGAATGTTTGAATCCATACTGCACATGCACAGTGCACACTCATGCCCACGTTGCACTTTGCACACTCACAATGCATAGTCATAGCTATATTACCATGTAATATAATACGCCATACAGGGTACGGCATAGTCATTGCAATTATAATATAAATAATCAAACAGTGCACAGCTTTAGTCATAGAAATAATAGTATTATTTAATATACTTACAGTTTCCGGGAAACGAAAGATGTAACGGCGGTGGAGGTAAAGTTGTATATATTGTAGTTTGCATATTTACGTATTGTATTGTTTCTTGCTTCTTTCTAGCAATATGTTGATACTGCTGTTTTTGCTCTTTGCTCTGCACCTTACCTACGGGAATTTGTGTAACTTTTTATTGTACTTTAATTAGTTGTTGCTGTCATTGATGCTACTGCTGCTGTAACGCCAGAATTTCCCTATGGGGATGAATAAAGTACTCTATCTATCTATCTATCTATCTATCTATCTATCTATCTATCTATCTATCTATCTATCTATCTATCTATCTATCTATCTAACAGCAAGAATATTTTATCTTGATTTGTGAGACTTCACAGTTGCCTATTGTTAGACCTTTCAGCAGACCAATGTCATATATAACCTAAGGGCCTGTGTCCACCTAGCGTCTTTTCCTCAGGTCCAGCGTCTTTTTTCAGTTGTTTCCAATGGGGGGAGAGCGTATGCCGGCGCACACGGCGTCTATTTTCAGAGCGCTCCGCCGTTTTTGTGCGCCGGCTCCCAGCGCTTCCAGCTGAGAATAATTTAACTTTTCAGAAAGACGCTGGTGTCGGGTGCTCCTTTTCTGGCAACTAATCATATGGAGAAACTATCGCAACAGAGACAGAAAGGCTCAATTGTGGGAGCAGATTGGCTAGACACTTAATATTTCCGGTGAGTGTTGTGCTTACTGCTTTTAATAGCGTAGCCTACCTGTGTTGTTAGCTTGCTAGCTGTCAGCTATCAAGCTCCTACCGCACTGAACTAACATTGCTTCCTTGTATATTGTGCGCTGGGATCAGCACTCCCCAGCGCACTCCCAGCGTTTAACGTCGGAAAAAGACGCTAGGTGGACACAGGCCCTAAGCCAGTCGTTCTCAAAGACTGGCTTAAGACTTTGTCCCAGGTTCCCCTCTCTCAGTGCTTCTCAAACTTTGTTGCCTACAGTACCCCTTTCCCTTATTTCTGAATCCAAGTACCACCTTTACCCGACTAGAACATTTTGCCTAGAAAACGGCAAGAGAAAACTATAGCATATGATGCAATGACTGAATGATAAACCACCTTTTGAAGAATATAACATTTCAAAATCAGAAATGAAGTGAAAGAACTGCAATTAGTGCCTCCGGAGGATATTTATTTTAATGTTTTAACCCATTTTCATGATTTATTCTTACATTTTCCCATTTCTCTCAAGTACCCCCTGGAGTAGCTCCATGTACCCCTAGGGGTACGCGTACCCCAGGGTGGGAACCACTGCCCTATCTGATCAGATTTGAGCTTTGAGATGTTTTATTACAGAACGTGTATGAAACCCATGACCAAAATAGTCGTTCTGTCATTTTGTTACTTATGGATGGAGTTATAGTGAAAATAAATGATCTCCCTTTTTGCAGGGGGCCCCCTGGAACTCCTTCAGGGAGCCCTGGGGGCCCCCGGACCCCACGTTGAGAACCACTGCCCTAAATAATAGTGAAAGTATTGGGGTCAGTGAGTTCAACCTGTTCTTGTTTGTCACGGTCATTGTTTAAAGGAGTGACATAGAGGCAAATAAGAACTCTTATCAACTGGTGACAGAGACATATTTGTCATATTATTCATATTTTTGAACTCAAATGCACATTAGACCCAATGGCTGCATCTATTATATCCATTTTTCAGGCTGCATACTACACTACACAAATCAACGAGCAAGAATTCATCCACTTCAATCATGTATTTTCACTCCTTTTAATTCCATTGTATAACAAAAAACAAAATGTACAACTGACTAACTGCTTTGTTCACACAGCTGTTGCACTGTGTTACAGTAACAACCAGCAGCCTGAGCCAACCACTCTGAACTGTATGCATATGTAGAAAAATGACTTATCTGCAGTGTAGAACAAAATAACCTCAACAACAATACTTATTCTACTACTACTACCACTATCACGACTACTGCGGATAATAAAAATAAAATTACGAATAACGACGATGACAATAAATACTACTACTAATAAATGAGAAAAATTCCATGGAAAATTCTGTCCGAATCAGCTCATTATACTAACTCGAGTTACTCGAGGTCTAAACATGAATCAAATGTCTTAATTCTTAGACGCAGGTCTTAACGTAAGGAGTTAGAGGAGTAAGCGAAAGCTAAATTAAATCTATAAGTTCCGGGCCAATGACGTGGACGGTAATGTAACACTAAGAGATACAGCTGAATGTTGTTGGCATCACACTGAAACAAATGTAGTGTCAATGAAGAATATGGGCATGAATAATATGGGCAAGTGGTGACTTCTTTCAAAGGATCAAGTGTATGGGCACACTGCACATTGTCAATGACACCGACACTTCTGTTTGACAGGAAAGATGAGAAGCATGCCACAGCAGGCCAAAAGATCAACTCAGTTCCTTTTGTCAGCCAAAAAGGAAACAAACAAACAAATAAATAAATACATAAATAAATCAAGTTAAAATAATAAACGAATGAATAAATAAATACATACATACATACATACATACATACCGGTACATACATACATACATACATACATACATACATACATACATACATACATACATACATACATACCGGTACATACATACATACATACATACATACATACATACATACATACATACATACATACATACAGTACATACATAGATAGATAGATAGATACATACATACATACATACATACTGTATATACATACTGTACATACATATATACGTACATACATACATACATACATACATACATACATACTGTACATACATACATACATACTGTACATACATACATACATAGATAGATAGATACATACATATATACATACATACATACATACATACATACATACATACTGTACATACATACATACATAGATAGATAGATACATACATACATACATACATACTGTACATACATACTGTACATACATACATACATACATACATACATACAAACATACATACATACTGTACATACATACATACATACATACATACATACATACTGTACATACATACATACTGTATATACATACTGTACATACATATATACTGTACATACATACATACATACATACATACATACATAGATAGATAGATACATACATACATACATACATACATACATACATACATACATAGATAGATAGATAGATAGATACATACATACATACATACATACATACATACATACAAACATACATACATAAATACAAATAAAAATACAAATAAAAACTATAAATAAACGTTATCTTCACCTGCTGGGTTAAAATAAAACTAGAAGTACATTTAAAGAACTTAAAGAACACAACAGCGCCCTTGGACTCCCCATAGTTCACTCCACTTACTGTAGGGCAAAAATGAAAAGAAACAAAAGTCGAACAGAGCTGCAGTCTCTCTCTCTCCTACCTTGGTGGAAGCCATGTCACTGACAGAGCGGTAGGTCTGGATGGTCTCCAGCTGGTCCAGACACCAGTCCAGCTCCTCCATGGTCTCCACCGCCAGCTTCTGGTAGGCCTCATCTGTCAGCAGGCAGCAGGCACACAGAGACACACAGTCAGCACACACAGCAGCACTGCACAGTGCACAGCACAGCACACAGCCACAGCCAGGCACCGGCACTGCCAGGCACCCTCCACCCACCACTCCCTGCTCCTGCTGCTGCTGCTGGGGAGGAGGGGGCATCGCCAGCGGGGGGCAGCACTCCTTGATCATAAGGACGTGCTGCTGTGGCCAGCTGGTGAGAGTCACACCTGTCAGTAGAGTAGAGTAGAGGAAAGCTAGGACCTTAGATCTATCTTCTCTCTCACTCTCTCTATCTGTGCATGTGTGTGAGTGTGTGACTGGAGTCCCTACACCCCCCCCCCCCCATCTGAAGCGCTCACCCCATTTAAATAAACTCAACCCCCCAAAGCAGGAAACCAGAACCCACCTCTACCCCCCCCCCCCCCACACACACACACACACACACACGCGCGCGCGTGCGCACACACACACACACACACACACACACACACACACACACACACACACACACACACACACACACACACACATGAAGAAAACAGACACCTCTAAACCTGCACACACACACACGCACGCAGCAACCCCCCACCCCGCACTGAGGCCTTGTCTACATTAGGCCGTTTTTTAGGGATCTGCACTTCGTTTGCATCTATTGTCCACACTACCTCTAGACACCTCTAGACAAGAATGCTACATAGATCATGCTACATGCTACATGCTACATGCTACATAGATCATGCCATTGCAGAGCCAGCTTTGTCTCATGGGTTGGTCAAATTGAGGCCAGATATTTTAAGCAGCCTGAGTATCTGTCTTTCCACCTGGTGCAAAAACAAAAACCAAACATGAGAGCAGCTGCTGTGGAACCAAACGCAGCAAACTAAAATGATTTCATATCACAGCAGGTAAAGCAAATCAAAATAAACTGGACTCAGAATGCAGCTGGATCATGAATGAATAAAAGCAAAATGGTTGTTTTCTACAGTGTGTTGTTTTTACAGTGTGTACCAACTATAGGCTAAAGGTACAACTACAATAACAATTTACCGTGAGCCTGAACGACTGACATTTCCGTTCCTTGCATTTCCTTACAAGCAATTTTGCACTGGAAGGATTTGACCAACTAATTAAAATATTTTTTTTGTAATGTGTGCAACAATACTAATCATTTCATAAAAGCCACAGCATTTGGCTTTTTCTTTTCTTTTGTGCTGTCCTATATGTTACGTATATTTGCTGTCATTTTATTGCTACTGTATGTTTCAATTATTTGTTCAATTATTTGTCGTGACACAATGGAGTGGCCGAGTCAATTACTGCCTTAATTAATATCCTCCATGCCTGAACAAAGTGTCAGTTGAGCCCACGCGGCCCTGCTCCTGCAGGGTTTTCTTCTTCTTCAGAGAGCTACCGCTGTATGTCAAGGTTGGAATGAGTCAGTGTGTTGGAAAGCGCACGGGGTGTGTGATGGGGTTGGACGTGCGTGTACACCCCCTAACCCCCCACCCACACACACACACACACACACACACACACACACACACACACACACACACACACACACACACACACACACACACACACACACACACACACACAGAGGCTGGCCCTTGTCCTGTGGCGTTGTGTGTACGCTGGGTCTCCTAGCTGCAGAGCACAACACGCAGCAGGGTTTGCGCCGCGGCGACCTTAGCGTGGCCGCGTAGAATGTGTCCCCTGCTCTGATCTCCTCACCATCAAAGACACCAGACTGTTTGCTCGCTCGCCCAAACATTCTGCCTCCAACTCGCCCTCACTCTGGTGAAGGGAGGGGGAGAGAGAGAGAGAGAGAGAGAGAGAGAGAGAGTGTGTGTGTGTGTGTGTTTAGTTTAGCCCCACCAGCGTGTGATGTCAGGATGGTTTAGGTTCACTCAAGATATTCCTCCCCAAGATTCCAAAAAACTCTTGAAGTGGTTTTTGTTGATGAAAAGCAGAGAGAGGCGCTTATCCTCGACCTTTGACCTTCATGTGGACCGAGCCTTCTCATAATCAGTGGTGTTGGCTATGTTGGTGCGCTCGTGGTCCTACTGTACGGACATGTTTATGACCTGACTCTTAGGCTGCGTTCTCACTGGGAACGATTGCTTTCGTTCCGTTCCGCACCCGGGAACGATTGCCCCCCCCTCCCCTCTCCCCTGCTGGTCAGCTTTCACATTACAGCATTTCTTCCGCGCTCGGAAATGGAACAGAGTGCACTTGCGTCATCAACTATACCTGGAGTTTATCGTCGCCCGTGTGTTGTCTATGTGGTTCGGAATGGTTGGCTTTCACACTCGCAAGTGTTCCGTGCCCGGGCACGCCAAAGCGCTCCCCAGACCACCTTTTCAAGTGGATCCTGTCACGGTTCCCTGTTGCGTGCCTGGGCGGAACGGAACGGAACGGAACGTTCACACTCGTCAAATGTTCCGAAACTGGGGTCAATTTGGGGACAAGTGTGCTCGGGAACGCTACCGGGGCGCCAGCGTGAAAGCAGCCTAAGAGGCTTACAGCTTGCATGCCTCTACATAACAAGGGACAGAGCAGCACATTTTTAAGTCTGTGCAGTAAATAGTAAGTAGTAATTGGTATTTGTGATGATTTTTTGGGTAACGTGTGTGGGTGTGTGTTCTCGTAATTCTACAATCTGTCCTCACAATAATAGAAAGAGGAGAGAAATCGTCTAGGGCGAGAGCATTTAGCTAATGCTCACTTCTTTAAGGGGCTTGTTTACAGTCAAGTTTGGTTTTAGGGCAAAGACTAGAATTATAGTTAGGTTTAAGTTAAAGGGACAGCTCACGCTAAAATCCAAAATACATATTTTTCCTCTCACCTGTAGTGCTAATTATCCATCTATATCGTTTTGTGTTAGTTGCCTGAGTTTTGGAGATATCGGCCGCATAGTTTCTGCCTTCTCTCAATACAATGGAACTGGATGGCACTCGGCTTCTGGTGCTCAAAGCACCAAAAAAATACATTTGAAAAACTCAACAGCATTGTCTCTTTCCAGAAATCATGACCCGGTTACTCAATATAATGCACAGACTTTGTTGTGAGCAGTTTCATGTAGGAACTATTTTCTCTGAAACGTCTCCAACCCTCGCGCTACTTGCGTTCCGTTGGGTTCAGTTCGTCTTTGTAAGGATTACATTCAGGTATATATTGGTTAGGGAATTCATGTAATCAATGAGAGTTCTGATACAAATGTGCATGTGTCTGTCTGTCACGTTAATGTCTTTCATTTCAAAAAACAAAAAAACAAAGGGACATACAGTGCAGAGCCTTAAACCTGGTTTAGTGAGTCAGGATCCAAAATCGGTCATGCTAAATCCATCCACAGGTGGCACTGCAGGGCCGCTAAACTATAACACTTGAGCATATGAAGGCTTTTTCTATGTATTTTTTTAACTTATATCCAGTCAATGCAAGCATGCATATTATCAACGGAGACGTTTCGCTGAAGGATATTGCGATGTTGATCTTTTTTCGGACCAATGTTTTTCAGAAATTCGCATCCGACGTGTAGGGTACTACACACCTGTTCTTGTGACATGTACACACCTGTTGCTGTGATTGACAGGTGGGTCAAACTTCGCCTCACAATTTCCTACTGTATATTCGTGTTGCTCTTGGGTGGCAAGCAAAGACAACACCAGTCCAGGTCTAGACCCAGTTAACCGGCAATTAAATCAATTAAAAATGTGGGGTGGGGGGGGGGGGGGGCACTTTACAGTATGTACTCATGATAGAGCATTTATTCCTTTATTTTTCAATACTACTGTACTATTTAATGTTGGGTTAGTTGTAACAACCATCTCATGCCGATATTTTAAATTCAGAGGAAAATCCATTCCGATGATGTGATTGAATGGAAAGAGAATGGTGGCCAGCTCTTAATTCTACCTGATGGAGTAGCATTTTGAAAACGTACTACACAAGACAAGAGGATCATGTTGTCCCATGAGATCCTTCTATCTGGATAAGCATCAGCATGCTCAGAGGCTGAGACTTGATACTGTCGTATAGATGACTGAAAACAATACTCATCTTTTTTAGAGAGGGATCAAAACGCAAGATTCCCTAATCTAATGAAGCTCACAGTTGCCTTGCCAACGGATCAGGGTGCTACACACGCACGCGCGCGCACACACGCACGCACGCACGCACGCGCACGCACGCGCACACACACACACACACACACACACACACACACACACACACACACACACACACACAGGGAGCTCCCATTAGTGGCCATGTTTCTTGCTTATGGAAGGAAGAAGTGATGAGGAAGGGCAGAATGGCTGCTGGCTCTTAACAGTCCCGACATGTCTGCATGTTTACATTGTGCTCTGAGTCTTGATGATCCATAACATTCTGTTGCATAACAGCAAGACGAGATGGCTTGAATTACAGCAAATTGCACAGCTGGCCTATAGGCCTGACCATGGAAAACAACACTGAGAAACAATCGCCTGCTAACACACACACACACACACACACACACACACACACACACACACACACACACACACACACACAAAGACGTAACAGGGGATTTCCACCGCCTCTCCACCCTCACACAAGGACTGCTCTGATCAGAGCCCAGACATATCTGGCCCACAGGGGCAGACAGGAAAACACACACACACACACACACACACACACACGCACACACACACACACACGCACACACGCACACACGCACACACACACACACACACACACAGCAGTTAGACGTAAACATCAATATACTATGCATTAACTCTCATTACTGCACTTACACACACGAGCACACAAACTGTACTTTCCAACTGAGGGCGGCCAACAGGGAGGTTAGTAGTGATGTGAGCTCAGTGCTCTCTCTCTCTCTCTCTCTCTCTCTCTCTCCATCTCTTTCTCTCTCCCTCTCTCTCCCCCCCTCTCTCTCTCTCTCTCCCTCACCCCTCTCTCTCGCCCCTCTCTCTCTCTATATGTGTTATTTTCTGTCTATCTCAGATATTCTTTAGCACAATGGAGTAATTCAAACAAAATATCCAGAACATCATAAAGAGCATGTGCAAGGAATTGAACAAAGAAACCTCGAGGGGCTAATGGAGTGTCTCCCTAACAATCATACTTAATATGTACTTATAACAGTCATACTTATTACAATAGTAATGAAGAACAAAGAACACAATAATTTAAACCAACCAATCGGTAAAGACAAGTACACATAGTACTATAACTAGGGGAGAAGTAGAAAATAAGTAAAAGGGACCAACAATAAAAGGAAAAGCAGAGTATAAAAGAATAAAGAGACAAAACAACAAAAACTGAAAAAATTGAACAGTTAACATGAAGGAATTAATTAATTATTAGGGGTTCAAGCCCTGAAGGGGCTGAAACCCTATTGTTTTTCTGCCGGTTTATTCTTCTTCTTCTTCTTCTTCTTCTTGTTCATCTGCCCCGACGCAAATTCCCGTGAGTTGGTAAATGGTAGAGACCTGAAATTTGGCTCACTGACAGATATTGTTGGCTGGTAGCTGCTCAAGAAAGATTTTTCGAATCGGCCTGAAGGTGGCGCTATAATCGACGGTTTTACGTTAAAGGCCATAACTTCCACGCCGTTGGTCCGATTTTCAAACTTTTTTTTTCCAGATGTTCAGGTGAACCTGCTCTACAAGTTTGCCATAAGGACCCTCAATGTCCGAATTTTTTTTGAGATATTTGGAAAAGTTTGGAAAACACATTTTCGAGAACTCCTCCTAGACCGTTGGACCGATTTGCACCAAAATCGCCAGGAAGCCTCTCTGGAGCAAGCTCTACAAACTGCCTTTTTGAAACCTTTGAAATCTCCTTTAGTTTCGGAGATATTAATCGTTAAAGTTGTGAGAGGGCGTGGCCTATCAGCTAAATTGTCATAACTTCATTACCGATGAAGGAATCTTCACAAAACTTGCTGGAGATCTTTGGAGACCATCCCAGACCATGCGTGTCAAATTTTGTGCAATTCGACCAAACAGGGGCACCATAAACGCCAGAAATGGGCGTGGCCTAACACACAAAAGGCCGTAACTCCGCACCTGTTTGTCCAATGATCACGAAACCTGGCAGATATATCAAGGAGGATGTCCTAGACCAGGGGTGCCCAATACGTCGATCGCGATCGTAGTGTGGTAGATCGCATGGCATTGAGGGGAGGGGGGAAAAAAAAATGACCAAAAGGGGGCGCCACAGATGTGAAAAGTGGGCGTGGCCTAACACAAAATATGCCATAACTTCACACCTGTTTGTAACTCCCAGGCTGTTTCTCCAATTTTCAAGCAACTTTTTTCCACATGTTCACCTGAACGTGCTCCTCAAATTTGCCTCAAGGACTATTAGGTGTTCAATTTGCGCAAGGCTTGAAACCCTGCCATTGCCGCTTGCGGCTATATTTTATTATGATTTTTTTTTTATTATGATTTTTAAACAGATTGGGTGTGAGATCATCGTCTCACCCATCCTTCCTCACTCTTTTTGCTAAAAGTCTCATTGGGACTCCATGACTGTGTGTGTGTGTGTGTGTGTGTGTGTGTGTGTGTGTGTGTGTGTGTGTGTGTGTGTGTGCGCATGTGTGTGTGTGTTGGACCTGTGGGACGGACAGGGAACACCATGTCCAAAGAGAGAGGAACATGCGTGGACCATGAAGCAGTTGCGTAAAACACACAGACAGTATAGAGATGTGATGCTAGCAGTCGTTTCAGGACAAGTGTATGTGCGTCAGACCAGAGGAGTTGAGGTTGTGTGTGAGGGAATCGTTGAGTGTGTGTGTGTGTGTGTGTGTGTGTGTGTGTGTGTGTGTGTGTGCAACAGCTGTGCCTGTCATCCTCTCATGGGACCTCAGTCAGTTTCCTGCATGTGATGTGATGCTAGATGCAGTGGAGCAGGAGGGCTGCAATGCAATATCAGCAGCGGCACACACACACACACACACACACACACACACACACACACACACACACACACACACACACACACACACACAACACATGCACTCACACGCACTGTGTGTGTGTGTGTGTGTGTGTGTGTGTGTGTGTGTGTGTGTGTGTGTGTGTGTGTGCGTGTGTGTGTGTCACACATCAAAGGACAGGGCAGGATGAGTGTTTGATGAGGGACAATCTCTCTCTAACTTCTCTGTTTTTCATGTTATGATCAAGCGTTCATCTTTGATAGTAAATCCCTCTGGCTTGTGAAGGCTGACGCGCCACCACACTTCCAGTGAATCTGCGTAAACAGACCACACACACACACACATACACACATGCGCACGCGCACGCACACGCACACACACACACACACACACACAGTGTAAACAGACCACACGCGCGCACACACACTGAAAGCAGCAGAAACGCTGACGTGGGCTGATGGGCAGCTGTGCCAAGTCCGTAACCGAGAGAGAGAGAGAGAGAGAGAGAGAGAGAATCAGTGGCATCTACAAGAATTTTGTTTCTTCTGAGAAAAAGAAAGAACAACTTGCCCTGAAATGTGCGATTACGCAACGCTTCCTAACACAAAGCAGAGATGGTACCAGCAGGATGCGTGGTGCTGCTGTCCTTCTGACGAGGGAGGGTCATGGAGAACCATCCACTGACAAGCAGTGTGAAAAGTGTGGGTGGAGGGCGGTGGTGGTGGAGCTGTTGGTGGTTTGACAGCATGTTATGGGGACATCATCACATGGAGTCATCCAAAAGCTTCTGAGAAGTGACACATCATGACATCATCATGTGTTTCGTTAGTGTTCATTCCCCTGACAGGGGGTCACATGACTTCTCAGTAGCTGCTACAGCACCATCGATGTGGGTCACGTGACTTCTCAGTAGCTGCTACAGCACCATCGATGTGGGTCACGTGACTTCTCAGTAGCTGCTACAGCACCATCATCAATGTGTTGACTTCTGAACAATGGGGATGAAATCATGACAGGAGGACCTGGAGGCAATGGAAGATGTCACATGGGGTATAGTCTTGCCTGCCAGACTCTCTCCCTGCAGCAGGAGAGAGAGTCTGGCTGGTAATAGCGCCACTGTGGACGAGCGGGGGAAAAGGCTCTGTAATACCTTTACAGCCATCTGCCGAAAGTACCACGGCGCAGGCTGGCTTCATTGCATAATCCACATCAATCGTTTTCAGCGTGTAGCAATGAGCTAGCGGCTAGCGCTGCTGTTGTTATAGTAAAGGTAAAGGTAAAGTCCCACTGATTGTCACACAATGTGTGAAATTTGTTCTCCGCATTTGACCCATCCCCTGGGGGAGCGGTGAGCGGCAGCGTGCGCCGTGCTCGGGAATCACATGGTGATTTAACCCCCCAATTCCAACCCTTTGATGCTGAGTGCCAAGCAGGGAGGCAAATGGGTCCCATTTTTATAGTCTTTGGTATGACTCGGCCGGGGATCGAACTCCGACCTCCCAGTCTCAGGGCGGACACTCAGACCACAAGGCCACTGAGCTGGTTATCGTTTCAAAGGCAGCGGCGCAGGCATTTGAGATCGGCAGATTCAACACGTACTGTACGGCAGCAGAGGCATTTGAGATGCACAGATTCGACACGGGGGGGAGGGGGGGGCGGAAAGGAAATCCATATATGGTCGCAGCCGGTCAGTCAGAGCGGGTCGGAAGCCAATTGCAGAGCTTGAATGGGATTTCCATCCGGCACCGACTGAATGGCCGGCACCAATGGGAGAGCTTAAAGTCCACCAGGCTGCTTCAGGCCAGTCAGACTACACATGGGGTCAACCACACACCTGATTTAGAAAGGCTTCTTAAACCTTTTCATCAGTGGAACATACATGGGTGAAGGTCTTATGGCTCTGGGACCCAGGCTAAGTAGAACATACTGGTATTCTTATCATGTGGGGACCAGGAAGAATCCTGCCACCCATTCTGGATCCAAACTCATGGCTTCAGAATGATGATCTATTGTGGTGATCAGGCTGAAGCAGAAGTGCTTCAAGTAGTCTGCACACCTTCATATGACTTTCTAGGGTTTTCTATTAAATTTTTTTTTATTTTTATGGACACACAGCAACACGTTTGCTGCCCCTCAGATAGTCCATGCTTTTGGTCTTGCTCAACTTTCCCTCATTCCTTTTGTACTAACAGATTGAGATTTGACTTGATCAAATGCAGTTTGACCTGCTTCCTTGCAGAGATGGGGACTTGGACTTGAGTCGCACTTAAGTCACACACACAGTGACTTGAGACTTGACTTGAGACTTGTCTTCAAAGACTTGAGACTTGACTTGGACTTGAGATTTGGGACTTGTGAAGAATCTTTATTTTTGTTTGTACTAACATTAAGGAAATGTCTATTAATAATGTCATCTAATCAATGCTGATATTGTATACTAATAGATAAAGAGTGAGGATAATACAATACATGCTTTGAATTCTTTCGTTTTAGCTATACAGTGTTCTAAGCAGACCGGATGGCATCCAGCAGATGATAGAACGCTCATCCATAAGAGACTTGAGACTTGATTTGGACTCTAGCTCTAAGACTTCAGACTTGACTTGGACTTGTAAAAAATGACTTGTGGGCATCTCTGTCCTTGGTCTGCCTGCATTAATACTGTGCTTTGAATGAGTCACATATAACAACTGACTGTGTGTGTGTGTGTGTGTGTGTGTGTGTGTGTGTGTGTGTGTGTGTGTGTGTGTGTGTGTGTGTGTGTGTGTGTGTGTGCGTGTGCGTGGTTAGACTGCTTCATGGTCCACGCATGTTCCTCTCTCTTTGGACATGGTGTTCCCTGTCCGTCCCACAGCTCCAACACACACACACACACACACACACACACACACACACACACACACACACACACACACACACACACACACACACACACACACACACACACACACACACACACATTCCTGTCTGATTTACTATGGAGCACAGTGGGAAGGCAACAAGGAAAGCTATAAATTGATGGTGGCACGCAACAACTCCCTCAGGGTGGAGAACATTAGCAGAACTCTTCACAGAATTCTTGGAAGGAAAAGAAAAGAAAAAGGAAAAAAATACTGTGCTTATCTTTTTTTTGATCCAGGTGCATCATGGGAAAACCTCAGAGACACCATGGCCGTTTCTCAATAAGGGTTCTTGTGTGTTCTTGCGTTCTTGTGTCCCTGTGAAACGTCATCAGTCGCAGCCCAAGTACTGTTCCAATGCAAAGTTCACATTGCACCAAGAACGCTTAAAATTCCCGGATGTGTTCTTGACATGCCCACTTTACCGAGGATGCTCTGGTTGGTGACTTGTGTCAACTTGGCAAGGCAGATATCCCAGCATGCATTTCGGCATAAGTGGAGGGAGAACGCAGCAGAGAAGATGCCATAAGCTCCGGGACGTTTTTCACAATTTAAAGTTTTATTTCATCACTAAATTAATTTCTGATGACTTTTGATGCCTACAAGCAGGGTAGTAGGTTTCAATAAGTGCCACTTTATGAACATTTATGGCGAAAAATGGCAAAAAGGTCCAGAGCACAATTGGCTGCATCTACATCAGCTGAGCTTTTTATTTGTGTAGTACTGCAGCCGGCCTCTGCGCTGGTATTGCGCAATACCCCCAAGTACGCATCGTCTCAAACTGCCAACAGGCGTCATGTGTGCTTGTGACCTCGCAAGTTCATTCTTCCAAGAACGACTAGCAAGAATGTTCTCCCCAAGAACACAAGAACAAGAATGCATTCTTGGTATTGAGAAACGGCCCATGTTTATCTTTTTTTTTATCCAGGTGCATCGTGGGAAAACCTCAGAGAAACTAGGATGTGCCAATTTCACATGTCTGAGTTCTAACCTTGCTTTGAAATGGCTTAATTGGAGCAAAAATCATCTCAGAATCTTGTCATGCATTGCAGATTAAACTCTGGGCTGAGATACATCTCTTCACCATCACCATCTTCAGCTGGATTGGACGGCTGATTGGGGCATGTGGGAGGCTAACGTGAGGAGCGCTCCCCGTGAAGATCCAGGACCACCCTGACATGGTGGGGCCTGAGGGCTGGCCGAGGCCGTGGGCAGCTGGCTCAGAGACAGGCTATCTCTTTCTGCTTTCTCATGCTGCCGTAAGCATCTTCACTGTTTTGTTCCTACGCCTCCCTTCCCCTCCCCTCCTCTTCCCCTCTTGTCTTCTTCCCCTCTCCTCCTCTCCTCCCTTCCCCTCCCCTCCTCTTCCCTCCTCCTCTCCTCCTCTTCCCTCCTCCTCCCTTCCCCTCTCCTCCTCTTCCCCTCTCCTCTTCCCCTCTCCTCCCTTCCCCTCTCCTCCTCTACCTCTCTCCTCCTCAGATCATTAAAGACAGGCGTCACTAAAGCCCGTCCTATCAGCGAGGCCGCTGGGCCCACGTGTCTATAGTATATTACTGTACTGACCTTCAGTTGCACTCTCCCTCGCTCTCCATCTGTTTTGACTCCTACTCTCATAAATGCTCACATCATATTCTCTCTCTCTCTCTCACCCCTCCTTACCACACTGTCTCTCTCTCTCTCTTTCACCCCTCCTTACCACACTGTCTCTCTCTCTCACCCCTCCTTACCACACTGTCTCTCTCTCTCACCCCTCCTTACCACACTGTCTCTCTCTCTCTTTCACCCCTCCTTACCACACTGTCTCTCTCTCTCTCTTTCACCCCTCCTTACCACACTGTCTCTCTCTCTCTCACCCCTCCTTACCACACTGTATCTCTCTCTCTCTCTCACCCCTCCTTACCACACTGTCTCTCTCTCTTTCACCCCTCTTTACCACACTGTCTTTCTCTCTTTCACCCCTCCTTACCACACTGTCTCTCTCTCTCTTTCACCCCTCCTTACCACACTGTCTCTCTCTCTCTTTCACCCCTCCTTACCACACTGTATCTCTCTCTCTCTCTCACCCCTCCTTACCACACTGTATCTCTCTCTCTCTCTCACCCCTCCTTACCACACTGTCTCTCTCTCTCTCTTTCACCCCTCCTTACCACACTGTCTCTCTCTCTCTCTCTCACCCCTCCTTACCACACTGTCTCTCTCTCTCTCTCACCCCTCCTTACCACACTGTCTCTCTCTCTCTCTCTCACCCCTCCTTACCACACTGTATCTCTCTCTCTCTCTCACCCCTCCTTACCACACTGTCTCTCTCTCTCTCTCTCTCACCCCTCCTTACCACACTGTCCTGCTCTCACTACACACAAACACACAGCAACAAACCAGGCTTTGTCTGTTCTACCTGAGGTGAACTCCCACATCGGGGGCAACATGGGCTGAATGGGCCCCATTGTCACGGTGACTGGCATTTGCCCCTCGGGACGATTAGCATGGATCAGAGGAGCTACGTAATGCAGATAGCCAAACGGCTAACGCGGTTGCTGATGCTGACCACCACCGCCCCCACCCCCAGGTATCAAAAGTAATGTCCAGTGTCAGGGGTGGATCTGATGTCAGGGGTATTGAAAGATGCTAAACGCTGTGATGATACTGGAACAGTACGGTGGTTCTGCAGAGGAAAGGCAGTCATAAAGCAACTTTAAATGCACAGCAAATTGTCCGTTTTGGAAAGGTCACACAAAGTCTCGCATGATCTGCTTGGATAAAGCTGCCGCTGGACCTGGCCCAGCTTCTGTGAACTCAGAGGGAAAGGTTTGATTACAAGACGATTATTCTGAAATTTAATGAAATGTAATAATAACGTTTGACAATGATTTCATTCAGATTAGTCGGATAACAATCTCAAGTAGGGATGGAACATTTACTGGTTTGATGGTAAACCATGATAAAATTCCTGACGGTTTAAGTATGACCATTTCAAATTGTAAATGATCATTGAAAGCACATTGGTTTGATTACAGCGCTTTGAAAAGACACAGTAAATACTATCCAGCATCAAGCAACGTTAGCAACAGTGTCCCAGATGCTAGGCGCACAGGAGCCGCATGCGATGTGGGTTTGTTCTGGTTGTTTTTGAAGGGAGTGACAGTGCTCCAGAGATTTCTCAGCCTTTTCAGGGAGGACCAAGTCTGAAGTGTGGCCACATTTTGGTGCTGAGGGAAACCTGAAACTGTCTGCAGAACATGCAGAAATATAATGGCTGCGGGAGTCATCTTCACACTTTATAGCGAATGCAAGGTAAAGTTTTTTTTTTTTTCAATATTTAATTTTGCGGTTTTTCAGAACATGAAAAACAAGAACAGACAGGAAAAAAGAAAAAGAAGAGGAAAAATATATATACATACATTTCAACATTACAATGTTACAAAGTGGTGCTACCACTCACGTAAAAATGCTTATGCGTGTATAAAAAATAATAAAATAATAATACTGTGCATGGGATCCACTACAAGTGGTCCATAAGAAATCGGCCGGGTGAGTCAATTGTCATTTTTCATCAGGAACGGGTCCCAGATAACTAAAAATGTCCTCAATGAATTTGTCCTCCGGAACCTGAGTCTCTCCATATGTATAATTGAGACCATGTCTGTCAGCCGCAAGGTCAAGTTGTTAAGTTAACTTTTAGTTCAATGCATGATGTGAGGACTTCAGAATGGCTGTTAAAGGTCACATGGTTTGTTTGTCTGTCTAACTTGCCAATAGCTTGTCAATAATGTAACCTGAAGCTTCCAGTGTTACCTACTCTGGTGAAAACACTCACACGTTCTTCTGCTGCTGTATGCGTCATGTGTCTGCAGACTCTTTTCGCCTGTTGCGTACGATAACACGTCATGTCGTTTAGCTGCCCAATCAACATCTTTTGTTCACTTAAAATCTGCAATCAGTGCCGGTACCCCAGGAGAAGCGCTATAGACTCCTATAAGACTCCTCTGTATTTATAGTGCAGTGCCCGTTAGGCCCACTGCTGCACAGAGCGTTGTTCGCTCGTTTATTCAAAGTTGATTAATATTGAACGCGTCACTCAAGTTCTCACTCACTCTCACACACACACACACACACACACACACACACACACACACACACACACACGCGCGCGCGCACACACACACACACACACAGACACACATTCCTGTCTGCTAGGTATTGGCTGTTATTATTTAAAACAAAAAGTGCAGCGCTGCTACTTTTTGGGTTTTCAATATAAAACGTCAATGAGTGTATCAGTACTTTTTGAACAGTTCAACAATAATAATAATAATAATAATGTGAGGGTGACTTATATTCCTGGATCATTAAAATGACAAGCAACCGTGTGTGAGGTGTGCAAGGCTCAGAGCGATAGGACTAGGGATGTTCATCAATTATCAATCAATCAATTATCAAAAATAGATTATTGATCGTTAAGGAATTGATTTGATTATGTGGCATTTTGATCGATTAATATTGTTATTTTTTTTATTTTTTTTGCGGACTAGGTTTGGGTGGAATTCGTTCCTCCTCGCCCCACTCCATTGCACAGCTGACTAACGTGAGGTGGAGCTTCCTATAGTCTCTAGTTTTCTGGCTGGGCACGGGCCTTTGTGCCAACAAAACTGTTTTAAACATGGGGAATTCACACCGGCATGCGCCGGGGACACAAACAAACGCACCCAGCGGTCTGCGGACCTCAGTGAGGCTCAGGCCTGTTGATTTGACTCTTGTGCTGTCAGCTAAGCTGGAAGACGCCGATTGCCTTACATCATGTAACCTGACATGTAACATGTTTATTTACCTGGTTACAGCGCTAGTGTCTGATATTCTTACTACACAGTGGCATCGCCATTATAGCTGGCCGAGAACGCGCAACGTTATTACCAGACCAGAGAAAAAAAAAAAAAAAAAAATATATATATATATATATATATATATAATTATTATTATTATTATTATTACGCTATCGATAATCGATAATTGATCGTTAATTTTCCCGATTTTAGATTATGGAAATTGTTCAAAATGAACATCCCTAGATAGGACCCTGACAACACTGTTGTGATTGTGCTCGGAAAGAAAAGGAAAGACATGAAGATACATGAAGATCAGAATACAGGAAGAAGATACATGAAGATACATGAAGATACAGGAAGAAGATACATAAAGATACATGAAGATCAGAATACAGGAAGAAGGGATGTTTAAAGCGAGAGGAGTCAGCAGACGAGAGGGGATGTGATTCAGAGGGTAGAGAGACTGATGTGATGAGGCTACCTACTGTACTTCTTGAAAAGACCAGATTTCAGCTCATGACAGAAAATGAGCGAGCTTTTGAGTAACAGACTGCCAGATGAAATGTGTTATAGTTCCCCATGAGACATGGACTAGGGATGTTAATGATTAATCGACAATCAATATATCGATATATAATCGATATATATATATATATATATATATATATATATATATATATATATATATATATATATATATATATATATAGTTCAGGGGTTCTTGGATTTAAACTAGTTTTTAACTACTTACTACTTTAAACTACTTTTGCTGGCCAGTCATTATTGGTGTGTACAAAAACTACAACATGAGTGATTGAATTATAGGCTACAAATGTAACAATGGAAACAATTAGGCTACCATAACCTGAACATGACTGAATTCAAGTAATTGAGGGAAACATTAGCAGGCCAAATTGCCCTCCCCCTCAATGTGTGACTGTTTCTCTCTTGACATACACTAACAGGTTTTATTTTGAAAATCGACAGGATGTTTTATTTTATTATTCTCGTGAATTCCTGCCCAGCTCGATCTGCTCTGTGCTGCTTGACGCAATTCAAAGAGGGAAGCCTACAGCGACCTTTTTCGCGTGTAGATGCCGGCTGTGGCTGCTGCACATTCATTTTGTATGTTGCACGCTTCGGGGACGCGTCTGGTGGACACAGGCGTTCACTAGACAAGCTGTGACCAGCTCCGGCGGCCGTAACGCGACACTTCCTGGTGGAATCTGCCGCTAGAAGTGGGTAGACGCAAAGCGGCCGTCTGAAAAATAAGTGGGTAGACTCCGTCTACCCGCGTCTACCCTGCACTACACCACTGGCTACCATATACCAAGAATATATGGAAGGTGTGGTCACTCCCATCATGGCATCACAGCGATCTAAAACAAGGCTTGGGTCACTTTCACACGTCTTATTTCAAATATTGAGGAAGTAAACAACTCAATAGGCTGATATGTAACAAGACAGGCTCAGTCCATTAAAGTCACTAAATCTGTTCCACGGCTGTGATGTGTGGTCCATGCAAGAAGACATCATTGTGGTCCCAACACTGGTGGTCCCACTGCTGCTGAACTGCCACATTGTTGTGGAGAACGCGTGACTTGTCTTGTTCTCATTATGTCGGCCATATGAGGGGGTATATACAGACAGACTGCTGCAATGGAGTCAGGCCAGGCTGGTTGAGGCAGTCAGAGTTGATGAGTAGGGTAGAGAGAGGCGCCAGGGGCGCGATGACGAAGGGGGTTTGCGTGCAACGAAGGATCAGTGTCTCCAGCAACATATGAAGACCAGCTGAGACAAACCTCAAATGACCTCAACCAGCTCCTTATGGCGAGTAGAGTACGCATGGTCTGTGTGAACTCAAGCTAGTGTGTGTGTGTGTGTGTGTGTGTGTGTGTGTGTGTGTGGCTGTGTGTGTGTGTGTCTCTGTGTGTGTTCCCAGACCACATAAGGGCACTACATCAAATTGAGCCAATAACGACAATTGGAACTGGTAAGCAATACACAACAAGATTGATTGTGTTTGTCCATGTTGGATCAATGAAACTTCCTGATTGAATCAAGACTTAAATAAGACCCAAGAAACAAACAAATGGGAAGCAATAGCAGTCAGAGAAAAGCAATGGTTTCTTTCTGGAACCCAGCAGTGCCAGAAACATCAAACGAAAACTCAGAGCGAGCGCGAGAGTAATGATAAGCAAAACGCTGATAGGATAATCAGGAGAATGGGATTTGAAGTGCGGTTTGTTTATGGTAGGAAAGACTTTGAAAAGGCAGCTTTTCACAGCGTGGTGTGATGCTGGTGAGAAGCAGAGAGAGTGTGTCTGAATGCATGTGAGCAGAGCCTGCTGGCAGCAGGGGAACACTTCAGGGGAAGGGCCGCCGTCTACTTTATGACTGTGCTGACGTCAATGGCATAATTCAAATAGTTGCAGAGTGCAGCTTCCAGCTCTCTGAACCTGCTCTCCTTCTCTCTGCGGCGGGCCGCAGCCAAAACCCGGCATGGAGTCGGGTCGGTCGGTCTCCGCCAGAGAGAGGGAGAGAGAAAAGCAAAAGGGAAAAAATGGAGTGGGAGTGGGAGTGGGAGTCGTGTCAAGCTGAAGCAACGTCAAAACAAGGTCATTTGCTAACCCTTCAGTTAGCATAGACAGACTGCCACTTCTATAATAATAATAAATTGTATTTGTATTGCACTTTTCATTTTGGACAAAATCCCAAAGTGCTACAGAGTAAAACAAAATTAAAATTATTAAAAGAATAAAAATGAAAGGAGAATAAAAAGAAATAAAAGGATTAAAAGAACATTAAAAATCACATAAAAAATCACATAAAAAGCCTAAAAACTAAGGAAAGCACAAAACTACACAAAACTACTTCTCTGGAAATTCACTTGTATATTATCCTCTTAATTAAGGACAGTGATGCATCCAAACAAGACGTGTGAAATGAAGTCATATTCCCCTTCCTGCAGCATTTATAGCACACTTCTCTTTTACTCACAGAGGGGAACTCACAGAAGGCTCTTCAGTGGCTTCGGCACGCAAAATGAATGTGTGGACACACGCGCGCGCACACGCACACTCGCACGCACACACACACACGCACGCACGCACGCACGCACACACACACACACGCACGCACGCACGCACGCACACACACACACGCACGCACGCACACACACACACGCACACACACGCACACACACACACGCACGCACACACACACACGCACACACACACACGCACGCACACACACACACGCACACACACACACACACACACACACACACACACACACACTCAGTCATTCAGTAGGATGGAGAACCGAGAGCCGTTCCAATTTGTAAATGGCTGCACAATTGTCAGAACCAGGATGGCATAAATAAATAAATAATAATAAATAAACAAACAACAGAAAAAAAAATCACATTTAAAAAAGGCTTGATAATACAGTAATATGAATGTATTAAAATACATAAATCCTAAATGAAAACATAGATACATTTGATTCAAATGTGCTCATCCTTACAGCCTGCTTTGAGAAATATGTGAATCTTTAGGGCCCAAAACGGCATACTTTCACCCAATAAGCCACTTGAGGCCATTTTACACCTGGCATTAACATGGGTTTTCTGTCATCAGATTGCAATCAGATTGTGCTGGACCACTTGCAGGTGTAAACGCCCCCAAGAAGATTCTTTCATTTGGTCAAAAGTTCAATGTGCTCAGACAGTGGAGGTGTGGCACTAGTGTAGTGTTGTTACAATAAGATCTTATTTTAACAAAACTGCACTTCAGCTAATGCCTGTATTTTGAACATAAGAATAAGTAGAGAACTGATAAGGAACCGCAATCAAATTTGGAATGGAATTTAGTGATGCACCGATGTGAACATTTTGGCCGATATTATAACCGATATTTACTGATGTCGATATGATCTGTATGAAAACAAGTTTCTATGATAATCTAATCTTGTACAAACTGAAAAACATGAAAACCGTACATTTGGAGAAAAAAAAGCAAATTTAGCACATTGTTTCCTCTCAACATGAAAATTGTGTTTGATATGATTGCCGATATATTGTTCATCCCTAATGGAATTGATAAAATCTTAACAATTCAACCAATCAACTCCAGCATCACGCCTGCACATAGTAGGGGTGGGAATCACCAGATGCCCACGACACGATACTGAAACGATACTTGAGTCACGATACGATAGTATTGCGATATTGCAATATGCTAGTATTGCGATATACCGGTATTGAATATTGCGATATTTTGATATATTGTCTAACTCCTTTTCCTACCTTTTCCTTGACCTCACCGGAAGTAAAACATGCAGTGTTTTTTTGTTTTGTTTTGTTTTTGCCCCACACGTAGGCTACATTATTAAGCTTCTGCAGGCGCGCACTGCAACATCGGGTGCTTCGGGCGGATGCCCGGTGGCCTGGCATGGCATAGCCTGCAAAAAAAAAATATATATATATATATATATCGATACTTGGCATCCAAATATCGATACAATATCGTCAGCCAAAATATCGCGATACTATGGTGTATCGATTTTTCCCCCACCCCTAGTACATATACAGGCATACTGAACGTGTGCGTAACAAGCTTTTCCTCTTGGCTCACTGGGCAAACTAAGCTGCTGCTAGTCAGCCCAGGCAAGGCAGTCTGTCTCCTGGCCCAGGGCTAAGGGCCAAGGCAGCTGCTGTCTCCTGGCCCAGGGCTAAGGGCCAAGGCTGTCTGTCTCCTGGCCCAGGGCTAAGGGCCAAAGGCAGTCTGTCTCCTGGCCCAGAACTAAGGGTCAAGGCAGTCTGTCTCCTGGCCCAGGGCTAAGGGCCAAGGCAGTCTGTCTCCTGGCCCAGGGCTAAGGGCCAAGGCAGTCTGTCTCCTGGCCCAGGGCTAAGGGCCAAGGCAGCTGCTGTCTCCTGGCCCAGGGCTAAGGGCCAATGCAGTCTGTCTCCTGGCCCAGGGCTAAGGGCCAAGGCAGCTGCTGTCTCCTGGCCCAGGGCTAAGGGCCAAGGCAGCTGATGTCTCCTGGCCCAGGGCTAAGGGCCAAGGCAGTGTGTGTGCCAGCAGGTATAGATAGCCTTGGGCTGGCACCGGGACTTGTTTATGACACTGGAGCCTTGCAGGGCAGAGGCCAGACCTATCACTTTCACCACTGGGAATGTTTTCAATTAAAATGGTTGATTAAAAGCATAACCCTCTTCCTCACACACAAACCCTATGCCTGTCTGTAAAAAAGACATTTGGTGATAAACAGACGTACAAACAAATAGATTGCTTGTTTTTGAGAAGGGTTTCCTTCATGTAGGAACCCCACACCAAAACATGCAATATCCTGGTCGCTGAAGTGGTGCCTCCTCTGGTTCTGCCTCTGTTCGGAGGGAGGGGAACTCGTTGGAATAGCGTGATCCTCCCACGTGCTATGTCCTACCGGTGAAGCTTCCCCTGTCAGGTGAAAATGAAGCGGCTGGCTAACTGCCCATGTCTCGGAGGAAGCATGGAGCCAGTTTCGGCTCTCCCCAGATCGGCAGAGGGTGGAGCAGCAACCAGGATAAATAAATTAAAAATTAGCACTAATGGGGGATTAATTTTTTTTTTTTAACCCTGTGTCGATTTAACCCTGTGAAGACACCTGACTGACACCCGAGACTGCGAGGGCAGGGAGAGAGGGGGTCATGTGACCCAACGCTGGATAAGGCAATGAACTGGCATCTTTCTACATCTTATCTTATTGGACGCATGTTAGTGCCGAGCTGACACAGACGCACGCATGCACAGATACAGGATGCTAACACAAGACATACTGGCACAATGGCCATCAACAATACATAGCAGAAGAGAAACGCCTTATTTAACCGGTAGGTTGACTAAAAACAAATACAGCTTTTTCTTTACCTGGGAGCTGCCCAACAACAACAACAACAACAACAACCATGTACTGTGAACCACTGCAGCAGTCGTTGCTCAACGGTACACTGAGGCCATCCTTTACCAGCTCATCTGTAAAACACCAATCATCATTCAGAGATGCACTTTGCTAACCAGCCCCCCAGAACAAAGCAACCGACTAAAGCTAAAGTCGTTAATAGGCAGACAGCTAACTGTTAGCAAGCACGCTAAAAGCAATGGCACTGGTAAGAGTGTCCTACCATCACCGTGTGCTAATGAGCTAACCTCTTATGCAACAGATTTCCAATATACAAATAGTCATTCATCTCTCTCTCTCTCTCTCTCTCTCCCGCTCTCTCTCTCTCTCTCCCTCTCTCCCGCTCTCTCTCTCTCCCTCTCTCTCTCTCTCTCTCTCTCTCCCTCTCTCTCTCCCTCTCTCTCTCGGAGGGCAAACACTCTTCTTTTTTTAATCTGAGGAGAGAAACTTCCATAGCAGCCAAACCATCCATCACCAACTGCAAAGAGAAATCACTCGTGGAGAGGAGGAAAGGAGAGACGCATGATTTAAAAGAAACTTGCATAACCCTCTCAGGTGGGTCGAAAGGGCAGAGCTGTGCAAAGACTCCATGACAGAACAAAGAAGACAGATCACTGTCATCAATTAGTCTGGAGTGATTAAGGGCGATACAGAATGCGTTAGCGTCTCCCTCTTCCCTCACTGCCTCTACCCTCACTGCCTCTACCCTGGCTGCCTCTACCCTCACTGCCTCTACCCTCACTGCCTCTACCCTCACTGCCTCTATCCTCACTGCCTCTATCCTCACTGCCTCTACCCTGGCTGTCTCTACCCTGGCTGTCTCTATCCTGGCTGTCTCTATCCTGGCTGCCTCTATCCTGGCTGCCTCTATCCTGGCTGCCTCTATCCTGGCTGCCTCTATCCTGGCTGCCTCTACCCTCACTGCCTCTACCCTCACTGCCTCTACCCTCACTGCCTCTACCCTGGCTGTCTCTACCCTCACTGTCTCTACCCTGGCTGCCTCTATCCTGGCTGTCTCTACCCTGGCTGTCTCTATCCTGGCTGCCTCTATCCTGGCTGCCTCTATCCTGGCTGCCTCTTCCCTCACTGCCTCTACCCTCACTGCCTCTACCCTGGCTGTCTCTACCCTCACTGTCTCTACCCTGGCTGTCTCTATCCTGGCTGCCTCTATCCTGGCTGCCTCTACCCTGGCTGCCTCTACCCTGGCTGCCTATATCCTGGCTGCCTCTACCCTGGCTGCCTCTACCCTCACTGCCTCTACCCTGGCTGCCTCTATCCTGGCTGCCTCTATCCTGGCTGCCTCTACCCTGGCTGCCTCTATCCTG
>NC_139632.1:8628954-8643954 GCF_964638095.1 Poromitra crassiceps | reverse complement strand
ACACACACATTCACACCTGGAAGCTGACCAGTACAACCACAGTCTGATCTGCCGGCCACTGAGCAGATCCACTGGAGCAGTTTGGTTTAAGGGCCTTGCTCAAGGGCACCCCAGTGGTGGTAATGAGGGAGGGGCAAGAGCTGTCTTTTCACTTTCCCCACCCAGATTTACGCACCCAGATTTATCCTGCCGGTCCCGGGGATTGAACCGACGACCTTCCGGTCACAAGCTCGCTTCTAACCATTGGGCCACCACTGTGAGTGTGTGCATGTGCAAGATAAATCAGCATTGTTTTTCGGCGGTGTGTCCCACTCCCTTTAATTAATTACAGTAAATATCAGATATTTTAAGACTTTTACTCAAAGTAATATTCTAATAGTGCACAGTAGGTGAGTTTAATCGATACCAAAGTCATTTTCTGGTATCTGTACTTTTAATCGAGTGGGGCTTTCAGGTACTTCATCCACCACTGGTCCTGCTCATAGTGCTGTGCAGCGCTCTGTGCTGGAAGTGGATCAGAACTGGATCAGAACTCTAATCAGCGAGGGGAAAACACAAAGCACAAAGTGTCCGTTTGAGTGTAAACACACATCATAGAGAGGGTGTGAGATGAGCAGCACTCGCTGGGGAACTGAAGAGGATGACCACACATGACCTGAGGTCAAGCACCTCTGCTAAACCACAGTGCTCTCAATGAGTCTGACCATGAAGAAGACCTATAAAACAATGATTGATCAAAACAAACATGAACATTTTGAAGAGGCAACCGTTTTGGAATATCGAGCCATGAACATTATGTAATTTTCTCTCTCTCTCTCTCTCTCTCTCTCTTTTTTTTTTTTTTTTTTTTACAAAAATGGACAGACGTGCGTCTGGGTAGTGTAGAACAGTGGTTCTCAAATGGGGGTCCGGGGACCCCCAGGGGTCCTTGAGGGGGTTCCAGGGGGTCCCCAGCCAAAAGGGGGGTAATTTATTTTCGCTATAATTCCATTCATAAGCAACACAATGACTATTTTGGTCATGGGTTTTATACACTTTCTGTAATAAAACATCTAAAAGCATCAATCTTATTATCATATGGGGGACCGTGGGACAAAATCCTATCAAACGGGGGTCCGTGGTCTAATCTTTGTCAGTTTAGGCCCTAAACTTTAGGGGTCCCTCATGGGAAAAAATGTGAGAACCACTGGGGTAGAAAGCCCTCGCCTACCACCGCGGGGAGGAGACCCGGGTTCAATTCTGGTGGGGGTATTTCCGGCTTGGTCACACGTTCCTACAGACACAATTGGCCGTGTCTGCGGGTGGGAAGCATAACAACACCGAGACAAATGAAAGCTTATAAGCTCTTATAAGCTCATAGCCATTGTGCCATTACATATCTGTGCCACCCTTCTCACAATCGCAATATCTGTCAGTATAATCGCACTATGATTCTTTTTGCATATCGTGCAGCCCTAAACCATGCAGACACACAAGCACGCACACATAAACACATGCGCACGCACACGCACACACACACACACACACACACACACACACACACGCACACGCACACGCACACACATACTGTACAGAACTGGTACATGAGTGCAATATACACATTGAGACAGGGCAAACACTTGAGGTGTGTCCTCATTAAGAGAGAGAGAGAGAGAGAGAGAGAGAGAGAGAGAGAGAGAGAGAGAGAGAGAGAGAGAGAGAGAGAGAGAGAGAGAGTGCAGGTAAACAGTCTTATCTGTGATGATAAAGAACATACTCTTCTCTCGCCCCAGTAATTCCCCACTAGATATGCCTGGGCAGTTTCAATGTGGCCAGCAGAACACCTCACAAGAACTCAACTCAAGAAGCTACTTCAACTGTTTGATGAAGTGTGGCTTTGAAATGTCTACAAAAATTAAGAACGTTTTTGTCTGCGTGTGCTAAGTCAATACATAGCGGTACTCTGTCCTGTACTGTATTTGCTGATTCAAACGTTTCATCTGACCTATATTGAGTGACCCATTTTGTTACGATATACATCCTTGAAAATAGTACACTATTTTATTTCCCTGTCTGCTACGATGACATTTCGATGTCATCTGAAAGGTTCTAATCTCAACTGTCATTGTCACTGTAAATTGAGTGCCGATTGTGAAGACGGGAGCAAAGCCTGCCTACGCTGACTGCTCTATAAAATCTATATCTATGCAGGTACAGCAAAGAGTTTCTTATCTCACGACATCAACATTCAACTGAAAAAGTCAGATTATAGTCCTCAGTTAAGTGAAGACATTTTTGGCCAGCGCAAGCGGGGCCCTACATCTGGCTTTGTCCAGGCCAATTTGCGCGCCAATTCTGTTGAGTGATGTGAGCTGCACGCCAATCCGAGGACACGCTGCAAGCCTTTGGGTGGGACGCTGCGGTACTCTAAGCCAATCACAAATGCCTTTCCTATAATGAAGCATGATGACCTTGAAGGAAGCTGCATCAGGTGGTCTTATGCGTGACTTGCTTATTAAGATGTTCAAACTCCGCCAAGCGTGAGCAGACAAAAAGCCTCCTTAGGTGCACGGCTAAAGATGAATAAGTGAAGAAAGAAAAGCCAGCACTCATCATGTCCTTTTGTCTGCTAATTAAATGGGCAGCTATCGAGCACCAACGACGGACGCGTTTCAGCAATAAGCCATCATCGAGGATAAGGATCTTCATGCTGAAGCCTCTAGTTGCTCTGGAGTGACTTGCTGAGCTCCACTGTGGCCGCTCACCTCAGTCGGCTGACGTCGATCTCCACTCCAAATCTGCTTGTGGATTTGGGAGCCTCACTATCTGGGAAGCGATCACCCAGCGCAGCTTCATCAGCAGACAAACATCCCTTGGTTATGGACAAAATGAGACCTTCCTCCCACAGAGAAAGAGTCTCCTCTCATGAGCAAAGCCACGACATTAGGTCATGCTGGAGCAGCCATCCACCCAGCTCAGCATATTTACTTTGTTTTTATGCTTGCTGCAACACAAATCTCCCTTTTGGGACAATGATAAAAACTTGAACTTGAACTTCTCCTCATTGCTGAAAAACGTTGTTCTGATGTGGCAGATCCGATGGGCAGAGTAAGTACCAGTTGAGGCAGAGTAAGTACCAGTTGAGGCGGTACATATTTGGATAGGCTACACATCATTCTTCACTTGATCTCAAAGTGTTTCGAGTAGTGAAGTTGAATAACGAAGTTTCAGGAAGAGTCACCTTAATGTTTCTCACTTGCTCATTTCCCTCTCTCCTTCAGGTGTCATGCATCTACCTGATTAAGGGGGCGTAGGAGGTTCTGCTAATCCAATCACAGCTGGCCACATCCTTCCCACTCAGCCAATCGCAGCTTTAGCGGCAACCTTTAAGAACTGTTGCTGCGGCAACCCTCCTCCACCCCATTCTCCTCCAGGTCGGAGATTTCCAGAAGCCCTTCTTAGTTCACCACCACCAGGTCTAGACTCGACGGGGGGGATATCCTATTCTACTCACGGCTTCACTACCCCCTTCATAATCACCATGACGTCAGCATGACGTCTCAGAGTCGTGATGGAGTCTAATCGCCAAAGACTTTGAACTTTTCATAACCATTGAAATTCATAATCTGTTATTCATAATCATTGATCACATAAATAAATAAATCATTGCTCATGTTAATAACCTCAGTCTGAAATATAGTTGTAGTGGAGTGCTTGATGAGGTCCATTTCTGCACTAACAAGCTGCGGGTGAATTTTCAGTGGTCCTGCATATTTTGGCAAGAGAGGATCGATTCCATGTTTGTCACATTGAAACACTGCAGCACACGCCTGGCCAACTTCCACCACTTCTCTCCAAAATCGCGTGTCTAGTTCAGATATCATTGACTACGTTTACATGCACACAATATTACACTATTATTCGGAAAATGACAATATTCTGAATTTGATAAGGGTCATGTAAACAGCATATTTCAGTTGCATTTTCCGAATTTGCCCTTTTTCCGAATTTAGCATTTTCCGATTAAGACATCTGGGTTATTCCAGTATTATTCGGGTTTTCGGAGGATTCTTTGATCATGTATACAGCGCATTCGGAATATGCCTCTCAATCAGGGTTTTTACCGCAGTTTGCGACGCATGTTGCCTGTTTGTGGTCAGCTGATGTGTGCTAGAAAGCGCTAGAACAGGCGATATAATCATATAATCCATCATCTCTGGCATGCAAAAAGAAAAGCCGACATTTCTGATCGGGAGGAGATGAGAAACATCGATTTAAAGAGAGAGAGAGAGTAGCCTATAGTGCCCAGTGCCCACGGAAGTCCACAATGCTTGCGAGCCTGCGAGGTAATAACCGTAGGCTACTAGCCTACTTTTTATGAAAGACTTGGATGCGCAAAACCAAACTTTTCAGCAGCAAGCTCCTGAAATGCACCAAGTGATGCTCGTAAGAATAGTGTTGCTCTGTTTATTCTCAACAGAAAAACTCTGCGGCTCCGCCTACCTGCATCTCTCTCTCTCCCCCCCCTCCCTCCCTCACGTGTCGGGGAGGGCGAGCTACGACTGCACGTAAACGGGAATATTAGTGGATTATTAATTTAGTCGGAATATTGACATTTTCGGAATATGGGCAAAAAGCGGAATATTGTGTGCATGTAAACATAGTCATTGTGTCAAAATCACAGGGAGGTATACAGTTGTTGCTTTAACTGCTGTGTCTGAGGCGCGTCTGTTTCACTCCTATTTTGTGCACTGCTTTCACTGTTTACATGCTCTCTCTGGCCCAAAGTCCTGGTGATGCATGTAGGTGGCAATAAGGGACGATGGGGTTTTGCCGACCCGGGCACAGTGACATTATCATGTCCCGGACACTGGTCCACGTGTCGTCTTGCTCCCCTCAAGGAAGTGAGGTGTGTTTTGAGGTTGTTGGTAACAGCGGCTGCTCCGGCAAAGGGTACAGCACAGTACAGCGCGTGCTCTGGAGAGCCTTGTGCGCACCACGCGGAGTATGTCCTCCAAACACGAGGAGACATGTGATGAATGAAACTCTGCTCACGTCATAGAGACCACAGACCACGTCTCTCCTTCGTCACTCGTTTCCTTCAGACAGGCAGTGATTGCAGAGTCGTGCGTTTGAACAGCATTGACGCACCGCCACTTTGTATGGCCGTCGCGTGGGCGTGTCACTGGGCTATACTATCTCAGCTGGTTTCACGTTCAGAGCCTTTTGCACGGCAACAAACCTATGATGATTTGGATGGCGGCTCACGGTACAGTTAGTTTATCAAGCACCGTCAGGAAATGTTTGACTGTGCGATTGACTGCACGGCCTTTGGACCGGCACCAAGTTGAGTTTGTGAGCGAGACAGTGTATCTGTATGGCGTGTGGGTGTTCCTCTCTTTCATGCGCTGCTCAACCCTGGCAATGTGCCCAGACGTCACCGACGCACCGGCGTAAGATCGTGCAACGATGGGAACGTTTGTGGAAAAAGCTCCAAATATCCCCAAACATTGTTGCCTCTGTTAGATTGAAACAAGTCTCTAATCGCACCGCTTACGCTTTATTGCAGATCTCTATGAAAAATCGGTGTTAATCTATCCCCAGACTGTGCAGGCTGCTGTCACAGACACACCGTCTGTGACAGCAGCCTGCACAGTGCTGGATAAGTGGTAAATTGAGTAAGGACAGTGATTAGTGATGAGTAGTGAATGGAGTAAGGACAGTAGGGCTGGGTTAAAAAAAAAACGATATATCGATATTGAATCGATATTCATGTGAAGGAACAAGTATCGACACATCAATCCCAGTATCGATCTTTTAAAATGCATTTTACAAAAACAAAAAAAATAATAAAAAAATAAACATAGGCTATAATATTATAGGCTGTGTGTGGTAGTTAAAACAGTTTTAAGTTGACGTTTATTTATGTTTGTAGTTGAAACAAAAACATAAATACTGTAGGCTACATGTGCATTGTGCATGCACCATGAGCCAGATGTACAGACCTCAAATCTGTTTAATGTTTGTGAACTGGAAATGTTCATGACCTGTATTTAATTTTATTTAATTTTATTTACAAAGCATTTATACTTTATGAAACACTGTTTACAACATGCTGCTGTTCAATGATTCTGTTGTATAGTGGAAATCTAAATTTGTTTGGCTTCTCACAGAAGACTGTAAAGAAAGAGACAGAAGACTGTAAAGAAAGATAAGATGTTGAATGACTATGTTGGTCATGTTTAAATAAAAAATAATTACATGATGTAACTGCTTGCTTTATGGTCAATTCTTAATGCAAATATTAATATTTTTAAATAATGCACCAGGTTAGAGGGTTCCTTGTACAATTTACAGCATTAGTTCTTTGAGAATCTCTTCCATTATCAAAGCAAAACTGGTATTGTAACTAAAATATCGATATTGAATCGTATCGTATCGTATCGGAAATCGTATCGACTTGGGACCTTGTGTATCGGAATCGTATCGTATCGGGAAGTCAGTGGCGATACCCAGTCCTAAAGGACAGTGATAAGTAGTGAATGGAGTAAGGACAGTGTTGTCATGCTGGGGTTTGTAACGCACGTCAACAAGCCTTTGTCTCCCTGTCAGTCTGAAGGAACTCATTTGTCCCCGCAGAAAGATGGAGGAGCCTGCAGGGGGGGGGTGTCAAGACACCTGGGGGATAGTGTGTGTGTGTGTGTGTGTGTGTGTGTGTGTGTGTGAGAGAGAGAGAGAAAGAGAGAGAGAGAGAGAGAGGGAGAGAGAGAGAGAGAGAGAGAGAGAGAGAGAGAGAGAGAGAGAGAGAGAGAGAGAGGAAGTCCCTGTCTCCCCACTGGCCCATTTCCTCATTAGTGTCACAATCCTGCTCAGCATGGACTTCCTCTGACAGCAAGGTGTCTGTGATACACACACACACACACACACACACACACACACACACACACACACACACACACACACACACACACACACACACACACACACACACACACACACACACACACACACACACACCTGCCAACTTGGACACCAATGTGCTCTTCCTGCCTCCTCCCAGTCTGTCACGCTGGAGAACAGGGACCCCCTGGGGTGTCGGCGCTCACACTGACGCAGGTCCCGGAGCCTCAGGATGGTTTGGTAAGAACAGCCCATAAAGACGGCCTTTGTCCCAGGCTACTCACACAATGACTTACTTACATAGGACCTACAGGATGATCATAGGACCTACAGGATGATCATAGGACCTACAGGATGATCATAGGACCTACAGGATGATCATAGCACCTACAGGATGATCATAGGACCTACAGGATGATCATAGGACCTACAGGATGATCATAGGACCTACAGGATGATCATAGGACCTACAGGATGATCGTAGGACCTACAGGATGATCGTAGGACCTACAGGATGATCGTAGGACCTACAGGATGATCATAGGACCTACAGTAGTAGTAGTAGTACTTTATTGGCATATAGCAGTCCGTAGGCTGAATTAATTACCAATTTACAGGTTAAAAAGCAGACATCGACACAAGTTAAAAATTCAAAACAGCACATAACTAAAATGGGACTTCAGGCATAGACAAGAGCAAACTAAATCAACAGGACATGTTATGGGATAATATGTTGGTTCAGGAGTCTAGTCAGATATGGTATGGGAGAGTTCTGATGGCGGCGTGTTTTTGTGAGGGGATTGTTCAGTTTATGACAGTTCCGGGTTATACGGCCAGAGATCTGCAGACGTGTTGGGGGTAGCCAGTTGGCGAATTGGGAGGTTTGGAGGTTTTGGGCAAATGACAGACAGATCTGCTCACGTCGGGAAGCCAGGTCAGTGAGCCCTAGCTTTAACAGGGCGGTTGAGTAGTGGTCATAGTTGGGGCCGAGGATGATGCGACAGGCCCTCTACAGGATGATCGTAGGACCTACAGGATGATCATAGGACCTACAGGATGATCGTAGGACCTACAGGATGATCGTAGGACCTACAGGATGATCGTAGGATCTACAGGATCTGGAATTGGGTCATTATTATAAGAATTCAAATAAAACCCATTTGGAAATGCAGCTGGCTGCTGCCTGGTGTGGCTCAGCTCGAGATCTTGCTACAAGCCCACAGGGCCTGCAATACACACACGCACGCACAGCACACGCACAGCACACACACACACACACACACACACACACACACACACACACACACACACACACACACACACACACACACACACACACGCACGCACACGCACACTTAAGCCGTTTTCCCACATGCGCTTTGTACCGCTAAATGACCGGAACGTGGTCTAATGCCTGCATGTGGGAAAGTCGTCGTGCCGGTATAAGCGCGACCCCGTCATCGCGGAGATTTCACCAGTTTCGAGCCAGTCAGAAGAGCGGTATGCGCGATAGCGGACTCAAGTGTAGAACGGGTCCAGTCATTTCCCGCGACACTCTCATGGGCGAGGTGTACACACGTTGCTTAATGTTCCAGCGGGCATAATCTAATCATTCGCGCACATTAAAGCAAACTGGCGAAATTATCTTGTGATAATAAGAGCAGTATATCAGCTTCATGTGTGGGCGTGCTGATTTTCGCCTCTCTCCTCTCTGCTGCCTGCTCGCTGTCTGGCCACAGTCCTCCTCCTCCTTCAGTCACAGCCCGACAGGCACACAGAGAAGCAAATGCACGAAGCGAAATGTGGAAGTATTTTGCTTACGTTGCCGACAGCGAAGGCAAGCCCAGACACATCAAACGAAGCCAGTCTGTATAAAGTGCTTCAACGCGACGCAGGTGAACGGATAAACAAGCAAACTTATTTCACCATTCGGAGTTTTGCCGACACGTCACTCCCCACTCGCTCTGCAGTGCCGCCCCGCCCCCCAACATACAGGCAATTTGGCTGCTAGATTCCCATATGCGAATGGAGAGGTGTGAAGGGAAACAGGTAATTTTCCGGTACGCATGTGGGAAAACGGCTTTACTGTATTCACCTACCAAAGAACAGTTGCAGTAAATCACAAGGGGAAAATTCAGCTTCAAAATATCACAGTCTTTCCTGTCAGCTGGCTAAATAAACAGTTCCAGTCAGGAAACCCAAAGCCTTGGACCATCACACACGTTCTGTCCCTCAGGTTTCAGCCCCCCTAGTCTGCCCAGTGACCAGACAACTCTGCCTGGATACCTGAAGCAGTGTCACCCTGCATGAAACACATCTGTCTGTCTGTCTAAAGCAGTTGCAGCGTTTAGGCGTCTGGACTGGAACTCTTTAAAAAAAAAAACAGATTTTCCTCATTATTTCATGGAACTCCATTTGTCGCCTAACGATGTTTTGGCCTCAAATCTGGCCTCGACCCTTCGTACACGATGACGCACGGGGAGGTCGCTGTACTCTTGTATACTCCAATATCTGCGAGTCTGCCCAGTAGCCAGACTGCCCTGCCTGTCCAACACGGAGGCCCCCGCTGAGCCCATTAAAACGTGTGCGAGGAGGAGCGGGAAGTCATAAAGCCAGCAGGTAACACTAGACACCCAGGGACAGAAATACTGAACCCCCATTAGCTAGTTACCAACAGAGCGGGAAACACGGCCAGGAACATGGCTTTCCCAATACTCTGACACCTGGCGAGAGAGAGGGAGGAGAGGCAGACCGAGAAGAAACCACCCAAAAGAGCAGGAGGGAAGTGGAGGTACTAGAGTGGGAGATGGAGACTGCTCATGTTGGAGAGCGGAGTGTGTGAGGTGACAGATAGAGAAGCAGGTTGGTAGCTGTGGCACTTAGACATGCTCCGGCTGCCATAACTCCCCTTACTGAACTAATGCCCACAAGGCTGGCCTGAGTCCAGCATGAGCTCATCATCAGGCCATGATGCTTTGAGAGGGTGTGTGTGTTTGCGTGAAAGGTGCCAACTGTCACTAGTGTGTGTGTGTGTGCGAGTGTGTGTGTGTGTGTGTGTGTGTGTGTGTTTGTGAGTCTGTGCGCGCGTGTACGTGTGTACGCACATGTTTGGGCTAGCGAGGTAAACGACATTGCTGCTCGCCCTGGCAGACAGCCATCTCTATTTGGAGTCGGAGGGGGGTGTGTGCGTCAGTGAGAAGCCCCAGACAGGTGCACCTTCGAGGGGGGAGGCACCGCTACTGGAGCCTCTGGCTTTTAGCCGGGGCCCGTCACATGACAACCTATTATGAGATCCTGGTAAATAAAGGCATGCTTGGAGGGGAACATGTATAGAGTACCAAAGTCACACCCTCTTCCCGGGTTTCGGCACGAGACCCGAGAGATTTAATTCCAAATAAATTTTCCCATAGAGGTTTTTTCGAAAAAAAATCCTTATAAAAAGAGTTTTTGGTCAAACGAAGCGATTCAGCTTCAGAATCAGGAGGGACCATTCAAAGAAGAAGAAGAAGAAGAAAAAGATATTGAAAGGGAAAACATTTAGCACATTTTGTTTTTTGTTTTGGTCCAAGTGAAATGTTCTAAGGTCTCTCCTGATTCTGAATATAGCTGAATGGCTTGGTTTGACCAAGTAAAATGAAAAATAAAAAGAGAATAAAAAAAAATTCTATGGGAAAATGAATGTCTTAGGTCCCATGCCAAACCCGAAAGTGGGCATGACTTTGGCACTCTACACAGTAGGAATTGTTGTCACTAAGCTGCTGTTGGAGGTCACTCGTGCTGCCAGTCTGCCACTGACTGGCAGCACGTAGTCCCTTAGAAAGGTCTACGTGCCGCCAGTCTGCCACTGACTGGCAGCACGTAGTCCCTTAGAAAGGTCTACGTGCCGCCAGTCTGCCACTGACTGGCAGCACGTAGTCCCTTAGAAAGGTCTTCGTGCTGCCAGTCTGCCACTGACTGGCAGCACGTAGTCCCTTAGAAAGGTCTTCGTGCTGCCAGTCTGCCACTGACTGGCAGCACGTAGTCCCTTAGAAAGGTCTACGTGCCGCCAGTCTGCCACTGACTGGCAGCACGTAGTCCCTCGGAAAGGTCTACGTGCTGCCAGTCAGTGGCTGTTGTTATTAGTGCATACTACTGTACACCCACTTTGCTGTGGCTTCATGCTTTTGTCCTCTCTCCAAGGACATTGAGGTGGATCTTTGTATTGAGAGAAGTCTAAGAATCAGGTGAAACTTGTGAAACTATAGTTTCCCCCTCAGTGGCGTGCCGTCCATTAGGCGAACTAGGCAAATGCTAGGGGCGCTTGAGCCGTTAGGGGCGCCTGAGAGGATTAAAAAAAATAAAAAAAAATAAAAATAAAAATAACAAATACTTTTTCATGATAATAGGCCTACTATTATTTTTGCAATAGTAGACAAAAAATAAGCACAACAACGTCTTAAGTCTTTAAATAATAGTGAAATCATTTTTCTAATTGTGGCTTTCTGGCTGCCGGGGCTGCAGCACTTTCACCATGGTCCCTAATCCATACCACCCCACCCCCTTTGCGGCCGCGCCCCCTTCTACCTGCTCGGAGCTTTTTCCCAGAGTGGGGGAAGGGCGATTCTGAGCTTTTTTAGCGGTGACATGACGTCAGTTTGTTTTGATGCTCACTCCACTGACTGACTCCAGCAGCAGAGATGCGCAGCAAGAAGCAAGATAAGCGAATCGCCCAGAGATTAAACACGCAACACCGAACACCCTAATAATAATAATAATGTAATTCTTATATTTGCACTGGTTCGTTGTCCCCTTTTCCAATAAACTTCAAATGCATAAAGCTATACAGTTTCTGTGTGACTGTATAAGTATTTGTGGTGGAATTAGCTGCGATATAATTTTTATTATATTTTCTTTGGGGGGGGGGGGGGGGCACCAGCAAAAATCTTGCCTAGGGCACCAACTTGCTCAGGCACGCCACTGTTCCCCCCCTCCTCTGCCATTGCCTCCTTGCCTTCTCCAAACTTCTCTGGCACATTCCTTCTTCCCCCTCAAGATGCCCCTTATCTCTCCTGCCCTCTCAACCTGATCACTCCTCCTCTCCTCCTCTCACCTCATCACTCCTCTCCTCTCCTCTCCTGCCCTCTCACCTCATCACTCCTCCTCTCCTCCCTCAGTCGCTCGTCTCGCTCGTCTCCTCTCCTCCCTCAGTCTCTCTCGTCTCCCTCCTCTCCGTGACCTCCTCGGTGCATTCCTGCACGCACTGGGCCGCCGTTGGGTTCAGGGAGTGCAGGGTCTTCTGAGGATGGCCTGGATTAAACAACGTTCCTACGGAGATGGATGAGGTCTTGTTTTGCCGTCGCTTCATTGGATTTTGTCTGTTTCTAAACGGCAGCCCAGAACAACAAACAAAGATTTTGGATTTCGTCAAGGCTGTTATGCACTGGACATCAGGAAGTGGAGGATAACACATTCTTATACCTTCAAAGCAGAGGATAAGGAGTGGGCTTAAAGCTCACCACAAATTAAGCCGTTTGTTTGATTTCCTGGAGTGGATCTGAACTGGTTCCTTAGAGATCATTGAGCTCAGAGCTTGCAGGGTTAGTTGAGGATGTTCCAGGAAAAATAGACATACTATCTGGTTGTCCCTCTTTGAACTCTTCTTCTTCTTCTTCTTCTTCTTCTTCTTCTTCTTCTTCTTCTTCTTCTTCTTCTTCTTCTTCTATTTTTATTTTGGTGGGGGGGAATTGTGCCTTTATTTGATAGGACGGTGTGCAGACAGGAAGGGTGGGGAGAGAGAGAGGAGATGACATGTGTGGCAAAGGACCACCGGGAGGATTTGAACCCAGGTCGCCCACGCGAAGGACTAAGCCTTTGTGGTCCGCGCTCTACCAGGCGCTCTACCAGGCGCTCTACCAGGTGACTTGATTCATAAGGACTGGATTCTAGCTGCAGTGTAAAGGTCCTTACACATCGGGAGCGTTTTTTTGTCAGTGTTGATCTGTATTGTTTAGATGAGGTATGTCTTTGTATGTCCTGTTGATGAGACCAGGGACCACGTTGGAAATAAGTGTTTACACTTTCACATGTTTTATCCCTTGGATTGTGTTGTCTTTTATAATCCACAATAAATCAAATCAAATCAAGTGGAAACACAACCAGAGATCACTTGAGGTCAACACTCACGCCAAGTTGAGGACAAAGAATCAGACAAAGAATCTATCTTGATCCCCTTTGTCTTTGTATAACTTTGACCGTAGACAGAGTGAACTCACTGAAAACTTCCCACCCAGAGGGGGCGACAGAGAGAGATGCTGGACAGACCATACCAACAGAGTACCACAGGGAGGATGAGCTCTTTTTGTAGGCCAAACAGGAAGTTGGCATCGCGCTGGGTTCCCCTCATCTGGAAATCAATGGGATCTTTGTATGGGGATTTTGGTTAGATGCCTGAAATAAGATCTGTGGATAACACACGTTTATGAAATTGAGACCTGTGTCGTCAGCAAGATAATTTTCACAAAATGAACATTTCATTTATTTATTTTTGGGGCATTTTTTGCCTTCATTTGATAGGACAGTAGGCAGACAGGAAAGGTGGGGGGAGAGAGAGAGAGAGGGGATGACATGCGGCAAAGGATTCGAACCCGGGTTCGCCGCACGAAGGACTAAGCCGTTGTGGTACGCCCTCTACCAGGTGAGAGTTTACGGGACGCAACCGCAATCGCAGAAATCGTAAAAAATTGTGTTCATTTTGTGAAGATGATCTTGCTGAACATAAAGGTCTGCGTTTCATAAACTTGTGTAATAACCACAGATGTTATTTCAAGCATCTAACCCAAATTCCCATACAAAAAACCCGTTTTGACTCACTTTGAGACGAGGGAAACTGCAGGCGATGCCAACTTCCAGGTTCTAGGGCTACTTCCTGCAGCACTCTATAGTGCCCCATCCCGTATTCCTTGTACCTGGGTGTGCGCTGTTTCTTTGCCCTATTGCGTAACAGCTCCATATTGTCCCAGCGCAGCTTTTGTGTGTCCCGTTCCGAGCAGACCTATTGTGTGTGGTGTTAACCAAACAGCAGCTCCTGAGTCCTGGCTTTCAAATAACACACACTTCTTTTTGGGAAAATGTCATGGGGGGGGGGGCTGCTGGACGAATAGGAAAACACCTACAGTACACAATGGAACTGCACAATAGGACTGAAACGGCCAACTCGTTGACACCTTTCTAGACTACTGATTAGCCGAACACACCCGCACACGCGCGCGCACGCTAGCGGGACTGTATAGAGAGCCAAAGTGAAACGTCACTTCCTGCTTCAGCACTGTACCAGAGATTTTCATCCGTCATTTATTTTCCCATAGACATTTCGTAAAATGCTTATACAAATTGTTTTACTTGGTCAAACCAAACGGTTCAGATACAGGATAGACCACATAACATTTCACTCCAAAACGTAAAAAACCCCCTGCAGATTTAAAGAAAATATTTTTTCAATGTTTTTTTTTGTTTTGGTCTGAGCTCTGAGGGAGGGCCACCGCTCGACCCAGCCAAGTCTCGGCCAAGGTGCTGGAAAAATAACTAGAGTTACAAATATAAAAGGAATTTCCGCACACTTGAATCTGTACAGATTTCACATTTATTATGGTGAGCTTTCGGTCGGCAAGACCTTCATCAGAGCACTCTGCTCTGATGAAGGTCTTGCCGACCGAAAGCTCTGTACAGATTCAAGTGTGCGGAAATTCCTTTTATATTTGTTTTGGTCTGAGTGAAATGTTCCCGATTCTAAATATATCTGAACCGTTTGGTTTGACCGAGTAAAACTATTTTTATAAAGCATTTTACGAAATGTCTATGGGAAAATAAATGGCGGATGAAAATCTCTCTACAGTGCTGAAGTAGGAAGTGACGTTCACTTTGGCTCTCTATGCATGTGAAGAAGGCCAGAGGAGTTCAAGCGCCCTCTGCCATACTCACATCCTCTATGACAGGACTTCATCGGTGGATGAGTTGACCAGGAAGTCAGGTCCTGCGTTAGCGCGCGGGTTCTCACAGCTGAACACCTACGGGTCAAAACATTTCCTGGCCCTGTGTTATGACACAATGACATGACACACACATCTGCTCCAGGGTCTATGACTT
>NC_139632.1:8623954-8626454 GCF_964638095.1 Poromitra crassiceps | reverse complement strand
TAGTTTACTGTTCTCTTAGCCAGTGGAAGAGTGTGTGGTGGGTCAGTGATTCAGTGGTTAGTTTACTGTGCTCTTAGCCAGTGGAAGAGTGTGTGGTGGGTCAGTGATTCAGTGGTTAGTTTACTGTGCTCTTAGCCAGTGGAAGAGTGTGTGGTGGGTCAGTGATGCAGTGGTTAGGTAACTGTGCTCTTAGCCAGTGGAAGAGTGTGTGGTGGGTCAGTGATGCAGTGGTTAGTTTACTGTGCTCTTAGCCAGTGGAAGAGTGTGTGGAAAAAATGTGCAGTAACTTGAAGTTCCTTAGATTAGTAACTGTAATATAAGTACTTTGTAGAAATTGTAATCGCTTATATTAGTAGTTACTGGGAAAAATAATAAAATGACAGTAACTAAGTTACAGTAACTAAGTTACTGCCCAACATTGACATTATGTCAGTCTTTAGACAAGAGCCACGTTCACTCACTCACTATTCCCATATAGTGTTGATCATATAGTGAACTATATGGGGAATGATCTAAATGAGTTTGGGACACAGATTTTTTTCCTGGAGATCATTGCGTCACCAGATGCGCCGGGTATTCATGTGACGCAAGCGATCCTAAAGCAATGCTAAATCCTAAATAAACCGTTGAAATTCTAATTACGTGCATGTGTGGTTTTGTCAACTATGGTGCTGTCTCCTAATAGCAAGCTTTGCTGGTCAAGTAGCTCACAAGCTTGTTAGCTCGCGAGCTAACGACTTTCTTCTTCTCCTTCGGTAAAGAAGGTACACTGGCGAAAATGTAGGGTACATTCGCTGTTCACTAGAAATCGCTGTGCATTGTGGGTATTTTATAGTGGACTAAACAGTGAATCAATTAACAGTTGAGAATTCTGACACTATAAAAACACACACACACACACACACACACACACACACACACACGACTGGTTGAAGAGCTATTATTAAAAAAAGAAATAAAATAAAATAAAATCATTGTTAAATTGTTAAATAACTGTTTCATTCAGTGATCTTAACACAGTATTATTTGAGTGATGACCTTGTTTGCCCCGACACAGAAAGGGCACAATACCGTCATAGCGATGGCTCACACACACATATTTTCCCAACCTCTCTCTGATTCACACACACACACACACACACACACACACACACACACACACACACACACACACACACACACACACACACACACACACACACACACACACACACACACACACACACATTCAGAACACCTGACGAGCTGCGGTTCTGAAGCAGGAAGTGAAAACTCAGTCCATCTGCTTTGACAGGAAGTCAACAGAAGCCACATGCAGGCATGCTGACGTCAATCACAGCCACAGGAACACCTCCCCACAGCGCGCGCGCACACACACACACACACGCACTCACACACACACACTCACACACACACACAAACACGCACTCACACTCACACAAACACACACACCCCGATGTACATGATATACACTCATGCAAACACACACACATACGCTGTCAATCCACACTCCCAAATACACACAGCAATGTGCAAATGCACACATCAAAATACACACAAAGGGATGTTCGCACGTCACATACTCTAAATATGCACGCACACGCACACACGCACACAGACACACACACACACACACACACACACACACACACACACACACACTAAAGGCTACACGAATGCAGTATTACCAACGTGAACGCAAATGCCTCCAAGTAATTACACACCCAAAACCAAAGCAACACACTCATTCAGAAATGACTCGACCACACTCACTATTCTCAGTTTCTGGCTTTCTCAACTCTCCCTCTTTACACAATAATGTCAGAGACGCTGTTTCACTTTCTGTGCGTCTCTTCTCTGCCTCATCAGAAAGGGGAAGATCTGCCTACATTTCACTACTTTATCACCCTCCAAATAGAGTTGATTGGAATTGTTGTCATTGCAACTCAGAGATCAAAAGCAACTACAGTATATTAGCGGAACGCATACAGCTCAGAACACGTCACACAAAATCACCGTCTTAAGAGTCAGTGTGAGAGGTCGTCACAGTCACACACATCTTGGGTGATTTCTCTCTCATTTGGATGATTCTTGCAATTCAACCGGGTTCCTGTCATTGCAGAATACAACTCGCAGGCATTGAATCAGAGCTAAAACAGACCTGACCATCGCTTCAATCTTAGCGCCATGCTGAGTTTACAGTTCACCTGAATCTTTCAATTATTGACTCATCTTATTAGACCTTCTATCTCCATAATGACTCTTAATAGACCTTGTATCTCCATAGGAATTAAAGACCTTGTATCTCCATAGGAATTAAAGACCTTGTATCTCCATAGGAATAAAAGTGCAGCCTTACGTGTTCAGTCAAAGCTGAATGAGAAGGGCTCCTATGGCATTGAATAGACTGCTAACTGCTGACTGCTGACTGCTTCTGTGATGGTGTTGCTGATGATTTTGTTGGCCAGCAGCAGTGCAGATGGGTCGCTGCCATTAAGCC
>NC_139632.1:8616454-8618954 GCF_964638095.1 Poromitra crassiceps | reverse complement strand
TGGTTATTACAACATTATTTGTGCACAGCTAATTCTCCATGGTGGCAACAGCTGTGGTTGCTTGGAGATGTGTGATGCAACGGCAACATTTCTACATTATATTAACTCAGTGTTCAAAGCATCAATGTTATATTACTATCTGTCTTTGTTATTGAAAGGTTGTCTTCATCTGTTACATAAGTGTAGAACACAGCAAATCATGGAGCTCATAAAACCTGATCCAATAACAACAACACATATTCTTGTATTGTCTTATTGTCTGTGACCGGTCTGCTGATTTCTGATTGTACTCTTTGTGATTTGTCTTTTGTAATTGCTAGATGTGTAGTTTACCTGCCTTGGGACTACAGATGTAATTTAGCAATAGCGCTAATTCTGGCATATTTACATTGAGGTGTATTGCTGATTATGTTGATTGATGTACACTGTCCCAATTAAATAAATAAATAAATAAATGAATGAATGAATGAATGAATGAATGAATGAATAAATAAATAAATAAATAAATAAATAAATAAATAAATAAATAAATAAATAAATAAATAAATAAATAAATAAATAAATAAATAAATAAAAGGCATTACAATGCTTACTTGTTAGAGGCACATTGGACATTGGTCAGGACGGTGAAGTTGTTCCTTACACTTCGAAGGCTTGCCAGAACCTAGAGAGAAAGTATGAGAGAGAGACAGAGAGAGAGAGAGAGAGAGAGAGAGAGAGAGAGAGAGAGAGAGAGAGAGAGAGATTAGCGTTAGTTCATTATTTAAAAACGACCTGCTTTCTCAGTGAGCATTATTAATAACAGCAGATATAGTGGACAGTTTCCTAAACAGAGAGTGAGCTGTCTCAACCAACACTTGACTTGTATTTTTTGTAACAGGCGTGTTTAATTGATGTCTGATGCCTGCTTGTGGTGCAGGTTGCAATGGCTATAACCCGCCGCTGTATGAATGTAGTGGCGTCATAGTATTTGAGCAGTTTATTGATGCTGTATTGAGGCTCCAAGACAGTGACATATATTTACCTGAGCGAAAGGTGTTACGATCAGGTCATCACCATGTCTGTAAAGACAAACACAGACATGGAGATATTTATTATGAGCAAACATATACACACACACACACACACACACACACACACACACACACACACACACACACACACACACACACACACACACACACACACACACACACACACACACACACACACACACAAGATACACACACACACACACACACACACACACACACTCACAATGTAAATACATGCCAAAGTTATCAGTACATACACATTTGCATGTAGTCAAGCACGCACACACAGGACACACACACACACACACACACACGTAAATAATTGCCGAAGTTATCAGTACATACACATTTGCATGTAGTCAGGCACGCACAACACAAACACATTTTCTCAATGTGTGTGTGTGTGTGTGTGTGTGTGTGTGTGTGTGTGTGTGTGTGTGCCTGTGTGTGTGTGTGTGTGTCTTATTTTGGCATGTGTTTTTCTACGTACAGTTCAGAGGCGATGGAGGAGTTTCGGGACATGGACTTGGGCGACAGGTCGTAGTCGCTGTCGGAGCGGTAGAGGAAGGACTCTCGCCGCTGGTTGTGAGCGGGGAAGTTGGTGTGGAGGACCAGACCCGAGCCAGGAGACGCCTGGGCGTCCAGAGGGCTGCAGCTGGCTGACGGGCCATTCTCCACGTCGAAACTGAAAGCAGACAAACAAACACACATTTTGTTTTCAAATGTATTCAACGCTTTCTGGCTTCTCTGCGTCATTTCGATAGTGGTGTGCAGTGGAAAAGAAAAGGGGAAATTCCAGACGGGAGAGACTGGAGCTGGTTGGAAGAGTCATTGTTCACAAATACATGAAAAAAACCTGATAGGATGCTGTCATTGTAGAATAATGCCTCTCACTGTATCTCCTTATTTACTTGTGAACCACAATTATTGTGTGTGTTTGAGGGAGAACTTCCATGTTTTTTAAAGGGAAAACCACACACACAGAGACTACTTTTCAGATCGGCCTGACATCTACTGATTGAAAGCCACGCTACTGCAATCACAATAATGGCTTCGGCAGATCTTGGTTACTTGTGATGCAGCTGATCTGTTTTGGTCTGCTCTGTCATGGATCATCCAATAACAACCAAGATCAGCAAAGACTTATGAACTGCTTGCTGAAAGGTCTCACAAGCTTTAGCCATTAACCACTTTTACAAATAATAAAAACAACATACCATATTCCATACTCTCTCTCTCTCTGAGATAACACTTTGTTTTGACTAGCGAGCGCTCTGCAGAGCATGGAGAAAGGGGAAGAGGAGTTGTTCCACGTGTGCTATCAACATCCCCTTTAGAGATAAGCTGGGATCACTCAAACAGGCCCTACTAGGATGACTGTGCGCGCACACATGCACGCACGCACACACACACACACACACACACACACACACACACACACGCACGCACGCGCACGCACACAAACA
>NC_139632.1:8591454-8606454 GCF_964638095.1 Poromitra crassiceps | reverse complement strand
CAGCAGAGAAAGACAGCAAACATGAGAGGGAGAGAGAGATACATTATATAAGTAGAGGGTGAGAGAGAGAAAGAGAGGGGTGTGGAAGAGAGAAGCAGCAGGGATATTTAACAGGACTTGCTTTAAGAAGCATTCCATGGGATGGCAAATTGCAGTGTGGGATCATTCTTCCATGACGTTCCCTGGCTTCTACAGAGTGGGGCTACCATGGGTCACACAGTCCCTGCCTTTCCCCTGCTGTTCATACTGAACTGTGTGTGCTGGAGGGGAACACTGCTTTAGAAACGCCTTTTTATTCATGTAAAACTAACACTACAGTGTATATTATTTAATCATAATTATTATTATTATGACACCATTAAAAAGCCCTTAAAGGGACAGCTCACCCTAAAATCCAAAATACATATATCCCCTCTCACCTGCAGTGCTATTTATCCATCTACATCATTTTGTGTTAGTTGCCTGAGTTTTGGAGATACTGTATTGGCCGCAGAGTTTCTGCCTTCTCTCCAATACAATGGAACTGGATGGCACTCGGCTTGTGGTGCTCAAAGTGCCAAAGAAATACATTTGATAAACTCAACAACAATGTCTCTTTCCAGAAATCATGACCCCGTTACTCAAGATAATCCACAGACCTTGTTATGAGCAGTTTCATGGAGGAACTATTTTCTTTTGACCGAACTACACCCCGCTAGCTGCTAGCTAGTTCCTACATGAGACTGCGAAAGAAAATAGTTCCTACATGAAACTGCTCACAACAAAGTATGTGCATTATGAGTTTGAGTTTTGAGTTTAACTTTATTGTCCCAAAGGGAAATTTGTCTTAGGCATTTGTACAGCAGCAATAGGGCAATGACAAACGTAACAGACAGTACAGTACATCTGAAGACAAACGGCGTGTAAACAAGAGGACAACATAGTACATGATACAGCCTGGGCTACGAGTTAACAACTCTACCTACCCAAATATTGCACTTCAGTATTCAAATTCAAATATTGCACTTCAAGTATTGCACAATTCCAAAACCGCATATCAAACCAAAACCATCATAAAACCATGGTTACTTAAAACTAAAAACATTAAAACCACAGTAAAGGGTAAAAGAAATAAAAAGATAAAATGATAAGAGAAATAAAATGAAATAAAATGAATATAAAACTAACTAAGGCAAGATAAATATCACATGACCAGACAGGCTGCAGGGACAGCCGAGCTCAGAGTGAGCTACCATGTATGCCACACCAATACCATCAGAGATTTCTCGGATCATCCGGCTCTTTAAGGAGGGTTCCAGAATCACCGAGCTCTGTCCTCTCACGACCAGGAAACGTTAATCCAGAGGTTTCCTGGGTCGTCAGGCTCTTAATGGAGGGTTCCTGGGTAGCCGGGCTCTGACCTCACAGAGGACAGAGCTCTACCCTCTAATGGGAGGACAGGCAGTTTATTTAATAAGGCTATAGATGTTGGGAGGAAGGAGCGCTTATAGCGGTTACTCTTAAAGCTACAGGCTCTGAAGCGCCTTCCAGAAGGCCTTCCAGAAGGTAGTTATCTTGAGCAACCTGGGTCATGATTTCAAGATTCAAGATTCAAGATTATTTTAATTTGTCCCAAGGGAAATTTGTCTTGGACATACAGGCTGCCACATAGGTACACAGTGCCATAACAAAAACAAAAACAAAAACAACAACAACAACAAAAAACAATAGTGCATAGCACACCAGTGCCGACATGTGCAAACACACAACCAAGGTGCAAACATCAATAATTTACAGTACAATCAACAATACATTACCTATGACCTGAGTTTAGGAGACTGACTGATATGGGGATGAAAGAGTATTTGTATCTGTTGAGGTGTCTTTTTTTGTTCTTGATTGGGACTCTGTAACGCCTGCCAGATGGAAGCAGTTCGTATTCTGAATACAAGACATGAGAGGGGTCAGCAATGATCTTCCTAGCTTGTCTGATTACAGTTTTCTCAAAGAGTATTTGAAGGGTGGGGTGCTCCCTCACCCCCATCACTTTCATTGCAGTATGAGCCAGTCTATTTATTTGTGATTTCAGCTTAACTGGTAAGTTGCCAAACCAAGCAGATATACCGTAACGAAAAATGCTCTCTATAACAGCATGATAAAATAATAACAAAATCCTCTGTCCGACCCCAAACACCCTGAGTCGTCGCAGGAAGTACAGTCGCTGCTGGATCCTAGAGCACACAGAGTTTACATGGACATTCCAAGATAGGTTACAATCAATATGTACACCCAAGTATTTGTATGAATGGACCTGGGCAATTTGGGCATTGTGGACTAACACTGGGGAATGATCCCCCAGGTGCCCTGGATCAAAAATAATTTCCTCTGTTTTTTTTGTATTTACAATGAGGTGATGGTCCTCACACCACTGTACAAACCTTTCGACCTCCAGACTATAACTCGAAGTGTCTGTGTCTGTGTCTATAAGACCCAAGATGGCAGTATCGTCTGAAAATTTAATAACGAAAATTCCTGAATGAATACTTCTACAATCGTTTGTGTACACTGTAAAAAGAGGGGGCGAACTCACGCATCCCTGGGGGACACCTGTGTTGATCACCTTGGGCTCAGACAGTGCCTGGTTCACTCGGACTTGCTGGGTCCTGTTGGTTAAGAATGAGTGATACCACCTGATGATATATGGGTTAACAGACATCTGACTGAGTTTACTGAGAAGGATGTGTGGCTGCAGAGTGTTAAAAGCAGAGCTGAAGTCTACAAACAGCAATCTAGCATAAGCCTTGGGGTTTTCAATATGTTGCAGGATGGAGTGTGTTATGGTAAGTATTGCATCATCAGTGCCACGGTTGTCTTTATAGGCAAACTGATAAGAATCTAACTGTCCATGTATGTTTGACTTCAGCTTCCACACCATCAATCTTTCTAAACATTTACTTACAATAGAGGTCAGGGCTACTGGTCTATAATCATTGTGTTCTTGGGGAACAGGTTTTTTCGGAAGAGGAGTTATAATTGCTATCTTCTCTTCTGGAAAGAGACAATGCTGTTGAGTTGTAATGGAGAGAAGGCAGCCAACTCTGCGGCCAATATCTCCAAAACTCAGGCAACTATCCCAAAATGATATAGATGGATAAATATAGCACTAACAGGTGAGAGGAAAAATATGTATTTTGGATTTTAGGGTGAGCTGTCCCTTTAACTGTTCAACATTGTAAAGACCATGGGAAGATGGACATTGCTGCTATCGCTCTAATCACCAGACATTTACATCATCTGAATCCTCCTCCTCCTCCATCCTACATCATCATCATCATCATCATGGTCAATTTCAACTATGACCAGGCACTCAGGAAAAGCCTGACCACATGACCAGCGCTGAAGACCTAACAGTCCTCGCTATATTTTTCTGTTGATCCGTCTCCATAGCAAAGTATAATCCATGCGGTGCACAGCAATATAATAGTGTACAGGCAAACCACAGCCTGTAGCGCACAGCGCTGCACTCCACCCATGGGCAAACACAAACATTGTGTTTTCAAAGTCCTTTGCTGGAAAGATTAACAATGTGTTGCCTGAATTCTGAAGAAATCCTTCGTTTCAGAAGACAGCTATTATAGGATGTCACCAAAGACTAGGGTGATTCCCTTGAAATACATAACATAGCAGACAGCAACTTTACATGAGCCTTTATGTAAGTTTGACATTCGTGGCACTCTCAGACATGGACATCATTTGGAGGCCGTGACTGCGACTCTGCCACGGTACCTCAGAGGCTGCTGTTTAACCCATTGAGTATGTGTGTATATCCCTCATTTGTGTGCGTATCCCTTTAAGACCGCGAACCGCGTCAACGCGGTTCGCGGTCTTAAAGGGATACACACACAAATGCTGCATCAGGTATCAATGGGTTAACCACAACCACAGCCACAGCCACAAGGGATGACCTATTTTTGTAGGCCAACCAGGGGTTAGCATGGTGCTGGGTTCCCTCGGGGGTTTTGTTCGATGCCTGAATGAAACAAGGTCTGTGGTTAACAAAGGTTTATGATACTGAGACCTTTGTGTTCACCGAGATCAGCTTCACAAATGAACACCATTCTGATGATTTATGAAGTGTAAAATGTCATCGCCAAAAATCGTAATTGCCAGAAAATGCTACAACTCGGGAACGCTACGGGCGCACCACTCCAACCCCTTCTGCCTACCACGACCTTACTGTCATTACGTTCTATGATGTGTATAAGCATAATTATTTACCTATCTAGGAACGTGAAATGCTATGTACCTATTTTCATTCAGAAATGTTCATATTTTATATTTCTGTGGACTGTCGAAAATTTACAATGGCGACATTTTAATTTGCAGTGGCAGCTGGTATGCGATAAAATTTCAGGTTGAAGTCATTACTCCTTCGATTCTGACTAGGGCTGTAAAAATGGCTCCAAAATCATATTCGAATATTCCCTCTAAGTAAATATTTGTTACTTAGATTTGTAATATTTGTAATACTTTTTCTTTCTTTTTTTTGCGTGTGTGCGTGGCAAAGCAAACCAATACAACCAGAGAGCTTATATAACTACTTGGTATATTTATTTGAACATAATTCTTTTTTCAACATAAACATTGTTTTCCCCTCATATTTATTCAGTCAGCACTAATACAGTAGCAGTCTACTAGTAGTATCCTTGTAATGTTTTTAAATAACCAGGCAAACGATGTATGTTTTTATGTTGGCCAGGTTTTTTTTACCTGATGAAATGTAAAAAAATATATATATAATAATACATTTGAATATTAATTTTCATATTCGACGATTCTATTCATCGTTATATTCGAATATATATTCGAATATAGAGCTTTGACAGCCCTAATTCTGACACACAACAACACAGCGAGAGGACATTTTCCATACTGAGCAGATCCGTGTTTGCAGTTTGTTTTACCTCCAGCTTACACCGTGACGTAGGCCGTGACGTAGGCCGTCAGGGCTCTCATGTGCCACAGGAGTCCTGTTCACTGTCCAAATATTTGGTTAAACCCATCTCTCTCTGAGAGATGATCTGTGTTGTCTATAGGTGTGTGTTAAGAAGAGCTGGCTGGGACATAGCCTACTACTACTCATACACAGGTAGGCTACCCTAAAGTGGCACAGAGCAGCTGTATGTGCTAAGAGGTTGTAGGCTAGGTAGGTTCTGTGAGTGCAAAATGATTGGGTTCAAATCTCAGCTACTGTATGTACTGTACTCTCTCTGCCCTTGTAGGCTATATTGCCGAATTGAACGTGTACACTCTGAAGAAGGCTCTGTGCCGAAACATGTCAGCATTTTTCGACTGTGATGTGAGCCAAATAAATAAGTAAAATGTGAGTATTTTGTCCTCTTGACTTAGAACTTTGAGATGTGCTCCCCTTTCATATTTTTCGGAAAATGTTTTGGATTTTGGGTTTAGCACTGAGAAGCCCATTGTTGAAGCACAACCTTCTTTTTCAAATCAACAACACATGAGTCATTCGGCAGATCTTTTGACCACGTTTCTCGAAAATGCTCTGTGGACTATTGGACTGTTTATCATTCTGTCAAAAAGAAATCATTGTACCATTGTCTTGTTGTTGTTTTTGTCAGGTCATTCCAAAGTTCATTTCCAGCCTTGGTAAGACATTCAGACTCTACTCTGTTCTGCTCATTTCATTCTATAATATCCCCTAAACCAGTGATACTCAACTTGCGGCCCGGGGGCCAGTTGCGGCCTGCGATAGGGTGCAGAGTAGTCTCTTAAAACAGACTGTCTCATCTACATCCGGCGAATGCAGCTAAACAGTCTGTACGTTACACCCCCAGAACATGCACAAGGAAGTTGGGAAAAAAAACCTTTAGACTGGAAGGAAGTTCGACGGAATCCGACCAATCACGACACGTGTGTCCACGAAAAAATATGTTCCCCCCGGAAACTTAAACCGATGCAGGTTGCTAATGCTAGCAGTGCTTTAGATATACAGAATTAACATGGAAGCTACGCCGACGGAACCGGTGAAAGAAGACCCTGATAGACGTAACTGATGTATCCGCGGCTTGGAGGAACCTCGTGCAAGACGTGCACTCAAGCTAGCATTCGGCTATGTTTTGTTTACTACTCGGAACGATTGTGCAGAAGCCCCGAGTTCCGCGAATGCAGCATATTGGATTCTGATTGGACTAATGAGCGGAAGACCCGCCTTTCTGCTTCCCATTCCGGTTGGTGCATGCTTCTCCGTCACGTATTACAGACGGTATGGCGGAAGCATTTGAAAATTGCGGATGCCAACTCGTCTGTTTTAAGAGACTAGGTGCAGAGTGGCCCCCGCGACCATTTTCTAATTCGCAATGAAAAATAACGTTAAATAAAGTTTGACTGAGCTCCCGCTGAATTGTCAAATATTACTGCCTGCTTGCCGGCCAGGCACTTGTACTTACCTACTTACTTGTACTTAACCTAACTAACTATTTATGCTTTCGCCCTGTCTCCCTCCTCTCCATGGGCAGAGTTAATGGGGGGGCCAGGCCCCCCCAGTGGTAAAAAAAAAAAGAAAAAAAGCTCACCATTATAAATCTCCATCTCACTGTCTGGCTGAATATGATCATACAATTTATATCCACTTTGACAAGCATCACAGGTATCTCTTTGCTAAAGCTGTGACAGGGGGGCCTCTGACAGGGCCTTGCTGCAGCCGCTCCCTCCCTCTGGAATGCCCTCCCCAGTCACAACTGACAGGCCAACTGACAGGCCAAAACTCACTGTCTTTCATACTCATATGTCATCTTTCCCCAAAAAGCCTTCAAAACCCACCTTTTCACTGTTGCTTTTGACCTATAATTTTTTTTTCTCTCTCTCTCATCCATTTTAATATTTTCTCTCTTTACTAAAGTTGTTTTATCCTGTATTTGTAAAGTGTCTTTGAGCACGGTCAAAAGCAACAGTGAACAGTGAAGCACTATATAATATAAATGTACATTACATGTAAATGTAGTGTACATCATTACATTACTAAACATACAATAAATAATGAGTATTAATGTTCTGTAATTCTACTCATATTCTAATATTTCTTATATTTCCATTCTTATACTTATTAAACAATAATTAGAGAGAGACCATGATGATGCCAGACTTAAAATGAGATATTCCTCTAAATTCCTCAAAATTTCAAATGTAAAACGGCCAAATTTGCAGAAGTGGCCCCCCCAAAGCCAAAAGTCAAACTCCGCCTATGCTCCTCTCCCTCTTTCCCATCTCTCTCTCTTTCCTGTCCCCCTGCAACCACAGTATATTGTCTTATATATAGATGATAGCACCAAAATATCTTCTTTAAGAGAGCACTGGGGAGAGCTAAGACAAATCCCAGGAGGGCCTTGGCGTTACACGCGTCACATGTGGAAGATTGAGGAAAATGCATTAGAACTCCAGTTGTTTAAAAAGGTTAAGCCAATGAAATATTACAGCCTCCAAACTTAAGCTAAGACGGTCAGAGAACAAATTCTGCTTTGGCAACAAAGTGAAATCCAGCAACAGAATAAATACCAAGAGGCTGAGACGATTCCAGAATCTAGACACTTCAATGCCATGACCTTCTCGCTCTCTCTTTTATTTTTAGATACATTGCTTTAGTCTTGTTTAGTCTTGCTGTCAGACAGACCTCATTCACACTGTGGCAAAAAAAACAAAAAAAATCACTTGCAGGCCAATTGGTATTATTAATATTTTGTACCGTCAAATACTGACTCTCTTAAAGGCACCAATACAGCACACAACATATTCATTTTAACCCATTGATACCTGATGCAACATTTGTGTGTGTATCCCTTTAAGACCGCGAACCGCGTCACACGGTTCGCGGTCTTAAAGGGATACACACACAAATGAGGGATATACACACAAATGCTGCATCAGGTATCAATGGGTTAATGCAAGGTGTGAAGGGGTTCTGAGACTGTTTCACCCTGAAACCATCAACTCACAAGTGCATTCCAGCTCACGTTCACTATGGTGATGAGAAGCATAAGAGAGGATGAGACATTTGTTTATATGAAATGGGAAGTGACACTTCCCACACATGCACTGTATGCACTGTACACACACACGGTTTCGGGAAGAGATTCTGAGAAATACCATAATAAGCCCTACTACAAGAAGACAAATCCCTATAGAAGTCTTTAGTATACTAGACTGAGGAGCGGAGAAAAAAATATGAATATTTCATGTCTACGTTATTATCAGGAACAGCCTCCATACAAATATATGAAGCAAAATCTAAACAAAATCAAACACACATCTGTCTGTTTGAGTGTTAAAGACTGTGTGTGTGTGTGTGTGTGTGTGTGTGTGTGTGTGTGTGTGTGTGTGTGTGTGAGTGTGCGTGCGTGCGTGCGTGTGCGTGCGTGTGTGTGTGTGTTGCTATTGTCCTGACCTGCGAGCAGCATGGCCATGGTTGGCAGCATGGAGTTTCCTGATGACTTCCTCGCTGAAGTCAAAATGAACCCTGCCTCTGGCACAGGGTGAACGCCGGTACATCGCCCCAACACGCATACATACACTCATACACACACTATCCAGAACATACCGTCACATACACACACGGTAGCTGGCACTATCAAATAAATACACCCAATCTATTACTATCAGAAACGTACCGTTTCACACACATTGTAGCCATAACAACCACCCATCATACAAACATCACACACCAGCACACACACGTAAGACACAAGACCGCAACATCAGTCATATAGTATTCATGCACACAAACGCATACCATCACTCACACACTGACATGACCAAACACACTGACAATCTGTGTCGTACAACTTCGTTACCAAAGGCAAATTACAATACAAACACACGCATGTCATGCACATACATGCCCGCATGCAAGCCACGACACACACAAACACACACCAGCCATATCAAATGCAAACCACCAAAACATGCTAAGCACTATAAACAAACTCCATCACATACACACACACACACTTACTTCATTCATATCAACAGCACTTGTCATACAGTACACACACAGACACCATCAGACATAACTGTTACCTATTTGGCTTCAGTAAAAAAAGGTAAATATATACAGTAGATCATCCATCAAGCATAACTTCAGTGGCACATGACAAGCAGCAAACAGCCATCCAAACACCTTCTCCAGAGTCAGACGCTCAAGCGCAACTTCACACACACACACATACACACACACACAGAAGAACACAAGCGTCACGTCGTACACTTCACACACACTCTCTCCCCTCTCTGGCTTTGCTGTGCGCTCTTCTCCTCGTCACAGGCTATACTTCCTCCCCATGGTGTGCTGTGTGTGTGTGCTGTGTGTGTTTGTGTGTGTGCGTGTGTGTGTGTGTGTGTGTGTGTGTGTGTGTGTGTGTGCACACAGTACTGTATGTGTGTGTGTGTGTGTGTGTGTGTGTGTGTGTGTGTGGAGCTCTGTTCCCTTCAGAGCGGCCCGGCGGAGCAAGGAGGAGGGACATCCAAGTTCTGGAGTGGCATCACTGGAGTGGATTCACTCTCACACACACACACACACACACACAGCCTGCTGACGTTAACTCTGCCCCTTATGGAAGGCGTACGCAAAACACGGCAAACCAAACGCGTGGCTGCTCAAAAGAGAAACCAAACGCATGCACACCTGCTAAACTCTAACTCATTCCTAGACACATCATTGACCTGATCAGAGTCACCACACTCTCTGACAAGTGCTGGTCTACCTTAACCGTGTGTGTGTGTGTGTGTGTGTGTGTGTGTGTGTGTGTGTGTGTGTGTGTGTGTGTGTGTGTGTGTGTGTGTGTGTGTGTGTGTGTGTGTGTGTGTGTGTGTGTGTGTGTGTGTGTGTGTGTGTGTGTGTGTGTGTGTGTGTGTGTGTGTGTGTGTGTGTGTGTGTGTCTGTCTGTGTGAGAGAGAGAGAGAGGTGGCATCTGGCACTCTTGCAGGGGGGCACAGAGCCGGATGAGGTGGTTTGGTACAGTATGCTGATACCCAAGCCCACATGTCATCACACTTGTGATGCCAGGTTTATCAGAAACGTCAGCGCCTACTACAGCTAATGTGCTGTTACTTCCACACGTGACGACGGGGGGTTTGCTACTGTATCCTGTCTCCTGTTGGAAGTATGGCAGTGTAAAGGCTGAATTATACTCGAGCAAGCTCGTTGGGGGTGGGGCCCCGCGAGTCTCCGTGCAGACCCCGCGCTGGGGTTGATGCCATTATACTCAGAAAGTGATCAGCATGTATTGTACAATGGTATATAGTGAGAACAGCCTGTGGAAAAGTCGCAATGAAACGCTATTATGTGCAGTACTGAGTGCGCTTTCACTCTCAAACGACCCCACATCAGCACATGAAGGAATCACCAAACTTGTTTTTACTGAATAGCCGTTTTACTTCTCAGCCCTGATAGCCTACTACTCTGTGCTGCTTTTAATCTCTCTCAATAATGCTCTCAACACAACACATTTACTTGGTGAAGTGACTAAAAACGAACAGTTGCAAATCAAAGTTTATAGCCTACCACATGGGTCAAGAAATGTGGCGAAACATGAAACTGCTCACAACAAAGTCTGTGCATTATCTTGAGTAACCGGGTCATGATTTCTGGAAAGAGACAATGCTGTTGAGTTTTTCAAATGTATTTTTTTGGTGCTTCGAGCACCACAAGCCGAGTGCCATCCAGTTCCATTGTATTCAAGAGAAGGCAGACATCTCTATGGCCGATATCTCCAAAACTCAGGCAACTATTCCAAAACGATATAAATAGCACTACAGGTGAGAGGAAAAATATGTATTTTGGATGTTAGGGTGAGCTGTCCCTTTAAGGGCAGTTTATGGACATGGATGACAGTCGGTGGTGAGTGGTGACCATCATAAATGGCTGTACTATAAACGGACCTTTATTTCATTTACAAGAAGTTAGAACAATCAAGAGGATGTGGAAGTCATGACTCTTTTGATTATAGTTTCACTCTTATCTCTCTACAGTACTTACTATAACATACAGATCGTTGAATTCTGGACACATTGTCAGATTTGGGTCTGAGACACAAAGGCTACGTTCACACAGCCATCCTTAGTGCTTGAATCTAATCTTTTTCCCCCTAAGTGACTCAGGTCAGTCTTTTTCATGACCGTGTGAACAGTACAAGTCACATTGAAGTGTCATTAAATGGGGGTCTGTGTGGCTCCAATCACTAAGGGTCCTTGATATTAAAGGGTTGACAATCACTGGTGTAAAAGACACAGATCTGATTCAAATGTGTTTTGCAGGTTTTGATGGTACTGAATTTACACAGTAAGAGGCTATCGGCAAATATTTCTGTATTTCAGCCAATTCAAAACCAAAATGCCACAGACGACAGGGAATCATGTTTGCAGTAGGATGTAGAAAAATCATGTAAGTTGGGACTTCATATGAGTTGAGCCAACACTAACATCTCCGTCTGTCCGCTGGTTCTTCTCGCTAGCTTGTTCACTAATCTGTACCTGCTTGAATGTCAGCCAGACGGACAGACAGAGGGACAGACAGACAGACAGACAGACAGACAGAGGGACAGAGGGACAGTCAGACAGACAGACAGACAGACAGACAGACAGACAGACAGACAGACAGACAGAGGGACAGACAGACAGACAGACAGACAGACAGACAGACAGACAGACAGGCAGACAGACAGACAGACAGACAGACAGACAGACAGACAGACAGACAGAGGGACAGACAGACAGACAGACAGACAGACAGACAGACAGACAGACAGGCAGACAGACAGACAGACAGACAGACAGACAGACAGACAGACAGACAGACAGACAGACAGACAGACAGAGGGACAGACAGACAGACAGAGGGACAGACAAAAAAAACACACGACAGGAAACAGAAACCAAAACAGACTTGACTTGAAGCGTGGGTTTTTTCCCACTATTGTGTTTGGACTAATGCCACCTATAATTAGTCACTGAGGGGCGTGTCGTGGGGTAACCACGGCAACAACGGGCCAAGACAAAGCTACTTTAGATTCACATATCTTGCACCCGCATGGGAGCGAACAATTACCATCCCAGATCAAAAGAGATCAAAAAAGAGGGCGAGTGGGCGACAATTATGTGTTTCAATGACAGGGTTACCAGAGGTCAGAGTTGAATCACTGACAGGGTTACCAGAGGTCAGAGCTGAATCACTGACAGGGTTACCAGAGGTCAGAGCTGAATCACTGACAGGGTTACCAGAGGTCAGAGCTGAATCACTGACAGGGTTACCAGAGGTCAGAGCTGAATCACTGACAGGGTTACCAGAGGTCAGAGTTGAATCACTGACAGGATTACCAGAGGTCAGAGTTGAATCACTGACAGGGTTACCAGAGGTCAGAGTTGAATCACTGACAGGGTTACCAGAGGTCAGAGTTGAATCACTGACAGGGTTACCAGAGGTCAGAGCTGAATCAACTGACAGGGTTACCAGAGGTCAGAGCTGAATCAACTGACAGGGTTACCAGAGGTCAGAGTTGAATCACTGACAGGGTTACCAGAGGTCAGAGTTGAATCACTGACAGGGTTACCAGAGGTCAGAGTTGAATCACTGACAGAGTTACCAGAGGTCAGAGCTGAATCACTGACAGGGTTACCAGAGGTCAGAGCTGAATCACTGACAGGGTTACCAGAGGTCAGAGCTGAATCACTGACAGGGTTACCAGAGGTCAGAGTTGAATCACTGACAGGGTTACCAGAGGTCAGAGCTGAATCACTGACAGGGTTACCAGAGGTCAGAGCTGAATCACTGACAGGGTTACCAGAGGTCTCAGTGGCATTCCTGCTTAACAAGCCCCTGAGGGTTCATGTCATGTACCGAACCCATTCTTATTATCATGACAATATGCATTGCTGCTTAAGTTTGGGGTGTTTACCATCAGAATTACCCTTCGAGATTCATCATTTTGAAACAAATGTCGTCTCTATTCAAAGACTGTGAGTTTACCATAATCTGGTGATGTCAGACACAGCATCACACAGCGCCTGTTCACTGCAGTGAGACAGGTTTGTATTTTGAGTTGATGGGGGGGGGGGGGACAGAAAGGTTCTGAAAAACCCATTCACCCTGACAGTTTAGGATTTAGCTGGTACAGTACCGTTATCCAGAGCTATGACAACAGTTGAATTAATGAACATACAGTCGTGAAATAAATGACTTATGACAAGACCATTAACAAATGAACCTGTGTGAAGCCTCAGGCGGCATAACAAGTGCCACACATGCTAGCACCTGTTTTAAATATAGTGTGTTACTGTAAAACCAGTTTATGCCACAAAACTTCAACCACCCAATCAAACCATTCACTCTCGGGCAGAGCCTCGGCACGCACAGTATTCACACATTGATTATAGGCCTTATACTGTAGTAATTTAATAATAATAACAGTCTGTAAAATAAGATCATTCTAGAATCTAGCTAGAATCTATTCTACAATCTAGATCAGCCTTTTTGGCTCCTCTCTCGGGTTCACAGCCAAAGACAGCCACCCATGTTGATGGGTAGTACACACTCTGAGGTGTAAGCCAAAATGTGTCAGTGCTGCTCACCTACGAACAGCAGAGGGCACCATTTCATCGCTCAGAACAACCAAGTCGTTTCCTGGCTGGATTCTGTCTGCACCCACAAGATGGCAGTAAGTACCTGCTTTATAAACAGTATTGTTGCCTGGAGCCATGGAGCGACCAGAGCAATCAAAGTCACATTAACAGTATGTAGCAAGCAAAATGTGCCATTGAACGAAGAAGGCATACTGGAAATTGCTCTCAGAACTAGCATGCTACATGATGGCAACAGATTTCCTCAAATATTCTTTCTACTTGCTCAAGATGATGACTGTGCTTCTAGTAAAAGCCCAATTAACCCATTGATACCTGATGCAGCATTTGTGTGTGTATCCCTTTAAGGGACCTCGAACCGCCTTAATGCGGTTCGCGGTCGCGGTCCCTTAAAGGGATACGCACACAAATGAGGGATATACATACATGCACATGCTGCATCAGGTATCAATGGGTTAAAGAAGTGAGGGGAAACTCTACATGTCCGCAAACCCTTGATTACAGCACAGAAATAGTGTCGACCCTGAAAACAGTTGTTAACAGCACACGTATAGTTTATTGGGTTTAAAAGGTCTATAATGTATCATTAAGTATGTCAGTACTTCATGCAATTTGAAACTTGTCATAAATGAAACTACAACTCGAGTGATACGGTCTCTTTGTCTGCTGGGTCCTAAAGCCTTACTTCATTTTGTACAGCTACAGATATTTTTTTTGGACTACCGTAAGACAACAGCATTATGAATTAGACAGCACAATTAGACGGCACAACATGAGAGAAGATCATCAATTTATAGGGAAGAAAAATCGTGTGCGAAATGTAGAAATAGTTTTCTATGACAAGAGTCTGGTGGACAAGTATATCCAACTCAAAACCAAAAGGTCACATAGTAGGGGAGGTGGCAGGTGGGATTAAGTGTATAGAATGCAATACGTGCTTGTGTCCACTTGGTGAATCTATTTGTGTGTGTGCTCTGTCTGATCATGTGATGGGCTGTCACAAACAAGTCTATGCAGGGGGGGGCGGGGCCAGTATGTACAGTATCTACCCTGCACCACTGGCTGCTTCTCTGCCTGGCCGAGAGAGAGAGAGAGAGAGAGAGAGAGAGAGAGGGAGAGAGAGAGAGAGAGAGAGGGAGAGAGAGAGAGGGAGAGAGAGAGAGAGAGAGAGAGAGGGAGAGAGAGAGAGAGAGAGAGAGAGAGAGAGAGGGAGAGAGAGAGAGAGAGAGAGAGAGAGAGAGAGAGAGAGAGAGAGAGAGAGAGAGAGAGAGAGAGAGAGGGTGACTTTTTTGTCTCTTTCAAGACAAAAAGACAAACACTGTGCTGGACTACTTTCTTCCATAACCTTGCTGTGTGGGGTATAAACAGACTGCG
>NC_139632.1:8583954-8586454 GCF_964638095.1 Poromitra crassiceps | reverse complement strand
GAACATTTGACGAGTGTGAACGTTGCGTTCCGTTCCGTTCTGCGCCCGGGCGCACAAGGGGGAACCGTGACAGGATCCACTTGAAAAGGTGGTCTGGGGAGCGCTTTGGCGTGCCCGGGCACGGAACACTTGCGAGTGTGAAAGCCAACCGTTCCGAACCTCATAGACAACACACAGGCGAGGATAAACTCCAGGCATAGTTGATGATGCAAGTGCACTCTGTTCCGTTTCCGAGCGCGGAAGAAATGCTGTAATGTGAAAGCTGACCAGCAGGGGAGAGGGAAGGGGGGGCAATCGTTCCCGAGTGCGGAACAGAACGGAACAAAAGCAATCGTTCCCAGTGAGAAGGCATTTCTCTCTTTTTGGTTTGGTTTCGCCACAACTTAGCTTTCCCTCCATCTCTCTCTCTCTCTCTGTTAGTCTAATGGCCCTCTCTCTCTCTCTCTCTCTCTCTCTCTCCCTCTATCTCTCTCTCTCTCTCTCTGTTAGTCTAATGGCCCTCTCTCTCTCTCTCTCTCTCTCTCTCTCTCCCTCCATCTCTCTCTCTGTTAGTCTAATGGCCCTCTCTCCAGGGCCAGTTCCAGAACAAGATGACTAGGGATGCATCCTAGATAGGAAGGAGTGCACATGCACGGGTCGACCTGGGTGGCCCGAAAAATTTTACATGTTATTTTACTAAAAATAATGCATTTTACCATCATTTCAGGTAGAATGATACCAGCCAAGCAAGAATATTTCAAGTGTTTCAAGTGTTTCAAGTGCTTTACTGAAATATTTGGACCATATAATGATAATACAATTATCTCAACCTTAAAAGGTTACATATAGGTGGCAAAAAGCCATAAATTCACATCAAAGAACAAAGAAAAACAACAATTATAATTCAAGTTTAAACAGTAAGTGTGCAGCTGCAGCATTTATTAAAAAAAAAAAAAAAAAAAAAAAAAAAAATGTAACCACTCTTTTCAACTGAGCATGCAGACAATTCAAATAAGGGTGCAATACATGCTATTGCACCCCTGTAAAACCGGGCCTGCCTCTCTCTCTCCATCTCTCTCTCTCTCCATCTCTCTCTCTCTCTCTCTCTCTCTGTTAGTCTAATGGCCCTCTCTCTTTCCCTCTCTGAAAAACATAAAGCCACACATTTTCCACAACAGATCTCCTTCACTGGGCAAAGTAAATTATTTAGAGCTACTATACACGGCAAAGGAAATCCGGGACGCACGTCAGTGCTGAATAATCAGACACACAAGCCATTTTGTAGTTTGAAGTAGTAGTCAAAGTAGATCCTGGCATAAGAACAAGGAATCAGATAACATGCCCACGTTTTCTCTCTCTCTCTCTCTCTCTCTCTCTCTCTCTCTCTCTCTCTCTCTCTCTCTCTCTTTCTTTCCCTTCCACTTCCAAAGCTAGGCCAACACCTCTTTTGTCTACGACATCTCCTTAAGTTAAGTTAAGTTAAGTTAAGTTAAAAGTTAAGTTAAGTTAAGGAGATGTGTCTACGACATCTTCCCTCAGCTTGTAAGATTGTATCACTGTAAAGGATAGATATATAGGCGGTTATCACAGAATCATATTGCTACAGTAGGGAACCGTTTGAAACCTAGCTCATTTTCTGTCAAGTTATTGTACTAGCATCCCCTGCAACAGGAAGTAAGTGTTGACAAGTGGGCGGTGGCGACAACACATGTAGCTAGCATGTTTTTCTGGAGGCGTGTCTTTCTGTGTGAGAGAGAGAAAGAGACGACTCCTTCTTGCCACGCGCGCAAATCTATTGGTTGGAATCTGAACCACCGGTGGTTTCGCACCAATCAGCGACAGCGCCGTCCTGTGAGGCGGGCGCCGGGCGGGCGTGATTTTGGTGCGACGCCAGCGAGAAGCAAGCCTGTGATAGACAGATGGTTCATCCAATCACCTGCCAGGTATTTTTCGAAAGTGCCTGCCCCTTTGAAAACGGTTTCACGTTCCCGGATGATTATGTGAACACAAACCATCAGGCAGCATCAGGTTATCCTTCCTATGATGCACGAGGTGATTTTTCTGCCTCTAAAACTGTTATCAGCTATTTCTAGCAGCGACCTACGCTTGCAGCCTATCAGTGAGCTTCCAAGCACTGATGAGTGCTAATGAGAAATGACACAGACATCCTTACAGAATAAGCAACAATTATATATAAATATATATATTTATATATATATATATATTAACTGTAACACAGCTGGGTATGTTTCACACTTTCACACTCTTTTATTATGTGCACATACCCAACCCAGGAGTGGCGGCGGTAGCAGAAAGGGCTCATGGGAACTTGCAGGTTGAACGACGTCGCCATCATCGTCTTGGTTACCCCTCGGGAATCAAAGACGAACGTTTCCTTCCTGTGTTTGTCTCTACAGGTTTGGGAGGAGTTTACTTCACTACGTGACTTGATTTGATTTAATTGAAATGAAAGACGGCGAGAGCCTTCCCGTACGACTGCTCTTTACTTACTAAACGCTGA
>NC_139632.1:8566454-8576454 GCF_964638095.1 Poromitra crassiceps | reverse complement strand
ACAGCAGGGGGTTCCCAAAACTTTTTTGGCTTGTGACCCTATTTCGACTTCAATCGTATCGAATCGGCACGTTGTGTGTCGTACCCAGACCTACCTTTCACCCCCGCTCTCTCTCAGTCACTCATGTACTCTCTCCTCCCCCGCACGCCCCCTCCTCTCTCCTCCCCCGCACGCCCCCTCCTCTCTCCTCCCCCGCACGCCCCCTCCTCTCTCCTCCCCCGCACGGCCCCTCCTCTCCACTTGGCTCACCCTCCGGGATAGCTCCTGCTCCATTATTTACTAGGGCAGAGTGCTTCTTGTTTACGGTATGCTGCTTTCTTTCCACGGCTTTAGAGAGAGGAGTTCACTGAAGGCCAGAGGATGAGAGCCACAACTACAGCTACAGTGGTCAGCTCCACCCAGAGTGGACTGGCCCTCGCCGTGGTACTGCTGCTGCAGGTTCAACATCAATGGGCTGGCAGCCGCTGGTGGGGGTGGGGGGTGGGTAAAAGTGGAAAGAGTGGAAGGGCGAGAGAGAGGGAGAGAGAGAGAGAATGAGAGAGCGAGAGAGAGAGAGAGAGAGAGAGAGCGAGAGAGAGAGAGAGAGAGAGAGAGAGGACACCATCAGAGCGGAGCCACCTCTGCTGGGACCTGCTGCTCACTGCAGAACACGGGCTTTGATAAGTTCTCAAACAAGCCCAGTCCAGGTGCCACAGCAGCTGTGAGGCTGATGCTAACGAGACAAAATTGATGCAACTGCAGTCACTTCCAATCACCAATGCGACACGCTGTATATCAGCGACACGCTGTATCAGCGACACGCTGTATCAGCGACATGCTGTATCAGCAAGTTGCAGAGCTGCTTGGGCAGATTTCCAAGCTGCATCTTTAGGCAGATTTTCTAAGTATTTCATTTTGGAAAAATGTTGATGATTGGCCAACTTTCCAGTGACTGCACACATTTAGAACGCAGGGAGCCGTTGAGCAGAGCGCCGGTACTGACAATTCAACAATAGCAACACTATTAATGGGGATGGGGGCATTTCTAGCAAACACACTATTTGAAAATCGCTGGGAACTATTTGATTATTATTTGAAAATTGCCCACTCCTAAAAAAAAAAAACGAGTGAAATGTTACTGTCTCCCCTTATTCTAAATACAGCTGAATCGCTTGGTTTGACCAAGTACAACTATTTTTATAAGCATTTTTCGAAATGTTTATGAAAAAAATGAATGGTGGATGATGGTGTCTTGTATCTCTTTGTACCAAGGAAGCGAGTGAACATTAAAGTCAAATTTATGCAAATGTTACAAAAAAAAGACACTTCACATTCTTATTATAGGATCAATGTTCCGTTGAATCTTTTTTTGGGTGATTCAAGGTAAAATATTTCTGCAGACTCTGACAGAAGTAGCAGATAAGAATGATCTCTATCACTCCTACATAGCCCAACAGTTGTTGACATGCTGGTAGATACAAGGCCTTGAGGTATGACCGATCAAAAAATACCTCGTGGTCTTCTCACTTCATTGATAATGCCATGGACTCTGATGAATTATCAACAAAGCATAGCACCACCTGGTGGCTGCACGGTGGTCACTGCTGCATAACAAGGTACAGTCTCTTCAAAGCCATAGTGCAGTGGTGGGACGTTGATCTAACCCTTTTACATCTCCTATATAAATATGGGAGCCACCGAACGTGTACAACCCATTCCACCGACCCACTAAGTGGCGACAGTGCTCTCCAGACTAGAAAAAGCCGAGCCAAAACTGCAGGGGAACGCGTGAGGAAACCATTCTCATACTGTAAAATGGATTGGCGAAAACGCTTTCGCTTTCGCGCATTATCGCGCTGGGAGCTGGCGGTGGGGGATTGCAAATTTGCATAATAGATTATGGGTGCAACACACTTTGAAACACCGGCAGAAAGCCCACAATCGCACGCAGCTTCATTCCAGCTGAGCTCACAACCGAAACGAACGAGCCCCATGCAGACTCGCCCAAAGAGCAGCCGCCAGCAGCCAGGCAGCACAGACAGGCAGAGCCTCGCTTGTACCGCTGCAGCCACAGAGGGAGGAGAACACACACGGAGGGAGGAGTTTGAAGGAGAGGGGGGTTTCCTGCTGCTATGGAGGAAATTACTGTTCAAAACTACCGTATTGTTTAGATGTCTGACGTCTTACGCCAAAAATAAATGGTTAAAGTGACTGTTCTATCGAATTTCACAAAAAGCCATTTATCTCAGCTTAAATTTTCAGACGCTGAAACCATGCTGTATTCTACTGCTAATGCCTACATAACTACTAACTCTACAAACTAACTCTTTTAGACAGAGAAAGCACACATTCTATTAGTTCTTTTGAGATAATTTGTGTTCACAAAATCTTAGCAGAAAAGAATCCTCGGCTCTTGAAAGATGAGCCAGAATCCTCAAAAAAAAACGTTGGCAGAAGCTACCTACAGTATTGAAAAAACGGCTGGCAGTGAATGTGTTAAACACGAACCGTAAAAAAAAATTACTTGAATGCTGAAAGCTTTTAACGCACAAGAACATGTTTTGTCACTCTTCACTCTATAACGTCTTTCACATCTCTCTAAAGAAAACAAGGCTAGGTGAAACCTAGCATAATGGCCAGCGCGGAAAAGCATTGACGAGCCTGTTGGCTGTAGCAGGCAGCGGCATTGTTAATGGGAAGGGCTGTCACAGTGGCAAAAGTATGATATAATGGAAAATCAGTATGGTAAGAAAGCCCTAGAAAATAAGTATTTAATTATGTACTTGAATTGAATAAAGCATCTTATTATAATACTCTCATTCATACACAATAGGTTTGTCACATTAAAAAGGAGCCCACCCCTCTCTATAACCTCACGGTGCATTTTCTTGAACTTCTATTGTTGTAATGACATCTCTCTCAGTTAGCATTATTCCAAAATCATGAAACTTTTCAAACATATTTCATTGCAGGATGATGTTGTGTTTTGGCGTACACCTTAAAATCAAATACGTGTTTGATTTTGAGGTATTTTTTATCAGTTGTACCAATTGATAGTATTCTGTTACATCACCACACACGACCATCTTGGTAGAAAAATAACAGGTGATTGTAATCAATTAACAGGTGATTACAATCAAGTGACACAAACAGCCAATCAGCTGTGTGTATTGTACAGTAGCACCATATTGGCAGGAAGATGCTTGTGACATCATGGGAATACTATGAATAGGCTAAACACACTGTCACTGTCACCTGGGGCCTGTGGCATCAATGAGCAGTAAAGGGGAACAAGGACCGCAGGTTGAATGTGGGGGCGTGTGATATTGTGGGGGCATGTGATATTGTGGGGGCGTGTGATTGGATTAGATACATGTGGACTGGAAAGGCTGCCTTTTATAAGGCCAACAAGGCAGCACTAGTGTCCTCTAGAGAGAGTGGCATCAGCGGAGGACCAAAATGCGAGACTCATTAGCCAATGAACAGCCAGGAATGGGTCTCGCGCTATTTTTGCATGCTAAAATAAAGCTGATAATGTACAATTTGATTCAAGGGGGGGCGAAACCCTTTCAGAGTACAACACAAACTGTCTATTTTGCTGCAACTCGACAGTGCTGCTTAATCCGGGACCTTACTTCCTGGAACTCTTGAGAGTAAAAAACTGGTCCATTGGACTGAATGGAGATGTCGGGACTCTTCTATCTATATGGCTCTGGGCAGCACTCCATTGGATTGAACAGCAACAAATGTAATGGACAGGCTATTTAAGGGCATCAGCGCACATAACAGCCATTGTGTCAGGCTGAAGTCGGCCCGGCTGGGAAACACCGGAGTAAATGGCTCCATTTAGCCTGCTAGAAAGCATCACCTGGGACAAAACAAGCTAAATTTAGCCTGCTACAAAACATCACTGCCCATTACATTCATCATTACAATCATTACATTGGGATAGAACAAGCCAAATTGAATGTTTGTGCTGGTTCTATTGAGAGTATCATGCTATACCTGCTCGAAAAATCACAAGATCCAAAAGGAGTACCAAAGGAGAACAGACAAAAAGGTGAAAGTTGGGGATGGAGCATAAGCAGGGCTCGACATTAAACCCCGACACGCACAGGGAGCGAATCCTGACGCTTATCATTTGACGCACTGCAAGCGTCAGATCTGAAATGTAGCCTATACACCACAGAATGACAGAACCATCACTATTTGGGGGGAAAAGGCCACTCATTTTATATGTAATCAGGCACAATTGACCGATTAAAAAAAAGTTTTGAGCCCCTGTCATAAGCCTCTTCTAAACATGAACTGCGGATTAAAACCGTAGAATCAGGTCTCCGACTATCCGCCACAGTTACCCTGCTAGACATGACTCAATAAACTGCTTAATCACTTTCTAAACATGGGGGAGAAGCTCCGGCGCGGTTTGGAGCACAGTGCTGCTGCCTGGCTACTGCAGAGGAAAGGTAGGCTACAAAATAGGCTACAATTCTCTCCTCTGGATCAATATGTTTCGAATGCATTTATTCCTCTAGTATTCTTCTCAGAGATCGACTTTGCAGCGGGAAATATAGCCTATTGTTCTGCACGTCATTCTGGGCAAGTTTGGGATAGAGGCTGTTGGATCGTCCTACCTGTTTCCCGTGCAGAGGGGGAGAGAGAAAAGGCAGCGCTGCGGGGGGAAATTATGCAATTCTGTCCAAACATATTCTAATTTAATCGTGACATCCAGGGATAGGCTATGTTTTGCTATAGCCGATGTGTTTAGAACATTATTGTCACGTTGTAGTCTTGCTAGTGTAGCATATTAATGCCTGCTGTATTTAAACTGCCGTGAGATTTGTTTGTCACTTATCGAGACAGAGACGGGGATGGAAGTGGGCAGAGAGGGAAGGGGGGGGAGCTCCGAGCTCAGAGGCTTTGGTCGCTGCTGGAACCTCGTTTGACGCTCGAAAATCGAAACAGCTTCGGAGTACGAGCGTCGAGGCAGTTTGACGCGCGTCAGAACGCTCTTGGTGCGTGTTCTCCCGTTTAAAACAATGGGTGGACTTCAAAACGCGGGGATCTGACGCTCCCTGTGCGTGTGGGGCTTAAGGGATGGCCAGGTGCCCATGGCAACCATTTAAAAACGAATGTCAACCATTTCTTGGCCTTTGTTTGCCTCAGTGGCGACGGCGACCACGTTTTAACATGAAAATAGCGAGAGCAAAAAGCAAAAACATGCACCCCAAATATGTTTCTAATATTCCTAAAACCAGAAATCGATCTTAACAGACTACGTTAGAGACACACACAGAGAGAGAGACAGAGAGACACACGAAGGCACGCACGCACGCACGCACGTACGCACGCACGCACGCACGCACGCACGCGCACACACACACACACACACACACACACACACACACACAGAGGAAGGGGTAGAGAGATAGTGCAGATATGCCCCTTGGGACTCGTTTGGGTGATGAAATGACAACAGTAAACACTCTCCTGTAATTAAAAGCACATCTCTTTTGTTTCCTGCGGTGACAGGAAATTGATTGCTTCCTCCGCGAGTCAACATTGATTTACTGTGAGCGTCACATCGCAGGCTAACGGCTAACCGCTCCAGCTATTTATAGCAGCAGATACACAATGAACTCTGCCTCCTATGACATCAACCTCTACTCATTTAGTCTGCAGACTAAATTACATCTGACAATGATCAGCTCTAATTGAGTCTGCTACTGATCAGATGGGCTCTGCTGTGTGTCGCTCGTTAACTTTTAGGTTCGAGCTTCGGAGCTTATAATCAAATTGATTCGAGATTTGTACTGAAGCCGACAGCCACATTGTCACCGTGTTGGCAGCGTTTTTGTCAACATCAAACCTTGTCACCATCATCATCCTCTGTGTCGTCACTGTCTTCAGTGCCCTCAAGATAATGCTAACATCCTGGCCACCATCATCGCCATTATGGCTCATTATAGTCAGTGGCATCATGATGCATCGTCTGTTTCCGTACCGCTTCAGTCATGCTGCTTGTCCACTTTGCCCCAGCTGCTTTTTCCACTCTTCCCCATTCATTGTGTATGTAGGCAGCCGTGCAATGCATTGTGGTGCATTGTGGCTCCTCATTTGCATAAAGCTGCGCTCCCTGTCTACTTTATGCAAATGAGGTGTGTGCACTGTGACTGCCCGCCTCACCAGCTCTTAAACTACGAAGGCAGAGGGAATCACTGCAGGACCTATTGAATTGTAGGCATCGAATGCTTTCAGACAAATATTTGAGCCATTTTGATATTGGAAGAGTCCAAAATGCGAGACTCATTAGCCAATGAACAGCCAGGAATGGGTCTCGCGCTACTTTTGCATGCTAAAATAAAGCTGATAATGTACAATTTGATTCAAGGGGGGGGGGAACCCTTTCAGAGTACAACACAAACTGTCTATTTTGCTGCAACTCGACAGTGCTGCTTAATCCAGGACCTTACTTCCTGGAACTCTTGAGAGTAAAAAACTGGTCCATTGGAGTGAATGGAGATGTCGGGACTCTTCTATCTACACGGCTCTGGATAAGACCATAGATAGACGGTCCTGATTGGACGATCAACAGCGTTCGTCCAATCAGGTGCAGCAAAGGACCAAATAATAGAAGCCCGCCTATCAAGCGTGCAGTACTGGGAAGGAGGCGATCCCCACAGTGGACACGTGCCGTCACACTCACTGAATGTTGCTGAGCAGGAGGTGAGAGTGTGTGTGTGTGTGTGTGTGTGTGAGGCATCTGTGTGTGTGTGTGTGTGTGTGTGTGTGTGTGTGTGTGTGTGTGTGAGAGGCATCTGTGTGTGTGTGTGTGTGTGTGTGTGTGTGTGTGTGTGTGTGTGTCAGAGGGGTCTGTTGTTTTTCTGCTCGTCACCCTCTGCCAGCATTCCTCACCCGCGTTGGCAGATGGCGGCTGTTGGCAGGGAGCTCCCTCTGTCCCCAGCACCACACACACACAGACGCACACACACACACACACACACACACACACACACACACACACACACACACACACACACACACACACACACACACACACACACACACACACACACACACACACACACAAAGTCTGCCAGCGGGCTGAGTGGTGCTTTTCAGGCCAAAAACACTTGACACAAGGTGCTCACGTGTAATCTAGGGCTGACCCCAAAAAACAAAAAAAAATCGATGCTTCGAAGCTTGAATGGTTGCCGTGGTAATGGACCTGGTGTCAGACGATCAGCTCAGAGAGCAGAGGGAAATCCTCTAACGTTACGCTCAGCTCACCTGAATAAATTCACAACAGTTCGTGGCAAATAATAATATCTGCACGTCGGACTCAGAGCAGTTGAGGAGCAGATGAGGAGCGTTTTGTATGGAAGCCTGGAAGGAAGTGTACTATGGGCCGCGGAGCGGACGGACGGTGCTGAGCTGAGAGTGCTTTCAACTCTGTGAGTAGCCTACAACATGTTTGTTTGTTCCTCAGCGGGATCGCCACAGCCGAGAACACGCACAAGACTGCCAACGTTTTTTTTTTGTGAACCACCCACACCTTCGGAGACCGGAGACCGGCGTAGAAACTTCGATTATGATCAAATTGATCTCACTGAAGCATCGACGCTCTAAATATGGAATTCGGGGCAGCCCTAGTGCGTATATAGCACAGGCACACGCACACGAGTGGACGTATACACAGACAAACGCACGCACACGCACACACACACACACACACACACACACACACACACACACACACACACACATGCGCACAGATACGTGCATACATGCGACGGTGGCCAAGCCTCCTGGTGTTCTCATCTATCTGGGCCTGGTGTGACTGTTCTAGGCCAGTGGCTGTTATAGTGGAGTCTGGGGCACCTCAGGGCTGAACCAGGACGCTCCAACAAAACGAGGAATAGTTACATTTGACTATACTGTAATTCAATTCACCTGAAACCATCCCAACATTCAGTGTAAGAATGACTATTCATATACATAGGTTAGTCCCTCACCACTATTCCACACACACACACACACACACACACACACACACACACACACACACACACATACACACACACACACACACACACACACACACACACACACACACACACACACACACACACACACACACACACACACACACACACACACACACACACAGTCAAGACAGTTATGCAGTCCAACACTAACAACAGATCTGCCATGGATCCTGGGTTGGACAGGCAAAGTGACTCCTCTGTGGGACATCCCAAATGCATAACAAGTCTGATGACATAATATTGCTTTACTAAACCATATGAATGCAAAGTGACTAATGTTAATATTCACATTCAGTTTTAAGCAGAGAGGAATAGGCAGGTCAAATTGCAGGGTGAGAACACAGAACAGTACTGTGAAATATAGGCCAGAGGGAACTAATGATGTAAATCTAATCTAGAATGATCATGTAGCTGCTCCAATCAGACAGACTGTTCCTCAGAATGTAACTGCTCCAATCAGACAGACTGTTCCTCAGAATGTAACTGCTCCAATCAGCCAGACTGTTCCTCACAATGTAGCTGCTCCAATCAGCCAGACTGTTCCTCACAATGTAGCTGCTCCAATCAGACAGACTGTTCCTCACAATGTAGCTGCTCCAATCAAGCAGACTGTTCCTCACAATGTAGCTGCTCCAATCAGACACACTGTTCCTCACAATGTAGCTGATCCAATCAGACACACTGCTCCTCACAATGTAGCTGCTCCAATCAGAAAGACTCTTCCTCACAATGTAGCTGCTCCAATCAGAAAGACTCTTCCTCACAATGTAGCTGCTCCAATCAGACAGACTGTTCCTCACAATGTAGCTGCTCCAATCAGCCAGACTGTTCCTCACAATGTAGCTGCTCCAATCAGACAGACTGTTCCTCACAATGTAGCTGCTCCAATCAGACACACTGTTCCTCACAATGTAGCTGCTCCAATCAGACAGACTGTTCCTCACAATGTAGCTGCTCCAATCAGCCAGACTGTTCCTCACAATGTAGCTGCTCCAATCAGACAGACTGTTCCTCACAATGTAGCTGCTCCAATCAGACACACTGTTCCTCACAATGTAGCTGATCCAATCAGACACACTGCTCCTCACAATGTAGCTGCTCCAATCAGCCAGACTGTTCCTCACAATGTAGCTGATCCAATCAGACACACTGCTCCTCACAATGTAGCTGCTCCAATCAGAAAGACTCTTCCTCACAATGTAGCTGCTCCAATCAGAAAGACTCTTCCTCACAATGTAGCTGCTCCAATCAGAAAGACTCTTCCTCACAATGTAGCTGATCCAATCAGACAGACTGTTCCTCACAATGTAGCTGCTCCAATCACAGACTGTTCCTCACAATGTAGCTGCTCCAATCAGCCAGACTGTTCCTCACAATGTAGCTGCTCCAATCAGACAGACTGTTCCTCACAATGTAGCTGCTCCAATCAGACAGACTGTTCCTCACAATGTAGCTGCTCCAATCAGACACACTGTTCCTCACAATGTAGCTGATCCAATCAGACACACTGCTCCTCACAATGTAGCTGCTCCAATCAGCCAGACTGTTCCTCACAATGTAGCTGATCCAATCAGACACACTGCTCCTCACAATGTAGCTGCTCCAATCAGAAAGACTCTTCCTCACAATGTAGCTGCTCCAATCAGAAAGACTCTTCCTCACAATGTAGCTGCTCCAATCAGAAAGACTCTTCCTCACAATGTAGCTGATCCAATCAGACAGACTGTTCCTCACAATGTAGCTGCTCCAATCAGACACACTGTTCCTCACAATGTAGCTGCTCCAATCAGAAAGACTCTTCCTCACAATGTAGCTGCTCCAATCAGAAAGACTCTTCCTCACAATGTAGCTGCTCCAATCAGACAGACTGTTCCTCACAATGTAGCTGCTCCAATCAGACACACTGTTCCTCACAATGTAGCTGCTCCAATCAGAAAGACTCTTCCTCACAATGTAGCTGCTCCAATCAAGCA
>NC_139632.1:8556454-8558954 GCF_964638095.1 Poromitra crassiceps | reverse complement strand
CTGCCTGCCTGCCTGCCTGTCTGTCTGCCTGCCTGCCTGCCTGCCTGTCTGCCTGCCTGCCTGTCTGCCTGCCTGCCTGTCTGCCTGCCTGCCTGCCAGCCTGCCTGCCTTCCAGATGAGGCCAGCCTGGCGGGGCGCTGCCACCCTGCACACAATTTTTTTATATTTTATTTTCAATTTTTAGAGAACAATATACAAACAAGACAAACAGGCTCAGACACAGGAAAAGAAAGGAAAGGAAAGAAAAACATACATCAACATTGCAACATGGCGCTATCAGCCGCATAAGGTGCTTATATGTTTGTAAAAGAATAAAGTGCATGGGATCCCACGCAAAGGGTCCATCCGTCTCCCCTAACCTCAGTTACTGGTCATTCCTAACCTCGTTGAAGAAGGCCAAAAGCGGGTCTCAGCTAATTGAGAACCTTCCAAGCGTGTTGGTTCTCAGGGACCCGAGTCTCTCCATCTGTACAACAGAGATCATGTCCATCAGCCACACCTGAAAAGAAGGTGAAGAGGAGGACTTCTATTCCTTCAGAATGTGTCTTTTGGCGACTGTTGTCCCCAACCCTGCACACTCATTAACACTTACTACAGGGCAGAGAGGAGCCAAGGACAGGTAGAGTGTCCTACAGTCCACCTCACATCTGCGTTGTGTTTCATTTGTTTTGAAATGACTAACCGTAGGACTTTCATTTGTTTCATCCAAATCCAGCTGATGCATTGGATTTATATTAGTATTAAATTTGATGGAAAGCTGACCCTGTGTCACACATGAATATTAGAACATGAGATACATAGACTTATTTTTTTATATATATGGACACTGAGAAGCATTCCCCACACAAGAAAGAAAAGAAGAAAGAACTAAAGTAAGTGAGCAGATCAAGGTAAATAGAACGACTATGGAAGGATGGAAAATATATTCAGAGTTCAAGCAGACACTTAAACACCCCCCCCCCCCCCCCCCACTGGTGGTGAGCCCCAAGCTCATTAAAAAATGCAGAATAGAGGAAGCTTCTTCTGACTCATGTGGATCAAACTTGCATACATTTTGGCGCCGAGTGTTCGTGTCGGAAAAGTTGAGATGATGTGAACGGAATGATAAGGAGCTTGAGATGGCCTTTAAGGGGCTGTTCAAACCTGCTTCTTAAATGGCCAAGATCAGAGCTTTGGCGATCCGACCGTAGTAAAGTACGTCTGTTCACACCTGGCATTACAATACGTCCCCCACATGGTCTGGAGTATCGGATCACACTTCCCCCGCTCTATATGCAAATCAACACGTACATCGGTTCCATTCAGTGTGTGTTGTGTGCCTTATGTTATGTCAGGTCGCTCTTGAAAATGGTCTCAAGGTGATTCACCTGTATAAATAAAGGTTAAATAAAAATAAAAAAATTGTCATGCCCAAACATAACAGCCTCTCTATGGACAGTAAATGTTACGGTGCAGTTACTATAACAGCCTCTCTATGGCCAGTAAATGTTACTGTGCAGTTACTATAACAGCCTCTCTATGGACAGTAAATGTTACGGTGCAGTTACTATAACAGCCTCTCTATGGCCAGTAAATGTTACTGTGCAGTTACTATAACAGCCTCTCTATGGACAGTAACTGTTATGGTGCAGTTACTATAACAGCCTCTCTATGGACAGTAAATGTTACGGTGCAGTTACTATAACAGCCTCTCTATGGGCAGTAAATGTTACGGTGCAGTTACTATAACAGCCTATGGACAGTAAATGTTACGGTGCAGTTACTATAACAGCCTCTCTATGGACAGTAACTGTTATGGTGCAGTTACTATAACAGCCTCTCTATGGACAGTAACTGTTATGGTGCAGTTACTATAACAGCCTCTCTATGGACAGTAAATGTTACGGTGCAGTTACTATAACAGCCTATATGGACAGTAAATGTTACGGTGCAGTTACTATAACAGCCTCTCTATGGACAGTAAATGTTATGCTGCAGTTACTATAGGAAGGAGAAACTCTCATATGCTGGTTCTGCTTCTCCAGAACGGTTTTCGTCCTTGCAATTTGGACGATAGCTTAAATGAAAGGATTATGTTCCTCTATAGGTTGAGAAAGCCCTTTCAAAGCTAATTAGACAAACTGACTGCTGCCAATCTCATAACGAGGCTTAGACTAATTAGGTGTTCACCTGACAACAGCACACTGTAGTCAGTGTGTGTGTGTGTGTGTGTGTGTGTGTGTGTGTGTGTGTGTGTGTGTGTGTGTGTGTGTGTGTGTGTGTGTGTGTGCATGTGCCTGTGCTAGCAATTAGAGACATCTTTGTGAGGAACTGTGAATAATACATGCATCAGAGAGGAAAATAAAGCCCCGTGTTCGCTTTAAATTAGTGATGACTATAGTGCAGACTGCACTCCCCTGCCTCTGGATTAGGGTGAGGGGAAAAGACAAGACAAGACCAGACCAGACAAGACAAGACAAGACAAGACAAGACAAGACAAGACCAGACAAGACCAGACAAG